>NW_028295379.1:0-349000 GCF_964341445.2 Mesoplodon mirus
CGTGCGTCAGCACGTAGCCTCACCCTGCCACGTTTCCGTACCCTCACCTGTGCCCTAAGCCTTGCCGTTCCCTAACCCTAACCCTAGCCCGGAACAGAAACCCACCACCAGCCCTACACCTTACCCTATGTCGTAGCCTACTCCTGGCCCGTATGCTGGCACTGACCTGTGCGTCAGCACGTAGCCTGACCCTCCCACGTTTCCGTACCCTCACCTGTGCCCTAAGCCTTGCCGTTCCCTAACCCTAACCCTAGCCTGGAACGAAAACCCACCACCAGCCCTACACCTTACCCTACGCCGTAGCCTACTCCTGGCCCGTAAGCTGGCACTGACACGTGCGTCAGCACGTAGCCTGACCCTCCCACGTTTCCGTGCCCTCACCTGTGCACTAAGCCTTGCCGTTCCCTAACCCTAACCCTAGCCCACAATGGAAACCCACCACCAGCCCTATACCTTACCCTGTGCGGTAACCTACTCCTGGCCCGTACGCTGGCACTGACCCGTGCGTCAGCACATAGCCTGACCGTGCCACATTTCCATACCCTCACCTGTGCCCTAAGCCTTGCCGTTCCCTAACCCTAACCCTAGCCCGGAACAGAAACCCACCACCAAACCTACACCTTACCCTACGCGGTAGCCTACTCCTGGCCGGTATGCTGGCACTGACACGTGCGTCAGCACGTAGCCTGACCCTCACACGTTTCCGTACCCTCACCTGTGCCCTAAGCCTTGCCGTTCCCTAACCCTAACCCTAGCCCGGAATGGAAACCCACCACCAACCCTACACCTTTCCCCCAAGCCGTAGCCTACTCCTGGCCCATACGCTGGCACTGACCCGTGCGTCAGCACGTAGCCTGACCCTCCCAAGTTTCCGTACCCTCACCTGTGCCCTAAGCCTTGCCGTTCCCTAACCCTAACCCTAGCCCGGAATGGAAACCCACCACAAGCCTTACAACTTTCCCCCAAGCCGTAGCCTACTCCTGGCCCGTACGCTGGCACTGACCCGTGCGTCAGCACGTAGGCTGACCCTCCCACGTTTCCGTACCCTCACCTGTGCCCTAAGCCTTGCCGTTCCCTAACCCTAACCCTAGCCCGGAACAGAAAACCACCACCAGCCGTACACCTTACGCTACGCCGTAGCCTACTCCTGGCCCGTATGGTGGCCCTGACCCGTGCGTCAGCACGTAGCCTGACCCTCACACGTTTCCGTACCCTCACCTGTGCCCTAAGCCTTGCCGTTCCCTAACCCTAACCCTAGCCCAGAACGGAAACCCACCACCAACGCTAAACGTTTCCCCCAAGCCGTAGCCTACTCCTGGCCCGTACGCTGGCACTGACCCGTGGGTCAGCGCATAGCCTGACCCTCCCACGTTTCCGTACCCTCACCTGTGCCCTAAGCCTTGCCGTTCCCTAACCCTAACCCTAGCCCGGAATGGAAACCCACCACAAGCCTTACAACTTTCCCCCAAGCCGTAGCCTACTCCTGGCCCGTACGCTGGCACTGACCCGTGCGTCAGCACGTAGGCTGACCCTCCCACGTTTCCGTACCCTCACCTGTGCCCTAAGCCTTGCCGTTCCCTAACCCTAACCCTAGCCCGGAACAGAAAACCACCACCAGCCGTACACCTTACGCTACGCCGTAGCCTACTCCTGGCCCGTATGGTGGCCCTGACCCGTGCGTCAGCACGTAGCCTGACCCTCACACGTTTCCGTACCCTCACCTGTGCCCTAAGCCTTGCCGTTCCCTAACCCTAACCCTAGCCCAGAACGGAAACCCACCACCAACGCTAAACGTTTCCCCCAAGCCGTAGCCTACTCCTGGCCCGTACGCTGGCACTGACCCGTGGGTCAGCGCATAGCCTGACCCTCCCACGTTTCCGTACCCTCACCTGTGCCCTAAGACTTGCCGTTCCCTAACCCTAACCCTAGCCCGGAACGGAAACCCACCACCATCCCTACACCTTACCCTACGCCGTAGCCTACTCCTGGCCCGTACGCTGGCACTAACCCGTGTGTCAGAACGTAGCCAGACCCTCCCATGTTTCCGTACCCTCACCTGTGCCCTAAACCTTGCCGTTCCCTAACCCTAACCCTAGCACATTACGGAAACCCACGAGCAGCCCTACAACTTACCCCCAAGCTGTAACCTACTCCTGGCCCTTACGCTGGCACTGACCCGTGCTTCAGCACGTAGCCTGACCCTCCCACGTTTCCGTACCCTCACCTGTGCCCTAAGCCTTGCTGTTCCCTAACCCTAACCCTAGCCCGGATCGGAAACCCACCACCAGCCCTACACCTTACCCTACGACGTAGCCAACTCCTGGCCCGTACGCTGGCACTGACACGTGCATTAGCACGTAGCCTGACCCTCCCACGTTTCCGTACCCTCACTTGTGCCCTAAGCCTTGCCGTTCCCTAACCCTAACCCTAGCCCGGAACGGAAACCCACCACCAGCCCCACAACTTACCCCCAAGCCGTAGCCTAATCCTGGCCCGTACGCTGGTGCTGACCCGTGCGTCAGCACGTAGCCTGACACTCCCACGTTTGTGTAACCTCACCTGTGCCCTAAGCCTTGCCGTTCCCTAACCCTAACCCTAGCCCCGAACGGAAACCCACCCCCAGCCCTACACCTTACCCCCAAGCCGTAGCCTACTCCTGGCCCGTACGCTGGCACTGACCCGTGCGTCAGCATGTAGACTGACCCTCCGACCTTTCCGTACCCTCACCTGTGCCCTAAGCCTTACCATTCCCTATCCCTTAACCTAGCCCGGAACGGAAACCCACCACCAGCCCTACACCTTACCCCCAAGCCGTAGCCTACTCCTGGCCCGTACGCTGGCACTGACCCGTGCGTCAGCACGTAGCCTGACCCTCCCACGTTTCTGTACCCTCACCTGTGCCCTATGCCTTGCCGTTCCCTAACCCTAACCCTAGGCCGGAACAGAAAACCACCACCAGCCCTACACCTTACCCCCAAGCCGTAGTCTATTCCTGGCCCATACGCTGGCACTGACCCGTGCGTCAGCACTTAGCCTGACCCTCGCACGTTTCCTTACCCTCAACTGTGCCCTAATACTTGCCGTTCCCTAACCCTAACCCTAGCCCGGAACGGAAACCCACCACCAGCCCTATACTTGACCCTGTGCGGTAGCCTAATCCTGGCCTGTACGCTGGCACTGACCCGTGCGTCAGCACATAGCCTGACCCTCCCACGTTTCCGTACCCTCACCTGTGCCCTAAGCCTTGCCGTTCCCTAACCCTAACCCTAGCCCGGAACGGAAACCCACCACCAGCCCTACACCTTACCGTAAGCCGTAGCCTACTCCTGGCCCATACGCTGGCAATGACCCATGCGTTAGCACGTAGCCTGACCCTCCCACGTTTCCGTACCCTAACCTGTGCCCTAAGCCTTGTCGTTCACTAACCCTAACACTAGGCCGGCACAGAAACCCACCACCAGCCCTACATCTTACCCCCAAGCCGTAGCCTACTCCTGGCCCGTACGCTGGCACTGACCCGTGCATCAGCACATAGCCAGACCGTGCCACGTTTCCGTACCCTCACCTGTGCCCTAAGCCTTGCCGTTCCCTAACCCTAACCGTAGCCCGGAATGGAAACCCACCACCAGCCCTACACCTTACCCTATGCCGTAGCCTACTCCTGGCCCGTACGCTGGCACTGACTACTGTGTCAGCACGTAGCATGACCCTCCCACGTTTCCGTACCCTCACCTATGCCCTAAGCCTTGCCGTTCCCTAACACTAAACCTAGCCCGGAATGGAAAACCACCACCAGCCTTACACCTTACCCCCAAGCCGTAGCCTACTCTTGGCCCGTACGCTGGCACTGACACGTGCGTCAGCACGTAGCCTGACCCTCCCACGTTTCCGTACCCTCACCTGTGCCCTAAGCCTTGCCGTTCCCTCACCCTAACCCTAGCCCGGATCGGAAACCCACCACCAGCCCTACACCTTACTCTACGCCGTAGCCTACTCCTGGCCCATATGCTGGCACTGACCCGTGCGTCAGAACGTAGCCTGACCCTCCCACGTTTCCGTAACCTCACCTGTGCCCTAAGCCTTGCCGTTCCCCAACCCTAACCCTAGCCCAGAACGGAAACCCACCACCAGCCCTACACCTTACCCTAAGCCGTAGCCTACTCCTGGCCCGTACGGTGGCAATGACCCGTGCGTCAGCACGTAGCCTGACCCTCCCACGTTTCCGTACCCTCACCTGTGCCCTAAGCCTTGCCGTTCCCTAACCCTAACCCTAGCCCGGAACGGAAACCCACCACCAACCCTACAACTTTCCCCCAAGCCGTAGCCTACTCCTGGCCCGTACGCTGGCAGTGACCCGTGCGTCAGCACGTAGCCTGACCCTCCCACGTTTCCGTACCCTCACCTGTGCCCTAAGCCTTGCCGTTCCCTAACCCTAACCCTAGCCCGGAACGAAAACCCACCTCCAGCCCTACACCTTAACCTACGCCGTAGCCTACTCCTGGCCCGTACGCTGGCACTGACCCGTGCGTCAGCACGTAGCCTGACCCTCCCACGTTTCCGTACCCTCACCTGTGCCCTAAGCCTTGCCGTTCCCTAACCCTAACCCTAGCCCACAATGGAAACCCACCACCAGCCCTATACCTTACCCTGTGCGGTATCCTACTCCTGGCCCGTACGCTGGCACTGACCCTTGCGTCAGCACATAGCCTGACCGTGCCACGTTTCCGTACCCTCACCTGTGCCCTAATCCTTGCCGTTTCCTAACCCTAACCCTAGCATGGAACGGAAACCCAATACCAGCCCTACACCTTACCCTACACCGTAGCCTACTCCTGACCCGTATGCTGGCACTGACCCGTGCGTCAGAACGTAGCCTGACCCTCCCCCGTTTACGTAACCTCACCTGTGCCCTAAGCCTTGCCGTTCCCTAACCCTAACCCTAGCCCAGAACGGAAACCCACCACCAGCCCTACACCTTACCCTAAGCCGTACCCTACTCCTGGCCCGTACGCTGGCAATGACCCATGCGTCAGCACGTAGCCTGACCCTCCCACGTTTCCGTACCCTCACCTGTGCCCTAAGCCTTGCCGTTCCCTAACCCTAAACCTAGCCCGGAACAGAAAACCACCACCAGCCGTACACCTTACCCTACGCCGTAGCCTACTCCTGGCCCGTATGGTGGCACTGACCCGTGCGTCAGCACGTAGCCTGACCCTCACACGTTTCCGTACCCTCACCTGTGCCCTAAGCCTTGCCGTTCCCTAACCCTAACCCTAGCCCAGAACGGAAACCCACCACCAACGCTAAACGTTTCCCCCAAGCCGTAGCCTACTCCTGGCCCGTACGCTGGCACTGACCCGTGGGTCAGCGCATAGCCTGAATCTCACACGTTTCCGTACCTTCACCTCTGCCCTAAGCCTTGCCGTTCCCTAACCCTAACCCTAGCCCGGAACAGAAACCCACCACCAGCCCTACACCTTACCCTACGCCGTAGCCTACTCCTGGCCCATACGCTGGCAATGACCCATGCGTTAGCACGTAGCCTGACCCTCCCACGTTTCCGTACCCTAACCTGTGCCCTAAGCCTTGTCGTTCACTAACTCTAACACTAGGCCGGCACAGAAACCCACCACCAGCCCTACATCTTACCCCCAAGCCGTAGCCTACTCCTGGCCCGTACGCTGGCACTGACCCGTGCATCAGCACATAGCCAGACCGTGCCACGTTTCCGTACCCTCACCTGTGCCCTAAGCCTTGCCGTTCCCTAACCCTAACCCTAGCCCGGAATGGAAACCCACCACCAGCCCTACACCTTACCCTATGCCGTAGCCTACTCCTGGCCCGTACGCTGGCACTAACTCGTGTGTCAGCACGTAGCCTGACCCTCCCACGTTTCCGTACCCTCACCTGTGCCCTAAGCCTTGCCGTTCCCTAACCCTAACCCTAGGCCAGCACAGAAACCCACCACCAGCCCTACACCTTACCCACAAGCCGTGGCCTACTCCTGGCCCGTACGCTGGCACTGACACGTGCGTCAGCACGTAGCCTGACCCTCCCACGTTTCCGTACCCTCACCTGTGCCCTAAGCCTTGCCGTTCCCTAACCCTAACCCTAGCACGGAACGGAAACCCACCACCAGCCCTACACCTTACCGTACGCCTTAGCCTACTTCTGGCCCGTATGCTGGCACTGACCCGTGCGTCAGTATGTACCCTGACCCTCCCACGTTTCCGTACCCTCACCTGTGCCCTAAGCCTTGCCGTTCCCTAACCCTAACCCTAGCCCAGAACGGAAACGCACCACCATCCCTACACCTTACCCTAAGCCGTACCCTACTCCTGGCCCGTACGCTGGCAATGACCCATGCGTCAGCACGTAGCCTGACCCTCCCACGTTTCCGTACCCTCACCTGTGCCCTAAGCCTTGCCGTTCCCTAACCCTAACCCTAGGCCGGAAGAGAAAGCCACAACCAGCCCTACACCTTACCCCCAAGCCGTAGCCTACTCCTGGCCCGTACGCTGGCACTGACCCGTGCGTCAGCACATAGCCTGACCGTCCCACATTTCCGTTCCCTCACCTGTGCCCTAAGCCTTGCCTTTCCCTAACACTAACCCTAGCCCGGAACGGAAAACCACCAACAGCCTTACAACTTACCCCCAAGCCGTAGCCTACTCCTGGCCCGTACACTGGCACTAACCAGTGCGTCAGCCCGTAGCCTGACCCTCCCACGTTTCCATACCTTCACCTCTGCCCTAAGCCTTGCCGTTCCCTAACCCTAACCCTAGCCCGGAACAGAAACCCACCACCAGCCCTACACCTTACCCTACGCCGTAGCCTACTCCTGGCCCATACGCTGGCAATGACCCATGCGTTAGCACGTAGCCTGACTCTCCCACGTTTCCGTACCCTAACCTGTGCCCTAAGCCTTGTCGTTCACTAACCCTAACACTAGGCCGGCACAGAAACCCACCACCAGCCCTACATCTTACCCCCAAGCCGTAGCCTACTCCTGGCCCGTACGCTGGCACTGACCCGTGCATCAGCACATAGCCAGACCGTGCCACGTTTCCGTACCCTCACCTGTGCCCTAAGCCTTGCCGTTCCCTAACCCTAACCGTAGCCCGGAATGGAAACCCACCACCAGACCTACACCTTACCCTACGCCGTAGCCTACTCCTGGCCGGTATGCTGGCACTGACCCGTGCGTCAGCACGTAGCCTGACCTCCCAAGTTTCCGTACCCTCACCTGTGGCCTAAGCCTTGCCGTTCCCTAACCCTAACCCTAGCCCGGAATGGAAACCCACCACAAGCCTTACAACTTTCCCCCAAGCCGTAGCCTACTCCTGGCCCGTACGCTGGCACTGACCCGTGCGTCAGCACGTACGCTGACCCTCCCACGTTTCCGTACCCTCACCTGTGCCCTAAGCCTTGCCGTTCCCTAACCCTAACCCTAGCCCGGAACAGAAACCCACCACCAGCCGTACACCTTACCCTACGCCGTAGCCTACTCCTGGCCCGTATGGTGGCACTGACCCGTGCGTCAGCACGTTGCCTGACCCTCACACGTTTCCGTACCCTCACCTGTGCCCTAAGCCTTGCCGTTCCCTAACCCTAACCCTAGCCTGGAACGAAAACCCACCACCAGCCCTACACCTTACCCTACGCCGTAGCCTACTCCTGGCCCATAAGCTGGCACTGACACGTGCGTCAGCACGTAGCCAGACCCTCCCACGTTTCCGTACCCTCACCTGTGCCCTCAGCCTTGCCGTTCACTAACCCTAAACCTAGGCCGGCACAGAAACCCACCACCAGCCCTACACCTTACCCCCATGCCGTAGCCTACTCCTGGCCCGTACGCTGGCACTGACCCGTGCGTCACCACATAGCCAGGCCGTGCCACGTTTCCGTACTCTCACCTGTGCCCTAAGCCTTGCCGTTCCATAACCCTAACCCTAGCCCGGAATGGAAACCCACCACCAGCCCTACACCTTTACCCCAAGCCCTAGCCTACTCCTTGCCCGTACGCTGGCACTGACCCATGCGTCAGCACGTAGCCTGACCCTCCCACGTTTCTGTACCCTCACCTGTGCCCTAAGCCTTGCCGTTCCCTAACCCTAACCCTAGCCCGGAACGAAAACCCACCACCAGCCCTACACCTTACCCTACGCCGTAGCCTACTCCTGGCCCGTACGCTGGCACTGACCCGTGCATCAGCACATAGACTGACCCTCCCACGTTTCCGTACCCTCACCTGTGCCCTAAGCCTTGCCGTTCCCTAACCCTAACCCTAGCCCACAATGGAAACCCACCACCAATCCTACACCTTACCCTGTGCGGTATCCTACTCCTGGCCTGTACGCTGACACTGACCCTTGCGTCAGCACATAGCCTGACCGTGCCACGTTTCCGTACCCTCACCTGTGCCCTAAGCCTTGCCGTTTCCTAACCCTAACCCTAGCCCGGAACGGAAAACCACCACCAGCTCTACACCTTACCCTACGCCGTAGCCTACTCCTGGCCCGTATGCTGGCACTGACCCGTGCGTCAGAACATAGCCTGACCCTCCCACGTTTACGTACCCTCACCTGTGCCCTAAGCCTTGCCGTTCCCTAACCCTAACCCTAGCCCAGAACGGAAACCCACCAACAGCCCTATACCTTACCCTGTGCGGTAGCCTACTCCTGGCCCGTACGCTGGCACTGACCCGTGCGTCAGCACATAGCCAGACCGTGACACGTTTCCGTACCCTCACCTGTGCCCTAAGCCTTGCCGTTCCCTAACCCTAACCCTAGCCCGGAATGGAAACCCACCACCAGCCCTACACCTTACCCTATGCCGTAGCCTACTCCTGGCCCGTACGCTGGCACTAACTCGTGTGTCAGCACGTAGCCTGACCCTCCCACGTTTCCGTACCCTCACCTGTGCCCTAAGCCTTGCCGTTCCCTAACCCTAACCCTAGGCCAGCACAGAAACCCACCACCAGCCCTACACCTTACCCACAAGCCGTGGCCTACTCCTGGCCCGTACGCTGGCACTGACACGTGCGTCAGCACGTAGCCTGACCCTCCCACGTTTCCGTACCCTCACCTGTGCCCTAAGCCTTGCCGTTCCCTAACCCTAACCCTAGCACGGAACGGAAACCCACCACCAGCCCTACACCTTACCGTACGCCTTAGCCTACTTCTGGCCCGTATGCTGGCACTGACCCGTGCGTCAGTATGTACCCTGACCCTCCCACGTTTCCGTACCCTCACCTGTGCCCTAAGCCTTGCCGTTCACTAACCCTAACCCTAGCCCACAATGGAAACCCACCACCAGCCCTACACCTTACCCTACGCCGTAGCCTACTCCTGGCCCGTACGCTGGTACTGACCCGTGCGTCAGCCCGTAGCCTGACCGTGCCACGTTTCCGTACCCTCACCTGTGCCCTAAGCCTTGCCGTTCCCTAACCCTAACCCTAGCCCGGAACAGAAACCCACCACCAGCCCTACACCTTACCCTACGCCGTAGCCTACTCCTGGCCCGTATGCTGGCACTGACACGTGCGTCAGCACGTAGCCTGACCCTCACACGTTTCCGTACCCTCACCTGTGCCCTAAGCCTTGCCGTTCCCTAACCCTAACCCTAGCCCAGAATGGAAACCCACCACCAGCCCTACACCTTACCCCCAAGCCGTAGCCTACTCCTGGCCCGTACGCTGGCACTGACCCATGTGTCAGCACGTAGCCTGACCCTCCCACGTTTCCGTGCCCTCACCTGTGCACTAAGCCTTGCCGTTCCCTAACACTAACCCTAGCCCACAATGGAAACCCACCACCAGCCCTATACCTTACCCTGTGCGGTAGCCTACTGCTGGCCCGTACGCTGGCACTGACCCGTGCGTCAGCACATAGCCTGAACCTTCCACGTTTCCGTACCCTCACCTGTGCCCTAAGCCTTGCCGTTCCCTAACCCTATCCCTAGCCCGGAACGGAAACCCAGTACCAGCCCTACACCTTACCCTACGCCGCAGCCTACTCCTGTCCCATATGCTGGCACTGACCCGTGCGTCAGCACGTACCCTGACCCTCCCACGTTTCCGCACCCTCACCTGTGCCCTAAGCCTTGCCGTTCCCTAACCCTAACCGTAGGCCGGCACGGAAACCCACCACCAGCCCTACACCTTACCCCCAAGCCGTAGCCTACTCCTGTTCCGTACGCTGGCACTTACCCGTGCGTCAGCACATAGCCTGACCGTGCCTCATTTCCGTACCCTCACCTGTGCCCTAAGCCTTGCCTTTCCCTAACCCTAACCCTAGCCCGGAACGGAAAACCACCAACAGCCTTACACCTTACCCCCAAGCCGTAGCCTACTCCTGGCCCGTACGCTGGCACTGACCAGTGCGTCAGCCCGTAGCCTGACCCACCCACGTTTCCGTACCCTCACCTGTGCCCTAGGCCTTGCCGTTCCCTAACCCTAACCCTAGCCCGGAACAGAAACCCACCACCAGACCAACACCTTACCCTACGCCGTAGCCTACTCCTGGCCGGTATGCTGGCACTGACACGTGCGTCAGCACGTAGCCTGACCCTCACACGTTTCCGTACCCTCACCTGTGCCCTAAGCCTTGCCGATCCCTAACCCTAACCCTAGCCTGGAATGGAAACCCACCACCAACCCTACAACTTTCCCCCAAGCCGTAGCCTACTCCTGGCCCGTACGCTGGCACTGACCCGTGCGTCAGCACGTAGCCTGACCCTCCCAAGTTTCCGTACCCTAACCTGTGCCCTAAGCCTTACCATTCCCTATCCCTTACCCTAGCCCGGAACGGAAAACAACCACCAGCCCTACACCTTACCCCCAAGCCGTAGCCTACTCCTGGCCCGTACGCTGGCACTGACTCGTGTGTCAGCACGTAGCCTGACCCTCCCACGTTTCGGTACCCTCACCTGTGCCCTAAGCCTTGCCGTTCCCTAACCCTAACCCTAGCTCGGAACGGAAACCCACCATCAGCCTAACACCTTACCCCCAAGCCGTAGCCTACTCCTGGCCTGTACGCTGGCACTGACCCGTGCGTCAGCACGTAGCCTGACCCTCCCACGTTTCCGTACCCTCACCTGTGCCCTAAGCCTTGCCGTTCCCTAACCCTAACCCTAGCCCGGAATTAAAACCCACCACCAGCCCTACACCTTACCCTACACCGTAGCCTATTCCTGGCCCGTACGCTGGCACTGACCCGTGCGTCAGCACATAGACTGACCCTCCCACGTTTCCGTACCCTCACCTGAGCCCTAAGCCTTGCCGTTCCCTAACCCTAACCCTAGCCCACAATGGAAACCCACCACCAACCCTACACCTTACCCTGTTCGGTATCCTACTCCTGGTCTGTACGCTGGCACTGACCCTTGCGTCAGCACATAGCCTGACCGTGCCACGTTTCCCTACCCTCACCTGTGCCCTAAGCCTTGCCCTTTCCTAAACCTAACCCTAGCCCGGAACGGAAACCCACCACCAGCCCTACACCTTACCCTACACCGTAGACTACTCCTGGCCCGTATGCTAGCACTGACACGTGCGTCAGCACGTAGCATGACCCTCCCACGTTTCCGTACCCTCACCTGTGCCCTAAGCCTTGCCGTTCCCTAACCCTAACCCTAGCCCCGAACGAAAACCCACCACCAGCCCTACATCTTACCCTACGCCGTAGCCTACTCCTGGCCTGTACGCAGGCACTGACCCGTGCGTCAGCACGTAGCCTGACCGTGCCACGTTTCCGTACCCTCACCTGTGCCCTAAGACTTGCCGTTCCCTAACCCTAACCGTAGCCCGGAACAGAAACCCACCACCAGCCCTACACCTTACCCTACTCCGCAGCCTACTCCTGGCCCGTATGCTGGCACTGACCCGTGCGTCAGCACGTAGCCTGACCCTCCCACGTTTCCGTACCCTCACCTGTGCCCTAAGCCTTGCCGTTCCCTAACACTAACCCTAGCCCGGAACGGAAAGCCACCACCAGCCCTACAGCTTACCCTAAGCCGTAGCCTACTCCTGGCCCATACGCTGGCAATACCCATGCGTCAGCACGTAGCCTGACCCTCCCACGTTTCCGTACCCTCACCTGTGCCCTAAGCCTTGCCGTTCCCTAACCCTAACCCTAGCTCAGAACGGAAACCCACCACCAGCCTTACACCTTACCCCCAAGCCGTAGCCTACTCCTGGCCCGTACGCTGGCACTGACCCCTGCGTCAGCACATAGCCAGACCGTGCCACGTTTCCGTACCCTCACCTGTGCCCTAAGCCTTGCCGTTCCCTAACCCTAACCCTAGCCCGGAATGGAAACCCACCACCAGCCCTACACATTACCCTATGCCGTAGCCTACTCCTGGCCCGTATGCTGGCACTAACTCGTGTGTCAGCACATAGCCTGACCCTCCCACGTTTCCGTACCCTCACCTGTGCCCTAATCCTTGCCTTTCCCTAACCCTAACCCTAGCTCATAACGGAAACCCACCACCAGCCTTACACATTACCCCCAAGCCGTAGCCTACTCCTGGCCCGTACGCTGGCACTGACCCGTGCGTCAGCACTTAGCCTGACCCTCCCACGTTTCCGTACCCTCACCTGTGCCCTAAGCCTTGCCGTTCCCTAACCTTAACCCTAGCCCACAATAGAAAACCACCACCAGCCCTACACCTTACCCTACGCCGTAGCCCACTCCTGGCCCGTACGCTGGCACTGACCCGTGCGTCAGCACGTAGCCTGTCCGTGCCACGTTTCCGTACCCTCACCTGTGCCCTAAGCCTTGCCGTTCCCTAACCCTAACTCTAGCCCGGAACAGAAACCCACCACCAGCCCTACACCTTACACTACGCCGTAGCCTATTCCTGGCCCGTATGCTGGCACTGACCCGTGCGTCAGCACGTAGCCTGACCCTCACGTTTCTGTACCCTCACCTGTGCCCTAAGCCTTGCCGTTCCCTAACCCTAATCCTAGCCTGGAACGGAGACCCACCACCAGCCCTACACCTTACCCTAAGCCACAGCCTACTCCTGGCCCGTACGCTGGCAATGACCCATGCTTCAGCACGTAGCCAGACCCTCCCACGTTTCCGTACCCTCACCTGTGCCCTCAGCCTTGCCGTTCACTAACCCTAAACCTAGGCCGGCACAGAAACCCACCACCAGCCCTACACCTTACCCCCATGCCGTAGCCTACTCCTGGCCTGTACGCTGGCACTGACCCGTGCGTCAGCACATAGCCAGACCATGCCACGTTTCCGTATCCTCACCTGTGCCCTAAGCCTTGCCGTTCCATAACCCTAACCCTAGCCCGGAATGGAAACCCACCACCAGCCCTACACCTTTACCCCAAGCCCTACCCTACTCCTTGCCCGTACGCTGGCACTGACCCATGCGTCAGCACGTAGCCTGACCCTCCCACGTTTCCGTACCCTCACCTGTGCCCTAAGCCTTGCCGTTCCCTAACCCTAACCCTAGCCCACAATGGAAACCCACCACCAACCCTACACCTTACCCTGTGCGGTATCCTACTCCTGGCCTGTACGCTGGCACTGACCCTTGCGTCAGCACATAGCCTGACCGTGCCACGTTTCCGTACCCTCACCTGTGCCCTAAGCCTTGCCGTTTCCTAACCCTAACCCTAGCCCGGAACGGAAAACCACCACCAGTCCTACACCTTACCCTACGCCGTAGCCTACTCCTGGCCCGTATGCTGGCACTGACACGTGCGTCAGAACATAGCCTGACCCTCCCACGTTTACGTAACCTCACCTGTGCCCTAAGCCTTGCCGTTCCCTAACCCTAACCCTAGCCCAGAACGGAAACCCACCACCAACCCTACACCGTTCCCCGAAGCCGTAGCCTACTCCTGGCCCGTACGCGGGCACTGACCCGTGCGTCAGCACGTAGCCTGACCCTCCCACGTTTCCGTACCCTCACCTGTGCCGTAAGCCTTGCCGTTCCCTAACCCTAACCCTAGCCCAGAACGGAAAACCACCACCAGCCTTACACCTTTCCCCCAAGCCGTAGCCTACTCCAGGCCCGTACGCTGGCACTGACCCGTGCGTCAGCACGTAGCCTCACCGTGCCACGTTTCCGTACCCTCACCTGTGCCCTAAGCCTTGCCGTTCCCTAACCCTAACCCTAGCCCGGAACAGAAACCCACCACCAGCCCTACACCTTACCCTATGTCGTAGCCTACTCCTGGCCCGTATGCTGGCACTGACCTGTGCGTCAGCACGTAGCCTGACCCTCCCACGTTTCCGTACCCTCACCTGTGCCCTAAGCCTTGCCGTTCCCTAACCCTAACCCTAGCCTGGAACGAAAACCCACCACCAGCCCTACACCTTACCCTACGCCGTAGCCTACTCCTGGCCCGTAAGCTGGCACTGACACGTGCGTCAGCACGTAGCCTGACCCTCCCACGTTTCCGTGCCCTCACCTGTGCACTAAGCCTTGCCGTTCCCTAACCCTAACCCTAGCCCACAATGGAAACCCACCACCAGCCCTATACCTTACCCTGTGCGGTAACCTACTCCTGGCCCGTACGCTGGCACTGACCCGTGCGTCAGCACATAGCCTGAACCTTCCACGTTTCCGTACCCTCACCTGTGCCCTAAGCCTTGCCGTTCCCTAACCCTATCCCTAGCCCGGAATGGAAACCCAGCACCAGCCCTACACCTTACCCTACGCCGCAGCCTACTCATGTCCCATATGCTGGCACTGACCCGTGCGTCAGCACGTAGCCTGACCCTCCCACGTTTCCGCACCCTCACCTGTGCCCTAAGCCTTGCCGTTCCCTAACCCTAACCGTAGGCCGGCACGGAAACCCACCACCAGCCCTACACCTTACCCCCTAGCCGTAGCCTACTCCTGTTCCGTACGCTGGCACTGACCCGTGCGTCAGCACATAGCCTGACCGTGCCACATTTCCATACCCTCACCTGTGCCCTAAGCCTTGCCGTTCCCTAACCCTAACCCTAGCTCGGAACAGAAACCCACCACCAAACCTACACCTTACCCTACGCGGTAGCCTACTCCTGGCCGGTATGCTGGCACTGACACGTGCGTCAGCACGTAGCCTGACCCTCACACGTTTCCGTACCCTCACCTGTGCCCTAAGCCTTGCCGTTCCCTAACCCTAACCCTAGCCCGGAATGGAAACCCACCACCAACCCTACACCTTTCCCCCAAGCCGTAGCCTACTCCTGGCCCGTACGCTGGCACTGACCCGTGCGTCAGCACGTAGCCTGACCCTCCCAAGTTTCCGTACCCTCACCTGTGCCCTAAGCCTTGCCGTTCCCTAACCCTAACCCTAGCCCGGAATGGAAACCCACCACAAGCCTTACAACTTTCCCCCAAGCCGTAGCCTACTCCTGGCCCGTACGCTGGCACTGACCCGTGCGTCAGCACGTAGGCTGACCCTCCCACGTTTCCGTACCCTCACCTGTGCCCTAAGCCTTGCCGTTCCCTAACCCTAACCCTAGCCCGGAACAGAAAACCACCACCAGCCGTACACCTTACGCTACGCCGTAGCCTACTCCTGGCCCGTATGGTGGCCCTGACCCGTGCGTCAGCACGTAGCCTGACCCTCACACGTTTCCGTACCGTCACCTGTGCCCTAAGCCTTGCCGTTCCCTAACCCTAACCCTAGCCCAGAACGGAAACCCACCACCAACGCTAAACGTTTCCCCCAAGCCGTAGCCTACTCCTGGCCCGTACGCTGGCACTGACCCGTGGGTCAGCGCATAGCCTGACCCTCCCACGTTTCCGTACCCTCACCTGTGCCCTAAGCCTTGCCGTTCCCTAACACTAACCCTAGCCCGGAACGAAAACCCACCACCAGCCCTACACCTTACCCTAAGCAGTAGCCACTCCTGGCCCGTACGCTGGCACTGACCTGTGCGTCAGCACGTAGCCTGACCCTCCCACGTTTCCGTACCCTCACCTGTGCCCTAAGCCTTGCCGTTCCCTAACCCTAACCCTAGCCCGGAACGGAAACCCACCACCATCCCTACACCTTACCCTACGCCGTAGCCTACTCCTGGCCCGTACGCTGGCACTAACCCGTGTGTCAGAACGTAGCCAGACCCTCCCATGTTTCCGTACCCTCACCTGTGCCCTAAACCTTGCCGTTCCCTAACCCTAACCCTAGCACATTACGGAAACCCACCAGCAGCACTACAACTTACCCCCAAGCTGTAACCTACTCCTGGCCCTTACGCTGGCACTGACCCGTGCTTCAGCACGTAGCCTGACCCTCCCACGTTTCCGTACCCTCACCTGTGCCCTAAGCCTTGCTGTTCCCTAACCCTAACCCTAGCCCGGATCGGAAACCCACCACCAGCCCTACACCTTACCCTACGACGTAGCCAACTCCTGGCCCGTACGCTGGCACTGACACGTGCATTAGCACGTAGCCTGACCCTCCCACGTTTCCGTACCCTCACTTGTGCCCTAAGCCTTGCCGTTCCCTAACCCTAACCCTAGCCCGGAACGGAAACCCACCACCAGCCCCACAACTTACCCCCAAGCCGTAGCCTAATCCTGGCCCGTACGCTGGTACTGACCCGTGCGTCAGCACGTAGCCTGACACTCCCACGTTTGTGTAACCTCACCTGTGCCCTAAGCCTTGCCGTTCCCTAACCCTAACCCTAGCCCCGAACGGAAACCCACCCCCAGCCCTACACCTTACCCCCAAGCCGTAGCCTACTCCTGGCCCGTACGCTGGCACTGACCCGTGCGTCAGCATGTAGACTGACCCTCCGACCTTTCCGTACCCTCACCTGTGCCCTAAGCCTTACCATTCCCTATCCCTTAACCTAGCCCGGAACGGAAACCCACCACCAGCCCTACACCTTACCCCCAAGCCGTAGCCTACTCCTGGCCCGTACGCTGGCACTGACCCGTGCGTCAGCACGTAGCCTGACCCTCCCACGTTTCTGTACCCTCACCTGTGCCCTATGCCTTGCCGTTCCCTAACCCTAACCCTAGGCCGGAACAGAAAACCACCACCAGCCCTACACCTTACCCCCAAGCCGTAGTCTATTCCTGGCCCATACGCTGGCACTGACCCGTGCGTCAGCACTTAGCCTGACCCTCGCACGTTTCCTTACCCTCAACTGTGCCCTAATACTTGCCGTTCCCTAACCCTAACCCTAGCCCGGAACGGAAACCCACCACCAGCCCTATACTTGACCCTGTGCGGTAGCCTAATCCTGGCCTGTACGCTGGCACTGACCCGTGCGTCAGCACATAGCCTGACCCTCCCACGTTTCCGTACCCTCACCTGTGCCCTAAGCCTTGCCGTTCCCTAACCCTAACCCTAGCCCGGAACGGAAACCCACCACCAGCCCTACACCTTACCGTAAGCCGTAGCCTACTCCTGGCCCATACGCTGGCAATGACCCATGCGTTAGCACGTAGCCTGACCCTCCCACGTTTCCGTACCCTAACCTGTGCCCTAAGCCTTGTCGTTCACTAACCCTAACACTAGGCCGGCACAGAAACCCACCACCAGCCCTACATCTTACCCCCAAGCCGTAGCCTACTCCTGACCCGTACGCTGGCACTGACCCGTGCATCAGCACATAGCCAGACCGTGCCACGTTTCCGTACCCTCACCTGTGCCCTAAGCCTTGCCGTTCCCTAACCCTAACCGTAGCCCGGAATGGAAACCCACCACCAGCCCTACACCTTACCCTATGCCGTAGCCTACTCCTGGCCCGTACGCTGGCACTGACTACTGTGTCAGCACGTAGCATGACCCTCCCACGTTTCCGTACCCTCACCTATGCCCTAAGCCTTGCCGTTCCCTAACCCTAAACCTAGCCCGGAATGGAAAACCACCACCAGCCTTACACCTTACCCCCAAGCCGTAGCCTACTCTTGGCCCGTACGCTGGCACTGACACGTGCGTCAGCACGTAGCCTGACCCTCCCACGTTTCCGTACCCTCACCTGTGCCCTAAGCCTTGCCGTTCCCTCACCCTAACCCTAGCCCGGATCGGAAACCCACCACCAGCCCTACACCTTACTCTACGCCGTAGCCTACTCCTGGCCCATATGCTGGCACTGACCCGTGCGTCAGAACGTAGCCTGACCCTCCCACGTTTCCGTAACCTCACCTGTGCCCTAAGCCTTGCCGTTCCCCAACCCTAACCCTAGCCCAGAACGGAAACCCACCACCAGCCCTACACCTTACCCTAAGCCGTAGCCTACTCCTGGCCCGTACGGTGGCAATGACCCGTGCGTCAGCACGTAGCCTGACCCTCCCACGTTTCCGTACCCTCACCTGTGCCCTAAGCCTTGCCGTTCCCTAACCCTAACCCTAGCCCGGAACGGAAACCCACCACCAACCCTACAACTTTCCCCCAAGCCGTAGCCTACTCCTGGCCCGTACGCTGGCACTGACCCGTGCGTCAGCACGTAGCCTGACCCTCCCACGTTTCCGTACCCTCACCTGTGCCCTAAGCCTTGCCGTTCCCTAACCCTAACCCTAGCCCGGAACGAAAACCCACCTCCAGCCCTACACCTTAACCTACGCCGTAGCCTACTCCTGGCCCGTACGCTGGCACTGACCCGTGCGTCAGCACGTAGCCTGACCCTCCCACGTTTCCGTACCCTCACCTGTGCCCTAAGCCTTGCCGTTCCCTAACCCTAACCCTAGCCCACAATGGAAACCCACCACCAGCCCTATACCTTACCCTGTGCGGTATCCTACTCCTGGCCCGTACGCTGGCACTGACCCTTGCGTCAGCACATAGCCTGACCGTGCCACGTTTCCGTACCCTCACCTGTGCCCTAATCCTTGCCGTTTCCTAACCCTAACCCTAGCATGGAACGGAAACCCAATACCAGCCCTACACCTTACCCTACACCGTAGCCTACTCCTGACCCGTATGCTGGCACTGACCCGTGCGTCAGAACGTAGCCTGACCCTCCCCCGTTTACGTAACCTCACCTGTGCCCTAAGCCTTGCCGTTCCCTAACCCTAACCCTAGCCCAGAACGGAAACCCACCACCAGCCCTACACCTTACCCTAAGCGGTACCCTACTCCTGGCCCGTACGCTGGCAATGACCCATGCGTCAGCACGTAGCCTGACCCTCCCACGTTTCCGTACCCTCACCTGTGCCCTAAGCCTTGCCGTTCCCTAACCCTAACCCTAGCCCGGAACAGAAAACCACCACCAGCCGTACACCTTACCCTACGCCGTAGCCTACTCCTGGCCCGTATGGTGGCACTGACCCGTGCGTCAGCACGTAGCCTGACCCTCACACGTTTCCGTACCCTCACCTGTGCCCTAAGCCTTGCCGTTCCCTAACCCTAACCCTAGCCCAGAACGGAAACCCACCACCAACGCTAAACGTTTCCCCCAAGCCGTAGCCTACTCCTGGCCCGTACGCTGGCACTGACCCGTGGGTCAGCGCATAGCCTGAATCTCACACGTTTCCGTACCTTCACCTCTGCCCTAAGCCTTGCCGTTCCCTAACCCTAACCCTAGCCCGGAACAGAAACCCACCACCAGCCCTACACCTTACCCTACGCCGTAGCCTACTCCTGGCCCATACGCTGGCAATGACCCATGCGTTAGCACGTAGCCTGACCCTCCCACGTTTCCGTACCCTAACCTGTGCCCTAAGCCTTGTCGTTCACTAACTCTAACACTAGGCCGGCACAGAAACCCACCACCAGCCCTACATCTTACCCCCAAGCCGTAGCCTACTCCTGGCCCGTACGCTGGCACTGACCCGTGCATCAGCACATAGCCAGACCGTGCCACGTTTCCGTACCCTCACCTGTGCCCTAAGCCTTGCCGTTCCCTAACCCTAACCCTAGCCCGGAATGGAAACCCACCACCAGCCCTACACCTTACCCTATGCCGTAGCCTACTCCTGGCCCGTACGCTGGCACTAACTCGTGTGTCAGCACGTAGCCTGACCCTCCCACGTTTCCGTACCCTCACCTGTGCCCTAAGCCTTGCCGTTCCCTAACCCTAACCCTAGGCCAGCACAGAAACCCACCACCAGCCCTACACCTTACCCACAAGCCGTGGCCTACTCCTGGCCCGTACGCTGGCACTGACACGTGCGTCAGCACGTAGCCTGACCCTCCCACGTTTCCGTACCCTCACCTGTGCCCTAAGCCTTGCCGTTCCCTAACCCTAACCCTAGCACGGAACGGAAACCCACCACCAGCCCTACACCTTACCGTACGCCTTAGCCTACTTCTGGCCCGTATGCTGGCACTGACCCGTGCGTCAGTATGTACCCTGACCCTCCCACGTTTCCGTACCCTCACCTGTGCCCTAAGCCTTGCCGTTCACTAACGCTAACCCTAGCCCACAATGGAAACCCACCACCAGCCCTACACCTTACCCTACGCCGTAGCCTACTCCTGGCCCGTACGCTGGTACTGACCCGTGCGTCAGCCCGTAGCCTGACCGTGCCACGTTTCCGTACCCTCACCTGTGCCCTAAGACTTGCCGTTCCCTAACCCTAACCCTAGCCCGGAACAGAAACCCACCACCAGCCCTACACCTTACCCTACGCCGTAGCCTACTCCTGGCCCGTATGCTGGCACTGACCCGTGCGTCAGCACGTAGCCTGAACCTCCCACGTTTCTGTACCCTCACCTGTGCCCTAAGCCTTGCTGTTCCCTAACCCTAACCCTAGCCCAGAATGGAAACCCACCACCAGCCCTACACCTTACCCCCAAGCCGTAGCCTACTCCTGGCCCGTACGCTGGCACTGACCCATGTGTCAGCACGTAGCCTGACCCTCCCACGTTTCCGTGCCCTCACCTGTGCACTAAGCCTTGCCATTCCCTAACACTAACCCTAGCCCACAATGGAAACCCACCACCAGCCCTATACCTTACCCTGTGCGGTAGCCTACTGCTGGCCCGTACGCTGGCACTGACCCGTGCGTCAGCACATAGCCTGAACCTTCCACGTTTCCGTACCCTCACCTGTGCCCTAAGCCTTGCCGTTCCCTAACCCTATCCCTAGCCCGGAACGGAAACCCAGTACCAGCCCTACACCTTACCCTACGCCGCAGCCTACTCCTGTCCCATATGCTGGCACTGACCCGTGCGTCAGCACGTACCCTGACCCTCCCACGTTTCCGCACCCTCACCTATGCCCTAAGCCTTGCCGTTCCCTAACCCTAACCGTAGGCCGGCACGGAAACCCACCACCAGCCCTACACCTTACCCCCAAGCCGTAGCCTACTCCTGTTCCGTACGCTGGCACTGACCCGTGCGTCAGCACATAGCCTGACCGTGCCACATTTCCGTACCCTCACCTGTGCCCTAAGCCTTGCCTTTCCCTAACCCTAACCCTAGCCCAGAACGGAAAACCACCAACAGCCTTACACCTTACCCCCAAGCCGTAGCCTACTCCTGGCCCGTACGCTGGCACTGACCAGTGCGTCAGCCCGTAGCCTGACCCACCCACGTTTCCGTACCCTCACCTGTGCCCTAAGCCTTGCCGTTCCCTAACCCTAACCATAGCCCGGAACAGAAACCCACAACCAGACCTACACCTTACCCTACGCCGTAGCCTACTCCTGGCCGGTATGCTGGCACTGACACGTGCGTCAGCACGTAGCCTGACCCTCACACGTTTCCGTACCCTCACCTGTGCCCGAAGCCTTGCCGATCCCTAACCCTAACCCTTGCCTGGAATGGAAACCCACCACCAACCCTACAACTTTCCCCCAAGCCGTAGCCTACTCCTGGCCCGTACGCTGGCACTGACCCGTGCGTCAGCACGTAGCCTGACCCTCCCAAGTTTCCGTACCCTCACCTGTGGCCTGAGCCTTGCCGTTCCCTAACCCTAACCCTAGCCCGGAATGGAAACCCACCAGAAGCCTTACAACTTTCCCCCAAGCCGTAGCCTACTCCTGGCCCGTACGCTGGCACTGACCCGTGCGTCAGCACGTAGGCTGACCCTCCCACGTTTCCGTACCCTCACCTGTGCCCTAAGCCTTGCCGTTCCCTAACCCTAACCCTAGCCCGGAACAGAAACCCACCACCAGCCGTGCACCTTACCCTACGCCGTAGCCTACTCCTGGCCCGTATGGTGGCACTGACCCGTGCGTCAGCACGTAGCCTGACCCTCACACGTTTCCGTACCCTCACCTGTGCCCTAAGCCTTGCCGTTCCCTAACCCTAACCCTAGCCCGGAACGGAAACCCACCACCAACGCTAAACGTTTCCCCCAAGCCGTAGCCTACTCCTGGCCCATACGCTGGCACTGACCCGTGGGTCAGCACATAGCCTGACCCTCACACGTTTCCGTACCCTCACTTGTGCCCTAAGCCTTGCCGTTCCCTAACCCTAACCC
The DNA here is from genome assembly GCF_964341445.2 of Mesoplodon mirus. Lineage (NCBI taxonomy): Eukaryota > Metazoa > Chordata > Mammalia > Artiodactyla > Ziphiidae > Mesoplodon > Mesoplodon mirus. The sequence continues at coordinate 22,347 of NW_028295379.1, forward strand.
TAGCCCGGAACGAAAACCCACCACCAGCCCTACACCTTACCCTAAGCCGTAGCCTACTCCTGGCCCGTACGCTGGCACTGACCTGTGCGTCAGCACGTAGCCTGACCCTCCCACGTTTCCATACCCTCACCTGTGCCCTAAGCCTTGCCGTTCCCTAACCCTATCCCTAGCCCGGAACGGAAACCCACCACCATCCCTACACCTTACCCTACGCCGTAGCCTACTCCTGGCCCGTACGCTGGCACTAACCCGTGTGTCAGAACGTAGCCAGACCCTCCCATGTTTCCGTACCCTCACCTGTGCCCTAAACCTTGCCGTTCCCTAACCCTAACCCTAGCACAGTACGGAAACACACCAGCAGCCCTACAACTTACCCACAAGCTGTAACCTACTCCTGGCCCTTACGCTGGCACTGACCCGTGCTTCAGCACGTAGCCTGACCCTCCCACGTTTCCGTAACCTCACCTGTGCCCTAAGCCTTGCTGTTCCCTAACCCTAACCCTAGCCCGGAACGGAAACACACCACCAGCCCCACAACTTACCCCCAAGCCGTAGCCTAATCCTGGCCCGTACGCTGGTACTGACCCGTGCGTCAGCACGTAGCCTGACACTCCCACGTTTGTGTAACCTCACCTGTGCCCTAAGCCTTGCCGTTCCCTAACCCTAACCCTAGCCCGGAACGGAAACCCACCAACAGCCCTATTCCTTACCCTACGCAGTAGCCTACTCCTGTCCCGTACGCTGTCACGGACCCGTGGGTCAGCACGTAGCCTGACCCTCCCACGTTTTCGTACCCTCAACTCTGCCCTAAGCCTGGCCATTCCCTAACCCTAACCGTAGCCCGGAACGGAAACCCACCCCAAGCCCTACACCTTACCCCCAAGCCGTAGCCTACTCCTGGCCCGTACGCTGGCACTGACCCGTGCGTCAGCATGTAGACTGACCCTCCGACCTTTCCGTACCCTCACCTGTGCCCTAAGCCTTACCATTCCCTATCCCTTAACCTAGCCCGGAACGGAAACCCACCACCAGCCCTACACCTTACCCCCAAGCCGTAGCCTACTCCTGGCCCGTACGCTGTCACTGAACCGTGCGTCAGCACGTAGCCTGACCCTCCCACGTTTCTGTACCCTCACCTGTGCCCTATGCCTTGCCGTTCCCTAACCCTAACCCTAGCCCGGAACAGAAAACCACCACCAGCCCTACACCTTACCCCCAAGCCGTAGTCTACTCCTGGCCCATACGCTGGCACTGACCCGTGCGTCAGCACTTAGCCTGACCCTCGCACGTTTCCTTACCCTCAACTGTGCCCTAAACCTTGCCGTTCCCTAACCCTAACCCTAGCCCGGAACGGAAACCCACCACCAGCCCTATACTTTACCCTGTACGGTAGCCTAATGCCGGCCTGTACGCTGGCACTGACCCGTGCGTCAGCACATAGCCTGACCCTCCCACGTTTCCGTACCCTCACCTGTGCCCTAAGCCTTGCTGTTCCCTAACCCTAACCCTAGCCCGGAACGGAAACCCACCACCAGCCCTACACCTTACCGTAAGCCGTAGCCTACTCCTGGCCCATACGCTGGCAATGACCCATGCGTTAGCACGTAGCCTGACCCTCCCACGTTTCCGTACCCTCACCTGTGCCCTAAGCCTTGCCGTTCACTAACCCTAACCCTAGGCTGGCACAGAAACCCACCACCAGCCCTACACCTTACCCCCATGCCGTAGCCTACTCCTGGCCTGTACGCTGGCACTGACCCGTGCGTCAGCACATAGCCAGACCATGCCACGTTTCCGTACCCTCAGCTGTGCCCTAAGCCTTGCCGTTCCATAACCCTAACCCTAGCCCCGAATGGAAACCCACCACCAGCCCTACACCTTTACCCCAAGCCCTAGCCTACTCCTTGCCCGTACGCTGGCACTGACCCGTGCGTCAGCACGTAGCCTGACCCTCCCACGTTTCCGTACCCTCACCTGTGCCCTAAGCCTTGCCGTTCCCTAACCCTAACCCTAGCCCGGAACGAAAACCCACCACCAACCCTACACCTTACCCTACGCCGTAGCCTACTCCTGGCCCGTACGCTGGCACTGATCCGTGCGTCAGCACATAGACTGACCCTCCCACGTTTCCGTACCCTCACCTGTGCCCTAAGCCTTGCCGTTCCCTAACCCTAACCCTAGCCCACAATGGAAACCCACCACCAACCCTACACCTTACCCTGTGCGGTATCCTACTCCTGGCCTGTACGCTGGCACTGACCCTTGCGTCAGCACATAGCCTGACCATGCCACGTTTCCGTACCCTCACCTGTGCCCTAAGCCTTGCCGTTTCCTAACCCTAACCCTAGCCCGGAACGGAAAACCACCACCAGCCCAACACCTTACCCTACGCCGTAGCCTACTCCTGGCCCGTATGCTGGCACTGACACGTGCGTCAGAACATAGCCTGACCCTCCCACGTTTACATAACCTCACCTGTGCCCTAAGCCTTGCCGTTCCCTAACCCTAACCCTAGCCCAGAACGGAAACCCACCACCAGCCCTATACCTTACCCTGTGCGGTAGCCTACTCCTGGCCCGTACGCTGGCAGTGACCCGTGCGTCAGCACATAGCCTGACCCTCCCACGTTTCCGTACCCTCACCTGTGCCCTAAGCCTTGCCGTTCCCTAACCCTAACCCTAGCCCGGAACGGAAACCCACCACCAGCCCTACACCTTACCCTAAGCCATAGCCTACTACTGGCCCGTACGCTGGCAATGACCCATGCGTCAGCACGTAGCCTGACCCTCCCACGTTTCCGTACCCTAACCTGTGCCCTCAGCCTTGCCGTTCACTAACCCTAACCCTAGGCCGGCACAGAAACCCACCACCATCCCTACAACTTACCCCCAAGCCGTAGCCTACTCCTGGCCCGTACGCTGGCACTGACCCGTGCGTCAGCACATACTCAGACCGTGCCACGTTTCCGTACCCTCACCTGTGCCCTAAGCCTTGCCGTTCCCTAACCCTAACCCTAGCCCGGAATGGAAACCCACCACCAGCCCTACACCTTACCCTATGCCGTAGCCTACTCCTGGCCCGTACGCTGGCACTAACTCGTGTGTCAGCACGTAGCCTGACCCTCCCAAGTTTCCGTACCCTCACCTGTGCCCTAAGCCTTGCCGTTCCCTAACCCTAACCCTAGCTCGGAACAGAAACCCACCACCAGCCTTACACCTTACCCCCAAGCCGTAGCCTACTCCTGGCCCGTACGCTAGCACTGATCCGTGCGTCAGCACGTAGCCTGACCCTCCCACGTTTCCGTACCCTCACCTGTGCCCTAAGCCTTGCCGTTCCCTAACCCTAACCCTAGGCCAGCACAGAAACCCACCACCAGCCCTACACCTTACCCCCAAGCCGTGGCCTACTCCTGGCCCGTACGCTGGCACTGACCCGTGCGTCAGCACGTAGCCTGAACCTCCCACGTTTCCGTACCCTCACCTGTGCCCTAAGCCTTGCCGTTCCCTAACCCTAACCCTAGCCCGGAACGGAAACCCACCACCAGCCCTACACCTTACCCTACGCCTTAGCCTACTCCTGGCCCGTATGCTGGCACTGACGCGTGCGTCAGTATGTAGCCTGACCCTCCCACGTTTCCGTACCCTCACCTGTGCCCTAAGCCTTGCCGTTCACTAACCCTAACCCTAGCCCACAATGGAAACCCACCACCAGCCCTACACCTTACCCTACGCCGTAGCCTACTCCTGGCCCGTACGCTGGTACTGACCCGTGCGTCAGCCCGTAGCCTGACCGTGCCACGTTTCCGTACCCTCACATGTGCCCTAAGCCTTGCCGTTCCCTAACCCTAACCCTAGCCCGGAACAGAAACCCACCACCAGCCCTACACCTTACCCTACGCCGTAGCCTACTCCTGGCCCGTATGCTGGCACTGACACGAGCGTCAGCACGTAGCGTGACCCTCACACGTTTCCGTACCCTCACCTGTGCCCTAAGCCTTGCCGTTCCCTAACCCTAACCCTAGCCCGGAACGGAAACCCACCACCAACCCTACACGTTTCCCCCAAGCCGTAGCCTACTCCTGGCCCATACGCGGGCACTGACCCGTGCGTCAGCACGTAGCCTGACCCTCCCACGTTTCCGTACCCTCACCTGTGCCCTAAGCCTTGCCGTTCCCTAACCCTAACCCTAGCCCAGAACGGAAAACCACCACCAGCCTTACACCTTTCCCCCAAGCCGTAGCCTACTCCAGGCCCGTACGCTGGCACTGACCCGTGCGTCAGCACGTAGCCTCACCGTGCCACGTTTCCGTACCCTCACCTGTGCCCTAAGCCTTGCCGTTCCCTAACCCTAACCCTAGCCCGGAACAGAAACCCACCACCAGCCCTACACCTTACCCTATGCCGTAGCCTACTCCTGGCCCGTATGCTGGCACTGACCTGTGCGTCAGCACGTAGCCTGACCCTCCCACGTTTTCGTACCCTCACCTGTGCCCTAAGCCTTGCCGTTCCCTAACCCTAACCCTAGCCTGGAACGAAAACCCACCACCAGCCCTACACCTTACCCTACGCCGTAGCCTACTCCTGGCCCGTAAGCTGGCACTGACACGTGCGTCAGCACGTAGCCTGACCCTCCCACGTTTCCGTGCCCTCACCTGTGCACTAAGCCTTGCCGTTCCCTAACCCTAACCCTAGCCCACAATGGAAACCCACCACCAGCCCTATACCTTACCCTGTGCGGTAGCCTACTCCTGGCCCGTACGCTGGCACTGACCCGTGCGTCAGCACATAGCCTGAACCTTCCACGTTTCCGTACCCTCACCTGTGCCCTAAGCCTTGCCGTTCCCTAACCCTATCCCTAGCCCGGAATGGAAACCCAGCACCAGCCCTACACCTTACCCTACGCCGCAGCCTACTCATGACCCATATGCTGGCACTGACCCGTGCGTCAGCAAGTAGCCTGACCCTCCCACGTTTCCGCACCCTCACCTGTGCCCTAAGCCTTGCCGTTCCCTAACCCTAACCGTAGGCCGGCACGGAAACCCACCACCAGCCCTACACCTTACCCTACGCCGCAGCCTACTCATGTCCCATATGCTGGCACTGACCCGTGCGTCAGCACGTAGCCTGACCCTCCCACGTTTCCGCACCCTCACCTGTGCCCTAAGCCTTGCCGTTCCCTAACCCTAACCGTAGGCCGGCACGGAAACCCACCACCAGCCCTACAACTTACCCCCAAGCCGTAGCCTACTCCTGTTCCGTACGCTGGCACTGACCCGTGCGTCAGCACCTAGCCTGACCCTCCCACGTTTCCGCACCCTCACCTGTGCCCTAAGCCTTGCCGTTCCCTAACCCTAACCCTAGCCCGGAATGGAAACCCACCACCAACCCTACACCTTTCCCCCAAGCCGTAGCCTACTCCTGGCCCGTACGCTGGCACTGACCCGTGCGTCAGCACGTAGTAGCCTGACCCTCCCAAGTTTCCGTACCCTCACCTGTGCCCTAAGCCTTGCCGTTCCCTAACCCTAACCCTAGCACGGAATGGAAACCCACCACAAGCCTTACAACTTTCCCCCAAGCCGTAGCCTACTCCTGGCCCGTACGCTGGCACTGACCCGTGCGTCAGCACGTAGGCTGACCCTCCCACGTTTCCGTACCCTCACCTGTGCCCTAAGCCTTGCCGTTCCCTAACCCTAACCCTAGCCCGGAACAGAAACCCACCACCAGCCGTACACCTTACCCTACGCCGTAGCCTACTCCTGGCCCGTATGGTGGCACTGACCCGTGCGTCAGCACGTAGCCTGACCCTCACACGTTTCCGTACCGTCACCTGTGCCCTAAGCCTTGCCGTTCCCTAACCCTAACCCTAGCCCAGAACGGAAACCCACCACCAACGCTAAACGTTTCCCCCAAGCCGTAGCCTACTCCTGGCCCGTACGCTGGCACTGACCCGTGGGTCAGCGCATAGCCTGACCCTCACACGTTTCCGTACCGTCACCTGTGCCCTAAGCCTTGCCGTTCCCTAACCCTAACCCTAGCCCGGAACGAAAACCCACCACCAGCCCTACACCTTACCCTAAGCAGTAGCCACTCCTGGCCCGTACGCTGGCACTGACCTGTGCGTCAGCACGTAGCCTGACCCTCCCACGTTTCCGTACCCTCACCTGTGCCCTAAGCCTTGCCGTTCCCTAACCCTAACCCTAGCCCGGAACGGAAACCCACCACCATCCCTACACCTTACCCTACGCCGTAGCCTACTCCTGGCCCGTACGCTGGCACTAACCCGTGTGTCAGAACGTAGCCAGACCCTCCCATGTTTCCGTACCCTCACCTGTGCCCTAAACCTTGCCGTTCCCTAACCCTAACCCTAGCACATTACGGAAACCCACCAGCAGCCCTACAACTTACCCCCAAGCTGTAACCTACTCCTGGCCCTTACGCTGGCACTGACCCGTGCTTCAGCACGTAGCCTGACCCTCCCACGTTTCCGTACCCTCACCTGTGCCCTAAGCCTTGCTGTTCCCTAACCCTAACCCTAGCCCGGATCGGAAACCCACCACCAGCCCTACACCTTACCCTACGACGTAGCCAACTCCTGGCCCGTACGCTGGCACTGAAACGTGCGTTAGCACGTAGCCTGACCCTCCCACGTTTCCGTACCCTCACTTGTGCCCTAAGCCTTGCCGTTCCCTAACCCTAACCCTAGCCCGGAACGGAAACCCACCACCAGCCCCACAACTTACCCCCAAGCCGTAGCCTAATCCTGGCCCGTACGCTGGTACTGACCCGTGCGTCAGCACGTAGCCTGACACTCCCACGTTTGTGTAACCTCACCTGTGCCCTAAGCCTTGCCGTTCCCTTACCCTAACCCTAGCCCCGAACGGAAACCCACCCCCAGCCCTACACCTTACCCCCAAGCCGTAGCCTACTCCTGGCCCGTACGCTGGCACTGACCCGTGCGTCAGCATGTAGACTGACCCTCCGACCTTTCCGTACCCTCACCTGTGCCCTAAGCCTTACCATTCCCTATCCCTTAACCTAGCCCGGAACGGAAACCCACCACCAGCCCTACACCTTACCCCCAAGCCGTAGCCTACTCCTGGCCCGTACGCTGGCACTGACCCGTGCGTCAGCACGTAGCCTGACCCTCCCACGTTTCTGTACCCTCACCTGTGCCCTATGCCTTGCCGTTCCCTAACCCTAACCCTAGCCCGGAACAGAAAACCACCACCAGCCCTACACCTTACCCCCAAGCCGTAGTCTACTCCTGGCCCATACGCTGGCACTGACCCGTGCGTCAGCACTTAGCCTGACCCTCGCACGTTTCCTTACCCTCAACTGTGCCCTAAGCCTTGCCGTTCCCTAACCCTAACCCTAGCCCGGAACGGAAACCCACCACCAGCCCTATACTTGACCCTGTGCGGTAGCCTAATCCTGGCCTGTACGCTGGCACTGACCCGTGCGTCAGCACATAGCCTGACCCTCCCACGTTTCCGTACCCTCACCTGTGCCCTAAGCCTTGCCGTTCCCTAACCCTAACCCTAGCCCGGAACGGAAACCCACCACCAGCCCTACACCTTACCGTAAGCCGTAGCCTACTCCTGGCCCATACGCTGGCAATGACCCATGCGTTAGCACGTAGCCTGACCCTCCCACGTTTCCGTACCCTAACCTGTGCCCTAAGCCTTGTCGTTCACTAACCCTAACACTAGGCCGGCACAGAAACCCACCACCAGCCCTACATCTTACCCCCAAGCCGTAGCCTACTCCTGGCCCGTACGCTGGCACTGACCCGTGCATCAGCACATAGCCAGACCGTGCCACGTTTCCGTACCCTCACCTGTGCCCTAAGCCTTGCCGTTCCCTAACCCTAACCGTAGCCCGGAATGGAAACCCACCACCAGCCCTACACCTTACCCTATGCCGTGGCCTACTCCTGGCCCGTACGCTGGCACTGACTACTGTGTCAGCACGTAGCATGACCCTCCCACGTTTCCGTACCCTCACCTATGCCCTAAGCCTTGCCGTTCCCTAACCCTAAACCTAGCCCGGAATGGAAAACCACCACCAGCCTTACACCTTACCCCCAAGCCGTAGCCTACTCTTGGCCCGTACGCTGGCACTGACACGTGCGTCAGCACGTAGCCTGACCCTCCCACGTTTCCGTACCCTCACCTGTGCCCTAAGCCTTGCCGTTCCCTCACCCTAACCCTAGCCCGGAACGGAAACCCACCACCAGCCCTACACCTTACCCTACGCCGTAGCCTACTCCTGGCCCATATGCTGGCACTGACCCGTGCGTCAGAACGTAGCCTGACCCTCCCACGTTTCCGTAACCTCACCTGTGCCCTAAGCCTTGCCGTTCCCCAACCCTAACCCTAGCCCAGAACGGAAACCCACCACCAGCCCTACACCTTACCCTAAGCCGTAGCCTACTCCTGGCCCGTACGGTGGCAATGACCCGTGCGTCAGCACGTAGCCTGACCCTCCCACGTTTCCGTACCCTCACCTGTGCCCTAAGCCTTGCCGTTCCCTAACCCTAACCCTAGCCCGGAACGGAAACCCACCACCAACCCTACAACTTTCCCCCAAGCCGTAGCCTACTCCTGGCCCGTACGCTGGCACTGACCCGTGCGTCAGCACGTAGCCTGACCCTCCCACGTTTCCGTACCCTCACCTGTGCCCTAAGCCTTGCCGTTCCCTAACCCTAACCCTAGCCCGGAACGAAAACCCACCTCCAGCCCTACACCTTACCCTACGCCGTAGCCTACTCCTGGCCCGTACGCTGGCACTGACCCGTGCGTCAGCACATAGACTGACTCTCCCACGTTTCCGTACCCTCACCTGTGCCCTAAGCCTTGCCGTTCCCTAACCCTAACCCTAGCCCACAATGGAAACCCACCACCAGCCCTATACCTTACCCTGTGCGGTATCCTACTCCTGGCCTGTACGCTGGCACTGACCCTTGCGTCAGCACATAGCCTGACCGTGCCACGTTTCCGTACCCTCACCTGTGCCCTAATCCTTGCCGTTTCCTAACCCTAACCCTAGCATGGAACGGAAACCCAATACCAGCCCTACACCTTACCCTACGCCGTAGCCTACTCCTGACCCGTATGCTGGCACTGACCCGTGCGTCAGAACGTAGCCTGACCCTCCCCCGTTTACGTAACCTCACCTGTGCCCTAAGCCTTGCCGTTCCCTAACCCTAACCCTAGCCCAGAACGGAAACCCACCACCAGCCCTACACCTTACCCTAAGCCGTACCCTACTCCTGGCCCGTACGCTGGCAATGACCCATGCGTCAGTACGTAGCCTGACCCTCCCACGTTTCCGTACCCTCACCTGTGCCCTAAGCCTTGCCGTTCCCTAACCCTAACCCTAGGCCGGAAGAGAAAGCCACAACCAGCCCTACACCTTACCCCCAAGCCGTAGCCTACTCCTGGCCCGTACGCTGGCACTGACCCGTGCGTCAGCACATAGCCTGACCGTGCCACATTTCCGTTCCCTCACCTGTGCCCTAAGCCTTGCCTTTCCCTAACACTAACCCTAGCCCGGAACGGAAAACCACCAACAGCCTTACACCTTACCCCCAAGCCGTAGCCTACTCCTGGCCCGTACACTGGCACTAACCAGTGCGTCAGCCCGTAGCCTGACCCTCCCACGTTTCCGGACCTTCACCTCTGCCCTAAGCCTTGCCGTTCCCTAACCCTAACCCTAGCCCGGAACAGAAACCCACCACCAGCCCTACACCTTACCCTACGCCGTAGCCTACTCATGGCCCATACGCTGGCAATGACCCATGCGTTAGCACGTAGCCTGACCCTCCCACGTTTCCGTACCCTAACCTGTGCCCTAAGCCTTGTCGTTCACTAACCCTAACACTAGGCCGGCACAGAAACCCACCACCAGCCCTACATCTTACCCCCAAGCCGTAGCCTACTCCTGGCCCGTACGCTGGCACTGACCCGTGCATCAGCACATAGCCAGACCGTGCCACGTTTCCGTACCCTCACCTGTGCCCTAAGCCTTGCCGTTCCCTAACCCTAACCGTAGCCCGGAATGGAAACCCACCACCAGACCTACACCTTACCCTACGCCGTAGCCTACTCCTGGCCGGTATGCTGGCACTGACACGTGCGTCAGCATGTAGCCTGACCCTCCCACGTTTCCGTACCCTCACCAGTGCCCTAAGCCTTGCCGTTCCCTAACCCTAACCCTAGCCCGGAATGGAAACCCACCACCAACACTACAACTTTCCCCCAAGCCGTAGCCTACTCCTGGCCCGTACGCTGGCACTGACCCGTGCGTCAGCACGTAGCCTGACCCTCCCAAGTTTCCGTACCCTCACCTGTGGCCTAAGCCTTGCCGTTCCCTAACCCTAACCCTAGCCCGGAATGGAAACCCACCACAAGCCTTACAACTTTCCCCCAAGCCGTAGCCTACTCCTGGCCCGTACGCTGGCACTGACCCGTGCGTCAGCACGTAGGCTGACCCTCCCACGTTTCCGTACCCTCACCTGTGCCCTAAGCCTTGCCGTTCCCTAACCCTAACCCTAGCCCGGAACAGAAACCCACCACCAGCTGTACACCTTACCCTACGCCGTAGCCTACTCCTGGCCCGTATGGTGGCACTGACCCGTGTGTCAGCACGTAGCCTGACCCTCACACGTTTCCGTACCCTCACCTGTGCCCTAAGCCTTGCCGTTCCCTAACCCTAACCCTAGCCTGGAACGAAAACCCACCACCAGCCCTACACCTTACCCTACGCCGTAGCCTACTCCTGGCCCGTAAGCTGGCACTGACACGTGCGTCAGCACGTAGCCAGACCCTCCCACGTTTCCGTACCCTCACTTGTGCCCTCAGCCTTGCCGTTCACTAACCCAAAACCTAGGCCGGCACAGAAACCCACCACCAGCCCTACACCTTACCCCCATGCCGTAGCCTACTCCTGGCCCGTACGCTGGCACTGACCCGTGCGTCACCACATAGCCAGGCCGTGCCACGTTTCCGTACCCTCACCTGTGCCCTAAGCCTTGCCGTTCCATAACCCTAACCCTAGCCCGGAATGGAAACCCACCACCAGCCCTACACCTTTACCCCAAGCCCTAGCCTACTCCTTGCCCGTACGCTGGCACTGACCCGTGCGTCATCACGTAGCCTGACCCTCCCACGTTTCTTTACCCTCACCTGTGCCCTAAGCCTTGCCGTTCCCTAACCCTAACCCTAGCCCGGAACGAAAACCCACCACCAGCCCTACACGTTACCGTACGCCTTAGCCTACTTCTGGCCCGTATGCTGGCACTGACCCGTGCGTCAGTATGTAGCCTGACCCTCCCACGTTTCCGTACCCTCACCTGTGCCCTAAGCCTTGCCGTTCACTAACCCTAACCCTAGCCCACAATGGAAACCCACCACCAGCCCTACACCTTACCCTACGCCGTAGCCTACTCCTGGCCCGTACGCTGGTACTGACCCGTGCGTCAGCCCGTAGCCTGACCGTGCCACGTTTCCGTACCCTCACCTGTGCCCTAAGCCTTGCCGTTCCCTAACCCTAACCCTAGCCCGGAACAGAAACCCACCACCAGCCCTACACCTTACCCTACGCCGTAGCCTACTCCTGGCCCGTATGCTGGCAAAGACACGTGCGTCAGCACGTAGCCTGAACCTCACACGTTTCCGTACCCTCACCTGTGCCCTAAGCCTTGCCGTTCCCTAACCCTAACCCTTGCCCGGAACGGAAACCCACCACCAACCCTACACCTTTCCCCCAAGCCGTAGCCAACTCCTGGCCCGTACGCGGGAACTGACCCGTGCGTCAGCACGTAGCCTGACCCTCCCACGTTTCCGTACGTCACCTGTGCCCTAAGCCTTGCCGTTCCCTAACCCTAACCCTAGCCCGGAACGGAAAACCACCACCAGCCTAACACCTTTCCCCCAAGCCGTAGCCTACTCCTGGCCCGTACGCTGGCACTGACCCGTGCCTCAGCACGTAGCCTGACCCTCCCACGTTTCTGTACCCTCACCTGTGCCCTAAGCCTTGCTGTTCCCTAACCCTAACCCTGGCCCAGAATGGAAACCCACCACCAGCCCTACACCTTACCCCCAAGCCGTAGCCTACTCCTGGCCCGTACGCTGGCACTGACCCATGTGTCAGCACGTAGCCTGACCCTCCCACGTTTCCGTGCCCTCACCTGTGCACTAAGCCTTGCCGTTCCCTAACCCTAACCCTAGCCCACAATGGAAACCCACCACCAGCCCTATACCTTACCCTGTGCGGTAGCCTACTGCTGGCCCGTACGCTGGCACTGACCCGTGCGTCAGCACATAGCCTGAACCTTCCACGTTTCCGTACCCTCACCTGTGCCCTAAGCCTTGCCGTTCCCTAACCCTATCCCTAGCCCGGAACGGAAACCCAGTACCAGCCCTACACCTTACCCTACGCCGCAGCCTACTCTTGTCCCATATGCTGGCACTGACCCGTGCGTCAGCACGTACCCTGACCCTCCCACGTTTCCGCACCCTCACCTGTGCCCTAAGCCTTGCCGTTCCCTAACCCTAACCGTAGGCCGGCACGGAAACCCACCACCAGCCCTACACCTTACCCCCAAGCCGTAGCCTACTCCTGTTCCGTACGCTGGCACTGACCCGTGCGTCAGCACATAGCCTGACCGTGCCACATTTCCGTACCCTCACCTGTGCCCTAAGCCTTGCCTTTCCCTAACCCTAACCCTAGCCCGGAACGGAAAACCACCAACAGCCTTACACCTTACCCCCAATCCGTAGCCTACTCCTGGCCCGTACGCTGGCACTGACCAGTGCGTCAGCCTGTAGCCTGACCCACCCACGTTTCCGTACCCTCACCTGTGCCCTAAGCCTTGCCGTTCCCTAACCCTAACCCTAGCCCGGAACAGAAACCCACCACCAGACCTACACCTTACCCTACGCCGTAGCCTACTCCTGGCCGGTATGCTGGCACTGACACGTGCGTCAGCACGTAGCCTGACCCTCACACGTTTCCGTACCCTCACCTGTGCCCTAAGCCTTGCCGATCCCTAACCCTAACCCTAGCCTGGAATGGAAACCCACCACCAACCCTACAACTTTCCCCCAAGCCGTAGCCTACTCCTGGCCCGTACGCTGGCACTGACCCGTGCGTCAGCACGTAGCCTGACCCTCCCAAGTTTCCGTACCCTCACCTGTGGCCTAAGCCTTGCCGTTCCCTAACCCTAACCCTAGCCCGGAATGGAAACCCACCACAAGCCTTACAAATTTCCCCCAAGCCGTAGCCTACTCCTGGCCCGTACGCTGGCACTGACCCGTGGGTCAGCACATAGCCTGACCCTCACACGTTTCCGTACCCTCACCTGTGCCCTAAGCCTTGCCGTTCCCTAACCCTAACCCTAGCCCGGAACGAAAACCCACCACCAGCCCTACACCTTACCCTAAGCCGTAGCCTACTCCTGGCCCGTACGCTGGCACTGACCTGTGCGTCAGCACGTAGCCTGACCCTCCCACGTTTCCGTACCCTCACCTGTGCCCTAAGCCTTGCCGTTCCCTAACCCTAACCCTAGCCCGGAACGGAAACCCACCACCAGCCCTACACCTTACCCTACGCCGTAGCCTACTCCTGGCCCGTACGCTGGCACTAACACGTGTGTCAGAACGTAGCCAGACCCTCCCATGTTTCCGTACCCTCGCCTGTGCCCTAAACCTTGCCGTTCCCTAACCCTAACCCTAGCACAGTACGGAAACACACCAGCAGCCCTACAACTTACCCACAAGCTGTAACCTACTCCTGGCCCTTACGCTGGCACTGACCCGTGCTTCAGCACGTAGCCTGACCCTCCCACGTTTCCGTAACCTCACCTGTGCCCTAAGCCTTGCTGTTCCCTAACCCTAACCCTAGCCCGGATCGGAAACCCACCACCAGCCCTACACCTTACCCTACGACGTAGCCAACTCCTGGCCCGTACGCTGGCACTGACACGTGCGTTAGCACGTAGCCTGACCCTCCCACGTTTCCGTACCCTCACTTGTGCCCTAAGCCTTGCCGTTCCCTAACCCTAACCCTAGCCCGGAACGGAAACCCACCACCAGCCCCACAACTTACCCCCAAGCCGTAGCCTAATCCTGGCCCGTACGCTGGTACTGACCCGTGCGTCAGCACGTAGCCTGACACTCCCACGTTTGTGTAACCTCACCTGTGCCCTAAGCCTTGCCGTTCCCTAACCCTAACCCTAGCCCGGAACGGAAACCCACCAACAGCCCTATTCCTTACCCTACGCAGTAGCCTACTCCTGTCCCGTACGCTGTCACGGACCCGTGGGTCAGCACGTAGCCTGACCCTCCCACGTTTTCGTACCCTCAACTCTGCCCTAAGCCTGGCCATTCCCTAACCCTAACCGTAGCCCGGAACGGAAACCCACCCCAAGCCCTACACCTTACCCCCAAGCCGTAGCCTACTCCTGGCCCGTACGCTGGCACTGACCCGTGCGTCAGCATGTAGACTGACCCTCCGACCTTTCCGTACCCTCACCTGTGCCCTAAGCCTTACCATTCCCTATCCCTTAACCTAGCCCGGAACGGAAACACACCACCAGCCCTACACCTTACCCCCAAGCCGTAGCCTACTCCTGGCCCGTACGCTGTCACTGAACCGTGCGTCAGCACGTAGCCTGACCCTCCCACGTTTCTGTACCCTCACCTGTGCCCTATGCCTTGCCGATCCCTAACCCTAACCCTAGCCCGGAACAGAAAACCACCACCAGCCCTACACCTTACCCCCAAGCCGTAGTCTACTCCTGGCCCATACGCTGGCACTGACCCGTGCGTCAGCACTTAGCCTGACCCTCGCACGTTTCCTTACCCTCAACTGTGCCCTAAGCCTTGCCGTTCCCTAACCCTAACCCTAGCCCGGAACGGAAACCCACCACCAGCCCTATACTTTACCCTGTGCGGTAGCCTAATGCTGGCCCGTATGCTGGCACTGACCTGTGCGTCAGCACGTAGCCTGACCCTCCCACGTTTCCGTACCCTCACCTGTGCCCTAAGCCTTGCCGTTCCCTAACCCTAACCCTAGCCTGGAACGAAAACCCACCACCAGCCCTACACCTTACCCTACGCCGTAGCCTACTCCTGGCCCGTAAGCTGGCACTGACACGTGCGTCAGCACGTAGCCTGACCCTCCCACGTTTCCGTGCCCTCACCTGTGCACTAAGCCTTGCCGTTCCCTAACCCTAACCCTAGCCCACAATGGAAACCCACCACCAGCCCTATACCTTACCCTGTGCGGTAGCCTACTCCTGGCCCGTACGCTGGCACTGACCCGTGCGTCAGCACATAGCCTGAACCTTCCACGTTTCCGTACCCTCACCTGTGCCCTAAGCCTTGCCGTTCCCTAACCCTATCCCTAGCCCGGAATGGAAACCCAGCACCAGCCCTACACCTTACCCTACGCCGCAGCCTACTCATGACCCATATGCTGGCACTGACCCGTGCGTCAGCAAGTAGCCTGACCCTCCCACCTTTCCGCACCCTCACCTGTGCCCTAAGCCTTGCCGTTCCCTAACCCTAACCGTAGGCCGGCACGGAAACCCACCACCAGCCCTACACCTTACCCTACGCCGCAGCCTACTCATGTCCCATATGCTGGCACTGACCCGTGCGTCAGCACGTAGCCTGACCCTCCCACGTTTCCGCACCCTCACCTGTGCCCTAAGCCTTGCCGTTCCCTAACCCTAACCGTAGGCCGGCACGGAAACCCACCACCAGCCCTACAACTTACCCCCAAGCCGTAGCCTACTCCTGTTCCGTACGCTGGCACTGACCCGTGCGTCAGCACGTAGCCTGACCCTCCCACGTTTCCGCACCCTCACCTGTGCCCTAAGCCTTGCCGTTCCCTAACCCTAACCCTAGCCCGGAATGGAAACCCACCACCAACCCTACACCTTTCCCCCAAGCCGTAGCCTACTCCTGGCCCGTACGCTGGCACTGACCCGTGCGTCACCACGTAGTAGCCTGACCCTCCCAAGTTTCCGTACCCTCACCTGTGCCCTAAGCCTTGCCGTTCCCTAACCCTAACCCTAGCCCGGAATGGAAACCCACCACAAGCCTTACAACTTTCCCCCAAGCCGTAGCCTACTCCTGGCCCGTACGCTGGCACTGACCCGTGCGTCAGCACGTAGGCTGACCCTCCCACGTTTCCGTACCCTCACCTGTGCCCTAAGCCTTGCCGTTCCCTAACCCTAACCCTAGCCCGGAACAGAAACCCACCACCAGCCGTACACCTTACCCTACGCCGTAGCCTACTCCTGGCCCGTATGGTGGCACTGACCCGTGCGTCAGCACGTAGCCTGACCCTCACACGTTTCCGTACCGTCACCTGTGCCCTAAGCCTTGCCGTTCCCTAACCCTAACCCTAGCCCAAAACGGAAACCCACCACCAACGCTAAACGTTTCCCCCAAGCCGTAGCCTACTCCTGGCCCGTACGCTGGCACTGACCCGTGGGCCAGCGCATAGCCTGACCCTCACACGTTTCCGTACCGTCACCTGTGCCCTAAGCCTTGCCGTTCCCTAACCCTAACCCTAGCCCGGAACGAAAACCCACCACCAGCCCTACACCTTACCCTAAGCAGTAGCCACTCCTGGCCCGTACGCTGGCACTGACCTGTGCGTCAGCACGTAGCCTGACCCTCCCACGTTTCCGTACCCTCACCTGTGCCCTAAGCCTTGCCGTTCCCTAACCCTAACCCTAGCCCGGAACGGAAACCCACCACCATCCCTACACCTTACCCTACGCCGTAGCCTACTCCTGGCCCGTACGCTGGCACTAACCCGTGTGTCAGAACGTAGCCAGACCCTCCCATGTTTCCGTACCCTCACCTGTGCCCTAAACCTTGCCGTTCCCTAACCCTAACCCTAGCACATTACGGAAACCCACCAGCAGCCCTACAACTTACCCCCAAGCTGTAACCTACTCCTGGCCCTTACGCTGGCACTGACCCGTGCTTCAGCACGTAGCCTGACCCTCCCACGTTTCCGTACCCTCACCTGTGCCCTAAGCCTTGCTGTTCCCTAACCCTAACCCTAGCCCGGATCGGAAACCCACCACCAGCCCTACACCTTACCCTACGACGTAGCCAACTCCTGGCCCGTACGCTGGCACTGACACGTGCGTTAGCACGTAGCCTGACCCTCCCACGTTTCCGTACCCTCACTTGTGCCCTAAGCCTTGCCGTTCCCTAACCCTAACCCTAGCCCGGAACGGAAACCCACCACCAGCCCCACAACTTACCCCCAAGCCGTAGCCTAATCCTGGCCCGTACGCTGGTACTGACCCGTGCGTCAGCACGTAGCCTGACACTCCCACGTTTGTGTAACCTCACCTGTGCCCTAAGCCTTGCCGTTCCCTTACCCTAACCCTAGCCCCGAACGGAAACCCACCCCCAGCCCTACACCTTACCCCCAAGCCGTAGCCTACTCCTGGCCCGTACGCTGGCACTGACCCGTGCGTCAGCATGTAGACTGACCCTCCGACCTTTCCGTACCCTCACCTGTGCCCTAAGCCTTACCATTCCCTATCCCTTAACCTAGCCCGGAACGGAAACCCACCACCAGCCCTACACCTTACCCCCAAGCCGTAGCCTACTCCTGGCCCGTACGCTGGCACTGACCCGTGCGTCAGCACGTAGCCTGACCCTCCCACGTTTCTGTACCCTCACCTGTGCCCTATGCCTTGCCGTTCCCTAACCCTAACCCTAGCCCGGAACAGAAAACCACCACCAGCCCTACACCTTACCCCCAAGCCGTAGTCTACTCCTGGCCCATACGCTGGCACTGACCCGTGCGTCAGCACATAGCCTGACCCTCGCACGTTTCCTTACCCTCAACTGTGCCCTAAGCCTTGCCGTTCCCTAACCCTAACCCTAGCCCGGAACGGAAACCCACCACCAGCCCTATACTTGACCCTGTGCGGTAGCCTAATCCTGGCCTGTACGCTGGCACTGACCCGTGCGTCAGCACATAGCCTGACCCTCCCACGTTTCCGTACCCTCACCTGTGCCCTAAGCCTTGCCGTTCCCTAACCCTAACCCTAGCCCGGAACGGAAACCCACCACCAGCCCTACACCTTACCGTAAGCCGTAGCCTACTCCTGGCCCATACGCTGGCAATGACCCATGCGTTAGCACGTAGCCTGACCCTCCCACGTTTCCGTACCCTAACCTGTGCCCTAAGCCTTGTCGTTCACTAACCCTAACACTAGGCCGGCACAGAAACCCACCACCAGCCCTACATCTTACCCCCAAGCCGTAGCCTACTCCTGGCCCGTACGCTGGCACTGACCCGTGCATCAGCACATAGCCAGACCGTGCCACGTTTCCGTACCCTCACCTGTGCCCTAAGCCTTGCCGTTCCCTAACCCTAACCGTAGCCCGGAATGGAAACCCACCACCAGCCCTACACCTTACCCTATGCCGTGGCCTACTCCTGGCCCGTACGCTGGCACTGACTACTGTGTCAGCACGTAGCATGAACCTCCCACGTTTCCGTACCCTCACCTATGCCCTAAGCCTTGCCGTTCCCTAACCCTAAACCTAGCCCGGAATGGAAAACCACCACCAGCCTTACACCTTACCCCCAAGCCGTAGCCTACTCTTGGCCCGTACGCTGGCACTGACACGTGCGTCAGCACGTAGCCTGACCCTCCCACGTTTCCGTACCCTCACCTGTGCCCTAAGCCTTGCCGTTCCCTCACCCTAACCCTAGCCCGGAACGGAAACCCACCACCAGCCCTACACCTTACCCTACGCCGTAGCCTACTCCTGGCCCATATGCTGGCACTGACCCGTGCGTCAGAACGTAGCCTGACCCTCCCACGTTTCCGTAACCTCACCTGTGCCCTAAGCCTTGCCGTTCCCCAACCCTAACCCTAGCCCAGAACGGAAACCCACCACCAGCCCTACACCTTACCCTAAGCCGTAGCCTACTCCTGGCCCGTACGGTGGCAATGACCCGTGCGTCAGCACGTAGCCTGACCCTCCCACGTTTCCGTACCCTCACCTGTGCCCTAAGCCTTGCCGTTCCCTAACCCTAACCCTAGCCCGGAACGGAAACCCACCACCAACCCTACAACTTTCCCCCAAGCCGTAGCCTACTCCTGGCCCGTACGCTGGCACTGACCCGTGCGTCAGCACGTAGCCTGACCCTCCCACGTTTCCGTTCCCTCACCTGTGCCCTAAGCCTTGCCGTTCCCTAACCCTAACCCTAGCCCGGAACGAAAACCCACCTCCAGCCCTACACCTTACCCTACGCCGTAGCCTACTCCTGGCCCGTACGCTGGCACTGACCCGTGCGTCAGCACATAGACTGACTCTCCCACGTTTCCGTACCCTCACCTGTGCCCTAAGCCTTGCCGTTCCCTAACCCTAACCCTAGCCCACAATGGAAACCCACCACCAGCCCTATACCTTACCCTGTGCGGTATCCTACTCCTGGCCTGTACGCTGGCACTGACCCTTGCGTCAGCACATAGCCTGACCGTGCCACGTTTCCGTACCCTCACCTGTGCCCTAATCCTTGCCGTTTCCTAACCCTAACCCTAGCATGGAACGGAAACCCAATACCAGCCCTACACCTTACCCTACGCCGTAGCCTACTCCTGACCCGTATGCTGGCACTGACCCGTGCGTCAGAACGTAGCCTGACCCTCCCCCGTTTACGTAACCTCACCTGTGCCCTAAGCCTTGCCGTTCCCTAACCCTAACCCTAGCCCAGAACGGAAACCCACCACCAGCCCTACACCTTACCCTAAGCCGTACCCTACTCCTGGCCCGTACGCTGGCAATGACCCATGCGTCAGTACGTAGCCTGACCCTCCCACGTTTCCGTACCCTCACCTGTGCCCTAAGCCTTGCCGTTCCCTAACCCTAACCCTAGGCCGGAAGAGAAAGCCACAACCAGCCCTACACCTTACCCCCAAGCCGTAGCCTACTCCTGGCCCGTACGCTGGCACTGACCCGTGCGTCAGCACATAGCCTGACCGTGCCACATTTCCGTTCCCTCACCTGTGCCCTAAGCCTTGCCTTTCCCTAACACTAACCCTAGCCCGGAACGGAAAACCACCAACAGCCTTACACCTTACCCCCAAGCCGTAGCCTACTCCTGGCCCGTACACTGGCACTAACCAGTGCGTCAGCCCGTAGCCTGACCCTCCCACGTTTCCGGACCTTCACCTCTGCCCTAAGCCTTGCCGTTCCCTAACCCTAACCCTAGCCCGGAACAGAAACCCACCACCAGCCCTACACCTTACCCTACGCCGTAGCCTACTCATGGCCCATACGCTGGCAATGACCCATGCGTTAGCACGTAGCCTGACCCTCCCACGTTTCCGTACCCTAACCTGTGCCCTAAGCCTTGTCGTTCACTAACCCTAACACTAGGCCGGCACAGAAACCCACCACCAGCCCTACATCTTACCCCCAAGCCGTAGCCTACTCCTGGCCCGTACGCTGGCACTGACCCGTGCATCAGCACATAGCCAGACCGTGCCACGTTTCCGTACCCTCACCTGTGCCCTAAGCCTTGCCGTTCCCTAACCCTAACCGTAGCCCGGAATGGAAACCCACCACCAGACCTACACCTTACCCTACGCCGTAGCCTACTCCTGGCCGGTATGCTGGCACTGACACGTGCGTCAGCATGTAGCCTGACCCTCCCACGTTTCCGTACCCTCACCAGTGCCCTAAGCCTTGCCGTTCCCTAACCCTAACCCTAGCCCGGAATGGAAACCCACCACCAACACTACAACTTTCCCCCAAGCCGTAGCCTACTCCTGGCCCGTACGCTGGCACTGACCCGTGCGTCAGCACGTAGCCTGACCCTCCCAAGTTTCCGTACCCTCACCTGTGGCCTAAGCCTTGCCGTTCCCTAACCCTAACCCTAGCCCGGAATGGAAACCCACCACAAGCCTTACAACTTTCCCCCAAGCCGTAGCCTACTCCTGGCCCGTACGCTGGCACTGACCCGTGCGTCAGCACGTAGGCTGACCCTCCCACGTTTCCGTACCCTCACCTGTGCCCTAAGCCTTGCCGTTCCCTAACCCTAACCCTAGCCCGGAACAGAAACCCACCACCAGCTGTACACCTTACCCTACGCCGTAGCCTACTCCTGGCCCGTATGGTGGCACTGACCCGTGCGTCAGCACGTAGCCTGACCCTCACACGTTTCCGTACCCTCACCTGTGCCCTAAGCCTTGCCGTTCCCTAACCCTAACCCTAGCCTGGAACGAAAACCCACCACCAGCCCTACACCTTACCCTACGCCGTAGCCTACTCCTGGCCCGTAAGCTGGCACTGACACGTGCGTCAGCACGTAGCCAGACCCTCCCACGTTTCCGTACCCTCACTTTTGCCCTCAGCCTTGCCGTTCACTAACCCAAAACCTAGGCCGGCACAGAAACCCACCACCAGCCCTACACCTTACCCCCATGCCGTAGCCTACTCCTGGCCCGTACGCTGGCACTGACCCGTGCGTCACCACATAGCCAGGCCGTGCCACGTTTCCGTACCCTCACCTGTGCCCTAAGCCTTGCCGTTCCATAACCCTAACCCTAGCCCGGAATGGAAACCCACCACCAGCCCTACACCTTTACCCCAAGCCCTAGCCTACTCCTTGCCCGTACGCTGGCACTGACCCGTGCGTCATCACGTAGCCTGACCCTCCCACGTTTCTTTACCCTCACCTGTGCCCTAAGCCTTGCCGTTCCCTAACCCTAACCCTAGCCCGGAACGAAAACCCACCACCAGCCCTACACGTTACCGTACGCCTTAGCCTACTTCTGGCCCGTATGCTGGCACTGACCCGTGCGTCAGTATGTAGCCTGACCCTCCCACGTTTCCGTACCCTCACCTGTGCCCTAAGCCTTGCCGTTCACTAACCCTAACCCTAGCCCACAATGGAAACCCACCACCAGCCCTACACCTTACCCTACGCCGTAGCCTACTCCTGGCCCGTACGCTGGTACTGACCCGTGCGTCAGCCCGTAGCCTGACCGTGCCACGTTTCCGTACCCTCACCTGTGCCCTAAGCCTTGCCGTTCCCTAACCCTAACCCTAGCCCTAGCCCGGAACAGAAACCCACCACCAGCCCTACACCTTACCCTACGCCGTAGCCTACTCCTGGCCCGTATGCTGGCAAAGACACGTGCGTCAGCACGTAGCCTGACCCTCACACGTTTCCGTACCCTCACCTGTGCCCTAAGCCTTGCCGTTCCCTCACCCTAACCCTTGCCCGGAACGGAAACCCACCACCAACCCTACACCTTTCCCCCAAGCCGTAGCCTACTCCTGGCCCGTACGCGGGCACTGACCCGTGCGTCAGCACGTAGCCTGACCCTCCCACGTTTCCGTACTTCACCTGTGCCCTAAGCCTTGCCGTTCCCTAACCCTAACCCTAGCCCGGAACGGAAAACCACCACCAGCCTAACACCTTTCCCCCAAGCCGTAGCCTACTCCTGGCCCGTACGCTGGCACTGACCCGTGCGTCAGCACGTAGCCTGACCCTCCCACGTTTCTGTACCCTCACCTGTGCCCTAAGCCTTGCTGTTCCCTAACCCTAACCCTGGCCCAGAATGGAAACCCACCACCAGCCCTACACCTTACCCCCAAGCCGTAGCCTACTCCTGGCCCGTACGCTGGCACTGACCCATGTGTCAGCACGTAGCCTGACCCTCCCACGTTTCCGTGCCCTCACCTGTGCACTAAGCCTTGCCGTTCCCTAACCCTAACCCTAGCCCACAATGGAAACCCACCACCAGCCCTATACCTTACCCTGTGCGGTAGCCTACTGCTGGCCCGTACGCTGGCACTGACCCGTGCGTCAGCACATAGCCTGAACCTTCCACGTTTCCGTACCCTCACCTGTGCCCTAAGCCTTGCCGTTCCCTAACCCTATCCCTAGCCCGGAACGGAAACCCAGTACCAGCCCTACACCTTACCCTACGCCGCAGCCTACTCTTGTCCCATATGCTGGCACTGACCCGTGCGTCAGCACGTACCATGACCCTCCCACGTTTCCGCACCCTCACCTGTGCCCTAAGCCTTGCCGTTCCCTAACCCTAACCGTAGGCCGGCACGGAAACCCACCACCAGCCCTACACCTTACCCCCAAGCCGTAGCCTACTCCTGTTCCGTACGCTGGCACTGACCCGTGCGTCAGCACATAGCCTGACCGTGCCACATTTCCGTACCCTCACCTGTGCCCTAAGCCTTGCCTTTCCCTAACCCTAACCCTAGCCCGGCACGGAAACCCACCACCAGCCCTACACCTTACCCCCAAGCCGTAGCCTACTCCTGTTCCGTACGCTGGCACTGACCAGTGCGTCAGCCTGTAGCCTGACCCACCCACGTTTCCGTACCCTCACCTGTGCCCTAAGCCTTGCCGTTCCCTAACCCTAACCCTAGCCCGGAACAGAAACCCACCACCAGACCTACACCTTACCCTACGCCGTAGCCTACTCCTGGCCGGTATGCTGGCACTGACACGTGCGTCAGCACGTAGCCTGACCCTCACACGTTTCCGTACCCTCACCTGTGCCCTAAGCCTTGCCGATCCCTAACCCTAACCCTAGCCTGGAATGGAAACCCACCACCAACCCTACAACTTTCCCCCAAGCCGTAGCCTACTCCTGGCCCGTACGCTGGCACTGACCCGTGCGTCAGCACGTAGCCTGACCCTCCCAAGTTTCCGTACCCTCACCTGTGGCCTAAGCCTTGCCGTTCCCTAACCCTAACCCTAGCCCGGAATGGAAACCCACCACAAGCCTTACAAATTTCCCCCAAGCCGTAGCCTACTCCTGGCCCGTACGCTGGCACTGACCCGTGCGTCAGCACGTAGGCTGACCCTCCCACGTTTCCGTACCCTCACCTGTGCCCTAAGCCTTGCCGTTCCCTAACCCTAACCCTAGCCCGGAACAGAAAACCACCACCAGCCGTGCACCATACCCTACGCCGTAGCCTACTCCTGGCCCGTATGGTGGCACTGACCCGTGCGTCAGCACGTAGCCTGACCCTCACACCTTTCCGTACCCTCACCTGTGCCCTAAGCCTTGCCGTTCCCTAACCCTAACCCTAGCCCGGAACGGAAACCCACCACCAACGCTAAACGTTTCCCCCAAGCCGTAGCCTACTCCTGGCCCGTACGCTGGCACTGACCCGTGGGTCAGCACATAGCCTGACCCTCACACGTTTCCGTACCCTCACCTGTGCCCTAAGCCTTGCCGTTCCCTAACCCTAACCCTAGCCCGGAACGAAAACCCACCACCAGCCCTACACCTTACCCTAAGCCGTAGCCTACTCCTGGCCCATACGCTGGCACTGACCTGTGCGTCAGCACGTAGCCTGACCCTCCCACGTTTCCGTACCCTCACCTGTGCCCTAAGCCTTGCCGTTCCCTAACCCTAACCCTAGCCCGGAACAGAAACCCACCACCAGCCCTACACCTTACCCTACGCCGTAGCCTACTCATGGCCCATACGCTGGCAATGACCCATGCGTTAGCACGTAGCCTGACCCTCCCACGTTTCCGTACCCTAACCTGTGCCCTAAGCCTTGTCGTTCACTAACCCTAACACTAGGCCGGCACAGAAACCCACCACCAGCCCTACATCTTACCCCCAAGCCGTAGCCTACTCCTGGCCCGTACGCTGGCACTGACCCGTGCATCAGCACATAGCCAGACCGTGCCACGTTTCCGTACCCTCACCTGTGCCCTAAGCCTTGCCGTTCCCTAACCCTAACCGTAGCCCGGAATGGAAACCCACCACCAGACCTACACCTTACCCTACGCCGTAGCCTACTCCTGGCCGGTATGCTGGCACTGACACGTGCGTCAGCATGTAGCCTGACCCTCCCACGTTTCCGTACCCTCACCAGTGCCCTAAGCCTTGCCGTTCCCTAACCCTAACCCTAGCCCGGAATGGAAACCCACCACCAACACTACAACTTTCCCCCAAGCCGTAGCCTACTCCTGGCCCGTACGCTGGCACTGACCCGTGCGTCAGCACGTAGCCTGACCCTCCCAAGTTTCCGTACCCTCACCTGTGGCCTAAGCCTTGCCGTTCCCTAACCCTAACCCTAGCCCGGAATGGAAACCCACCACAAGCCTTACAACTTTCCCCCAAGCCGTAGCCTACTCCTGGCCCGTACGCTGGCACTGACCCGTGCGTCAGCACGTAGGCTGACCCTCCCACGTTTCCGTACCCTCACCTGTGCCCTAAGCCTTGCCGTTCCCTAACCCTAACCCTAGCCCGGAACAGAAACCCACCACCAGCTGTACACCTTACCCTACGCCGTAGCCTACTCCTGGCCCGTATGGTGGCACTGACCCGTGCGTCAGCACGTAGCCTGACCCTCACACGTTTCCGTACCCTCACCTGTGCCCTAAGCCTTGCCGTTCCCTAACCCTAACCCTAGCCTGGAACGAAAACCCATCACCAGCCCTACACCTTACCCTACGCCGTAGCCTACTCCTGGCCCGTAAGCTGGCACTGACACGTGCGTCAGCACGTAGCCAGACCCTCCCACGTTTCCGTACCCTCACTTGTGCCCTCAGCCTTGCCGTTCACTAACCCAAAACCTAGGCCGGCACAGAAACCCACCACCAGCCCTACACCTTACCCCCATGCCGTAGCCTACTCCTGGCCCGTACGCTGGCACTGACCCGTGCGTCACCACATAGCCAGGCCGTGCCACGTTTCCGTACCCTCACCTGTGCCCTAAGCCTTGCCGTTCCATAACCCTAACCCTAGCCCGGAATGGAAACCCACCACCAGCCCTACACCTTTACCCCAAGCCCTAGCCTACTCCTTGCCCGTACGCTGGCACTGACCCGTGCGTCATCACGTAGCCTGACCCTCCCACGTTTCTTTACCCTCACCTGTGCCCTAAGCCTTGCCGTTCCCTAACCCTAACCCTAGCCCGGAACGAAAACCCACCACCAGCCCTACACCTTACCGTACGCCTTAGCCTACTTCTGGCCCGTATGCTGGCACTGACCCGTGCGTCAGTATGTAGCCTGACCCTCCCACGTTTCCGTACCCTCACCTGTGCCCTAAGCCTTGCCGTTCACTAACCCTAACCCTAGCCCACAATGGAAACCCACCACCAGCCCTACACCTTACCCTACGCCGTAGCCTACTCCTGGCCCGTACGCTGGTACTGACCCGTGCGTCAGCCCGTAGCCTGACCGTGCCACGTTTCCGTACCCTCACCTGTGCCCTAAGCCTTGCCGTTCCCTAACCCTAACCCTAGCCCGGAACAGAAACCCACCACCAGCCCTACACCTTACCCTACGCCGTAGCCTACTCCTGGCCCGTATGCTGGCAAAGACACGTGCGTCAGCACGTAGCCTGACCCTCACACGTTTCCGTACCCTCACCTGTGCCCTAAGCCTTGCCGTTCCCTAACCCTAACCCTTGCCCGGAACGGAAACCCACCACCAACCCTACACCTTTCCCCCAAGCCGTAGCCTACTCCTGGCCCGTACGCGGGCACTGACCCGTGCGTCAGCACGTAGCCTGACCCTCCCACGTTTCCGTACCTCACCTGTGCCCTAAGCCTTGCCGTTCCCTAACCCTAACCCTAGCCCGGAACGGAAAACCACCACCAGCCTAACACCTTTCCCCCAAGCCGTAGCCTACTCCTGGCCCGTACGCTGGCACTGACCCGTGCGTCAGCACGTAGCCTGACCCTCCCACGTTTCTGTACCCTCACCTGTGCCCTAAGCCTTGCTGTTCCCTAACCCTAACCCTGGCCCAGAATAGAAACCCACCACCAGCCCTACACCTTACCCCCAAGCCGTAGCCTACTCCTGGCCCGTACGCTGGCACTGACCCATGTGTCAGCACGTAGCCTGACCCTCCCACGTTTCCGTGCCCTCACCTGTGCACTAAGCCTTGCCGTTCCCTAACCCTAACCCTAGCCCACAATGGAAACCCACCACCAGCCCTATACCTTACCCTGTGCGGTAGCCTACTGCTGGCCCGTACGCTGGCACTGACCCGTGCGACAGCACATAGCCTGAACCTTCCACGTTTCCGTACCCTCACCTGTGCCCTAAGCCTTGCCGTTCCCTAACCCTATCCCTAGCCCGGAACGGAAACCCAGTACCAGCCCTACACCTTACCCTACGCCGCAGCCTACTCTTGTCCCATATGCTGGCACTGACCCGTGCTTCAGCACGTACCCTGACCCTCCCACGTTTCCGCACCCTCACCTGTGCCCTAAGCCTTGCCGTTCCCTAACCCTAACCGTAGGCCGGCACGGAAACCCACCACCAGCCCTACACCTTACCCCCAAGCCGTAGCCTACTCCTGTTCCGTACGCTGGCACTGACCCGTGCGTCAGCACATAGCCTGACCGTGCCACATTTCCGTACCCTCACCTGTGCCCTAAGCCTTGCCTTTCCCTAACCCTAACCCTAGCCCGGAACGGAAAACCACCAACAGCCTTACACCTTACCCCCAATCCGTAGCCTACTCCTGGCCCGTACGCTGGCACTGACCAGTGCGTCAGCCTGTAGCCTGACCCACCCACGTTTCCGTACCCTCACCTGTGCCCTAAGCCTTGCCGTTCCCTAACCCTAACCCTAGCCCGGAACAGAAACCCACCACCAGACCTACACCTTACCCTACGCCGTAGCCTACTCCTGGCCGGTATGCTGGCACTGACACGTGCGTCAGCACGTAGCCTGACCCTCACACGTTTCCGTACCCTCACCTGTGCCCTAAGCCTTGCCGATCCCTAACCCTAACCCTAGCCTGGAATGGAAACCCACCACCAACCCTACAACTTTCCCCCAAGCCGTAGCCTACTCCTGGCCCGTACGCTGGCACTGACCCGTGCGTCAGCACGTAGCCTGACCCTCCCAAGTTTCCGTACCCTCACCTGTGGCCTAAGCCTTGCCGTTCCCTAACCCTAACCCTAGCCCGGAATGGAAACCCACCACAAGCCTTACAAATTTCCCCCAAGCCGTAGCCTACTCCTGGCCCGTACGCTGGCACTGACCCGTGCGTCAGCACGTAGGCTGACCCTCCCACGTTTCCGTACCCTCACCTGTGCCCTAAGCCTTGCCGTTCCCTAACCCTAACCCTAGCCCGGAACAGAAAACCACCACCAGCCGTGCACCTTACCCTACGCCGTAGCCTACTCCTGGCCCGTATGGTGGCACTGACCCGTGCGTCAGCACGTAGCCTGACCCTCACACCTTTCCGTACCCTCACCTGTGCCCTAAGCCTTGCCGTTCCCTAACCCTAACCCTAGCCCGGAACGGAAACCCACCACCAACGCTAAACGTTTCCCCCAAGCCGTAGCCTACTCCTGGCCCGTACGCTGGCACTGACCCGTGGGTCAGCACATAGCCTGACCCTCACACGTTTCCGTACCCTCACCTGTGCCCTAAGCCTTGCCGTTCCCTAACCCTAACCCTAGCCCGGAACGAAAACCCACCACCAGCCCTACACCTTACCCTAAGCCGTAGCCTACTCCTGGCCCGTACGCTGGCACTGACCTGTGCGTCAGCACGTAGCCTGACCCTCCCACGTTTCCGTACCCTCACCTGTGCCCTAAGCCTTGCCGTTCCCTAACACTAACCCTAGCCCGGAACGGAAACCCACCACCATCCCTACACCTTACCCTACGCCGTAGCCTACTCCTGGCCCGTACGCTGGCACTAACACGTGTGTCAGAACGTAGCCAGACCCTCCCATGTTTCCGTACCCTCACCTGTGCCCTAAACCTTGCCGTTCCCTAACCCTAACCCTAGCACAGTACGGAAACACACCAGCAGCCCTACAACTTACCCACAAGCTGTAACCTACTCCTGGCCCTTACGCTGGCACTGACCCGTGCTTCAGCACGTAGCCTGACCCTCCCACGTTTCCGTAACCTCACCTGTGCCCTAAGCCTTGCTGTTCCCTAACCCTAACCCTAGCCCGGATCGGAAACCCACCACCAGCCCTACACCTTACCCTACGACGTAGCCAACTCCTGGCCCGTACGCTGGCACTGACACGTGCGTTAGCACGTAGCCTGACCCTCCCACGTTTCCGTACCCTCACTTGTGCCCTAAGCCTTGCCGTTCCCTAACCCTAACCCTAGCCCGGAACGGAAACCCACCACCAGCCCCACAACTTACCCCCAAGCCGTAGCCTAATCCTGGCCCGTACGCTGGTACTGACCCGTGCGTCAGCACGTAGCCTGACACTCCCACGTTTGTGTAACCTCACCTGTGCCCTAAGCCTTGCCGTTCCCTAACCCTAACCCTAGCCCGGAACGGAAACCCACCAACAGCCCTATTCCTTACCCTACGCAGTAGCCTACTCCTGTCCCGTACGCTGTCACGGACCCGTGGGTCAGCACGTAGCCTGACCCTCCCACGTTTTCGTACCCTCAACTCTGCCCTAAGCCTGGCCATTCCCTAACCCTAACCGTAGCCCGGAACGGAAACCCACCCCAAGCCCTACACCTTACCCCCAAGCCGTAGCCTACTCCTGGCCCGTACGCTGGCACTGACCCGTGCGTCAGCATGTAGACTGACCCTCCGACCTTTCCGTACCCTCACCTGTGCCCTAAGCCTTACCATTCCCTATCCCTTAACCTAGCCCGGAACGGAAACACACCACCAGCCCTACACCTTACCCCCAAGCCGTAGCCTACTCCTGGCCCGTACGCTGTCACTGAACCGTGCGTCAGCACGTAGCCTGACCCTCCCACGTTTCTGTACCCTCACCTGTGCCCTATGCCTTGCCGTTCCCTAACCCTAACCCTAGCCCGGAACAGAAAACCACCACCAGCCCTACACCTTACCCCCAAGCCGTAGTCTACTCCTGGCCCATACGCTGGCACTGACCCGTGCGTCAGCACTTAGCCTGACCCTCGCACGTTTCCTTACCCTCAACTGTGCCCTAAGCCTTGCCGTTCCCTAACCCTAACCCTAGCCCGGAACGGAAACCCACCACCAGCCCTATACTTTACCCTGTGCGGTAGCCTAATGCTGGCCCGTACGCTGGCACTGACCCGTGCGTCAGCACATAGCCTGACCCTCCCACGTTTCCGTACCCTCACCTGTGCCCTAAGCCTTGCTGTTCCCTAACCCTAACCCTAGCCCGGAACGGAAACCCACCACCAGCCCTACACCTTACCGTAAGCCGTAGCCTACTCCTGGCCCATACGCTGGCAATGACCCATGCGTTAGCACGTAGCCTGACCCTCCCACGTTTCCGTACCCTCACCTGTGCCCTAAGCCTTGCCGTTCACTAACCCTAACCCTAGGCCGGCACAGAAACCCACCACCAGCCCTACACCTTACCCCCAAGCCGTAGCCTACTCCTGGCCAGTACGCTGGCACTGACCCGTGCATCAGCACATAGCCAGACCGTGCCACGTTTCCATACCCTCAACTGTGCCCTAAGCCTTGCCGTTCCCTAACCCTAACCCTAGCCCGGAATGGAAACCCACCACCAGCCCTACACCTTACCCTATGCCATAGCCTACTCTTGGCCCGTACGCTGGCACTGACACGTGCGTCAGCACGTAGCCTGACCCTCCCACGTTTCCGTACCCTCACCTGTGCCCTAAGCCTTGCCGTTCCCTCACCCTAACCCTAGCCCGGAACGGAAACCCACCACCAGCCCTACACCTTACCCTACGCCGTAGCCTACTCCTGGCCCATATGCTGGCACTGACCCGTGCGTCAGAACGTAGCCTGACCCTCCCACGTTTCCGTAACCTCACCTGTGCCCTAAGCCTTGCCGTTCCCCAACCCTAACCCTAGCCCAGAACGGAAACCCACCACCAGCCCTACACCTTACCCTAAGCCGTAGCCTACTCCTGGCCCGTACGGTGGCAATGACCCGTGCGTCAGCACGTAGCCTGACCCTCCCACGTTTCCGTACCCTCACCTGTGCCCTAAGCCTTGCCGTTCCCTAACCCTAACCCTAGCCCGGAACGGAAACCCACCACCAACCCTACAACTTTCCCCCAAGCCGTAGCCTACTCCTGGCCCGTACGCTGGCACTGACCCGTGCGTCAGCACGTAGCCTGACCCTCCCACGTTTCCGTACCCTCACCTGTGCCCTAAGCCTTGCCGTTCCCTAACCCTAACCCTAGCCCGGAACGAAAACCCACCTCCAGCCCTACACCTTACCCTACGCCGTAGCCTACTCCTGGCCCGTACGCTGGCACTGACCCGTGCGTCAGCACATAGACTGACTCTCCCACGTTTCCGTACCCTCACCTGTGCCCTAAGCCTTGCCGTTCCCTAACCCTAACCCTAGCCCACAATGGAAACCCACCACCAGCCCTATACCTTACCCTGTGCGGTATCCTTCTCCTGGCCTGTACGCTGGCACTGACCCTTGCGTCAGCACATAGCCTGACCGTGCCACGTTTCCGTACCCTCACCTGTGCCCTAAGCCTTGCCGTTCCCTAACCCTAACCCTAGCCCGGAACGGAAACCCACCACCAACCCTACAACTTTCCCCCAAGCCGTAGCCTACTCCTGGCCCGTACGCTGGCACTGACCCGTGCGTCAGCACGTAGCCTGACCCTCCCACGTTTCCGTACCCTCACCTGTGCCCTAAGCCTTGCCGTTCCCTAACCCTAACCCTAGCCCGGAACGAAAACCCACCTCCAGCCCTACACCTTACCATACGCCGTAGCCTACTCCTGGCCCGTACGCTGGCACTGACCCGTGCGTCAGCACATAGACTGACTCTCCCACGTTTCCGTACCCTCACCTGTGCCCTAAGCCTTGCCGTTCCCTAACCCTAACCCTAGCCCACAATGGAAACCCACCACCAGCCCTATACCTTACCCTGTGCGGTATCCTTCTCCTGGCCTGTACGCTGGCACTGACCCTTGCGTCAGCACATAGCCTGACCGTGCCACGTTTCCGTACCCTCACCTGTGCCCTAATCCTTGCCGTTTCCTAACCCTAACCCTAGCATGGAACGGAAACCCAATACCAGCCCTACACCTTACCCTACGCCGTAGCCTACTCCTGACCCGTATGCTGGCACTGACCCGTGCGTCAGAACGTAGCCTGACCCTCCCCCGTTTACGTAACCTCACCTGTGCCCTAAGCCTTGCCGTTCCCTAACCCTAACCCTAGCCCAGAACGGAAACCCACCACCAGCCCTACACCTTACCCTAAGCCGTACCCTACTCCTGGCCCGTACGCTGGCAATGACCCATGCGTCAGTACGTAGCCTGACCCTCCCACGTTTCCGTACCCTCACCTGTGCCCTAAGCCTTGCCGTTCCCTAACCCTAACCCTAGGCCGGAAGAGAAAGCCACAACCAGCCCTACACCTTACCCCCAAGCCGTAGCCTACTCCTGGCCCGTACGCTGGCACTGACCCGTGCGTCAGCACATAGCCTGACCGTGCCACATTTCCGTTCCCTCACCTGTGCCCTAAGCCTTGCCTTTCCCTAACACTAACCCTAGCCCGGAACGGAAAACCACCAACAGCCTTACACCTTACCCCCAAGCCGTAGCCTAATCCTGGCCCGTACGCTGGCACTAACCAGTGCGTCAGCCCGTAGCCTGACCCTCCCACGTTTCCGTACCTTCACCTCTGCCCTAAGCCTTGCCGTTCCCTAACCCTAACCCTAGCCCGGAACAGAAACCCACCACCAGCCCTACACCTTACCCTACGCCGTAGCCTACTCATGGCCCATACGCTGGCAATGACCCATGCGTTAGCACGTAGCCTGACCCTCCCACGTTTCCGTACCCTAACCTGTGCCCTAAGCCTTGTCGTTCACTAACCCTAACACTAGGCCGGCACAGAAACCCACCACCAGCCCTACATCTTACCCCCAAGCCGTAGCCTACTCCTGGCCCGTACGCTGGCACTGACCCGTGCATCAGCACATAGCCAGACCGTGCCACGTTTCCGTACCCTCACCTGTGCCCTAAGCCTTGCCGTTCCCTAACCCTAACCGTAGCCCGGAATGGAAACCCACCACCAGACCTACACCTTACCCTACGCCGTAGCCTACTCCTGGCCGGTATGCTGGCACTGACACGTGCGTCAGCATGTAGCCTGACCCTCCCACGTTTCCGTACCCTCACCAGTGCCCTAAGCCTTGCCGTTCCCTAACCCTAACCCTAGCCCGGAATGGAAACCCACCACCAACACTACAACTTTCCCCCAAGCCGTAGCCTACTCCTGGCCCGTACTCTGGCACTGACCCGTGCGTCAGCACGTAGCCTGACCCTCCCAAGTTTCCGTACCCTCACCTGTGGCCTAAGCCTTGCCGTTCCCTAACCCTAACCCTAGCCCGGAATGGAAACCCACCACAAGCCTTACAACTTTCCCCCAAGCCGTAGCCTACTCCTGGCCCGTACGCTGGCACTGACCCGTGCGTCAGCACGTAGGCTGACCCTCCCACGTTTCCGTACCCTCACCTGTGCCCTAAGCCTTGCCGTTCCCTAACCCTAACCCTAGCCCGGAACAGAAACCCACCACCAGCTGTACACCTTACCCTACGCCGTAGCCTACTCCTGGCCCGTATGGTGGCACTGACCCGTGCGTCAGCACGTAGCCTGACCCTCACACGTTTCCGTACCCTCACCTGTGCCCTAAGCCTTGCCGTTCCCTAACCCTAACCCTAGCCTGGAACGAAAACCCATCACCAGCCCTACACCTTACCCTACGCCGTAGCCTACTCCTGGCCCGTAAGCTGGCACTGACACGTGCGTCAGCACGTAGCCAGACCCTCCCACGTTTCCGTACCCTCACTTGTGCCCTCAGCCTTGCCGTTCACTAACCCAAAACCTAGGCCGGCACAGAAACCCACCACCAGCCCTACACCTTACCCCCATGCCGTAGCCTACTCCTGGCCCGTACGCTGGCACTGACCCGTGCGTCACCACATAGCCAGGCCGTGCCACGTTTCCGTACCCTCACCTGTGCCCTAAGCCTTGCCGTTCCATAACCCTAACCCTAGCCCGGAATGGAAACCCACCACCAGCCCTACACCTTTACCCCAAGCCCTAGCCTACTCCTTGCCCGTACGCTGGCACTGACCCGTGCGTCATCACGTAGCCTGACCCTCCCACGTTTCTTTACCCTCACCTGTGCCCTAAGCCTTGCCGTTCCCTAACCCTAACCCTAGCCCGGAACGAAAACCCACCACCAGCCCTACACCTTACCGTACGCCTTAGCCTACTTCTGGCCCGTATGCTGGCACTGACCCGTGCGTCAGTATGTAGCCTGACCCTCCCACGTTTCCGTACCCTCACCTGTGCCCTAAGCCTTGCCGTTCACTAACCCTAACCCTAGCCCACAATGGAAACCCACCACCAGCCCTACACCTTACCCTACGCCGTAGCCTACTCCTGGCCCGTACGCTGGTACTGACCCGTGCGTCAGCCCGTAGCCTGACCGTGCCACGTTTCCGTACCCTCACCTGTGCCCTAAGCCTTGCCGTTCCCTAACCCTAACCCTAGCCCTAGCCCGGAACAGAAACCCACCACCAGCCCTACACCTTACCCTACGCCGTAGCCTACTCCTGGCCCGTATGCTGGCAAAGACACGTGCGTCAGCACGTAGCCTGACCCTCACACGTTTCCGTACCCTCACCTGTGCCCTAAGCCTTGCCGTTCCCTAACCCTAACCCTTGCCCGGAACGGAAACCCACCACCAACCCTACACCTTTCCCCCAAGCCGTAGCCTACTCCTGGCCCGTACGCGGGCACTGACCCGTGCGTCAGCACGTAGCCTGACCCTCCCACGTTTCCGTACTTCACCTGTGCCCCAAGCCTTGCCGTTCCCTAACCCTAACCCTAGCCCGGAACGGAAAACCACCACCAGCCTAACACCTTTCCCCCAAGCCGTAGCCTACTCCTGGCCCGTACGCTGGCACTGACCCGTGCGTCAGCACGTAGCCTGACCCTCCCACGTTTCTGTACCCTCACCTGTGCCCTAAGCCTTGCTGTTCCCTAACCCTAACCCTGGCCCAGAATGGAAACCCACCACCAGCCCTACACCTTACCCCCAAGCCGTAGCCTACTCCTGGCCCGTACGCTGGCACTGACCCATGTGTCAGCACGTAGCCTGACCCTCCCACGTTTCCGTGCCCTCACCTGTGCACTAAGCCTTGCCGTTCCCTAACCCTAACCCTAGCCCACAATGGAAACCCACCACCAGCCCTATACCTTACCCTGTGCGGTAGCCTACTGCTGGCCCGTACGCTGGCACTGACCCGTGCGTCAGCACATAGCCTGAACCTTCCACGTTTCCGTACCCTCACCTGTGCCCTAAGCCTTGCCGTTCCCTAACCCTATCCCTAGCCCGGAACGGAAACCCAGTACCAGCCCTACACCTTACCCTACGCCGCAGCCTACTCTTGTCCCATATGCTGGCACTGACCCGTGCGTCAGCACGTACCCTGACCCTCCCACGTTTCCGCACCCTCACCTGTGCCCTAAGCCTTGCCGTTCCCTAACCCTAACTGTAGGCCGGCACGGAAACCCACCACCAGCCCTACACCTTACCCCCAAGCCGTAGCCTACTCCTGTTCCGTACGCTGGCACTGACCCGTGCGTCAGCACATAGCCTGACCGTGCCACATTTCCGTACCCTCACCTGTGCCCTAAGCCTTGCCTTTCCCTAACCCTAACCCTAGCCCGGAACGGAAAACCACCAACAGCCTTACACCTTACCCCCAATCCGTAGCATACTCCTGGCCCGTACGCTGGCACTGACCAGTGCGTCAGCCTGTAGCCTGACCCACCCACGTTTCCGTACCCTCACCTGTGCCCTAAGCCTTGCCGTTCCCTAACCCTAACCCTAGCCCGGAACAGAAACCCACCACCAGACCTACACCTTACCCTACGCCGTAGCCTACTCCTGGCCGGTATGCTGGCACTGACACGTGCGTCAGCACGTAGCCTGACCCTCACACGTTTCCGTACCCTCACCTGTGCCCTAAGCCTTGCCGATCCCTAACCCTAACCCTAGCCTGGAATGGAAACCCACCACCAACCCTACAACTTTCCCCCAAGCCGTAGCCTACTCCTGGCCCGTACGCTGGCACTGACCCGTGCGTCAGCACGTAGCCTGACCCTCCCAAGTTTCCGTACCCTCACCTGTGGCCTAAGCCTTGCCGTTCCCTAACCCTAACCCTAGCCCGGAATGGAAACCCACCACAAGCCTTACAAATTTCCCCCAAGCCGTAGCCTACTCCTGGCCCGTACGCTGGCACTGACCCGTGCGTCAGCACGTAGGCTGACCCTCCCACGTTTCCGTACCCTCACCTGTGCCCTAAGCCTTGCCGTTCCCTAACCCTAACCCTAGCCCGGAACAGAAAACCACCACCAGCCGTGCACCATACCCTACGCCGTAGCCTACTCCTAGCCCGTATGGTGGCACTGACCCGTGCGTCAGCACGTAGCCTGACCCTCACACCTTTCCGTACCCTCACCTGTGCCCTAAGCCTTGCCGTTCCCTAACCCTAACCCTAGCCCGGAACGGAAACCCACCACCAACGCTAAACGTTTCCCCCAAGCCGTAGCCTACTCCTGGCCCGTACGCTGGCACTGACCCGTGGGTCAGCACATAGCCTGACCGTGCCACGTTTCCGTACCCTCACCTGTGCCCTAAGCCTTGCCGTTCCCTAACCCTAACCCTAGCCCGGAACGAAAACCCACCACCAGCCCTACACCTTACCCTAAGCCGTAGCCTACTCCTGGCCCGTACGCTGGCACTGACCTGTGCGTCAGCACGTAGCCTGACCCTCCCACGTTTCCGTACCCTCACCTGTGCCCTAAGCCTTGCCGTTCCCTAACCCTAACCCTAGCCCGGAACAGAAACCCACCACCAGCCCTACACCTTACCCTACGCCGTAGCCTACTCATGGCCCATACGCTGGCAATGACCCATGCGTTAGCACGTAGCCTGACCCTCCCACGTTTCCGTACCCTAACCTGTGCCCTAAGCCTTGTCGTTCACTAACCCTAACACTAGGCCGGCACAGAAACCCACCACCAGCCCTACATCTTACCCCCAAGCCGTAGCCTACTCCTGGCCCGTACGCTGGCACTGACCCGTGCATCAGCACATAGCCAGACCGTGCCACGTTTCCGTACCCTCACCTGTGCCCTAAGCCTTGCCGTTCCCTAACCCTAACCGTAGCCCGGAATGGAAACCCACCACCAGACCTACACCTTACCCTACGCCGTAGCCTACTCCTGGCCGGTATGCTGGCACTGACACGTGCGTCAGCATGTAGCCTGACCCTCCCACGTTTCCGTACCCTCACCAGTGCCCTAAGCCTTGCCGTTCCCTAACCCTAACCCTAGCCCGGAATGGAAACCCACCACCAACACTACAACTTTCCCCCAAGCCGTAGCCTACTCCTGGCCCGTACGCTGGCACTGACCCGTGCGTCAGCACGTAGCCTGACCCTCCCAAGTTTCCGTACCCTCACCTGTGGCCTAAGCCTTGCCGTTCCCTAACCCTAACCCTAGCCCGGAATGGAAACCCACCACAAGCCTTACAACTTTCCCCCAAGCCGTAGCCTACTCCTGGCCCGTACGCTGGCACTGACCCGTGCGTCAGCACGTTGGCTGACCCTCCCACGTTTCCGTACCCTCACCTGTGCCCTAAGCCTTGCCGTTCCCTAACCCTAACCCTAGCCCGGAACAGAAACCCACCACCAGCTGTACACCTTACCCTACGCCGTAGCCTACTCCTGGCCCGTATGGTGGCACTGACCCGTGCGTCAGCACGTAGCCTGACCCTCACACGTTTCCGTACCCTCACCTGTGCCCTAAGCCTTGCCGTTCCCTAACCCTAACCCTAGCCTGGAACGAAAACCCATCACCAGCCCTACACCTTACCCTACGCCGTAGCCTACTCCTGGCCCGTAAGCTGGCACTGACACGTGCGTCAGCACGTAGCCAGACCCTCCCACGTTTCCGTACCCTCACTTGTGCCCTCAGCCTTGCCGTTCACTAACCCAAAACCTAGGCCGGCACAGAAACCCACCACCAGCCCTACACCTTACCCCCATGCCGTAGCCTACTCCTGGCCCGTACGCTGGCACTGACCCGTGCGTCACCACATAGCCAGGCCGTGCCACGTTTCCGTACCCTCACCTGTGCCCTAAGCCTTGCCGTTCCATAACCCTAACCCTAGCCCGGAATGGAAACCCACCACCAGCCCTACACCTTTACCCCAAGCCCTAGCCTACTCCTTGCCCGTACGCTGGCACTGACCCGTGCGTCATCACGTAGCCTGACCCTCCCACGTTTCTTTACCCTCACCTGTGCCCTAAGCCTTGCCGTTCCCTAACCCTAACCCTAGCCCGGAACGAAAACCCACCACCAGCCCTACACCTTACCGTACGCCTTAGCCTACTTCTGGCCCGTATGCTGGCACTGACCCGTGCGTCAGTATGTAGCCTGACCCTCCCACGTTTCCGTACCCTCACCTGTGCCCTAAGCCTTGCCGTTCACTAACCCTAACCCTAGCCCACAATGGAAACCCACCACCAGCCCTACACCTTACCCTACGCCGTAGCCTACTCCTGGCCCGTACGCTGGTACTGACCCGTGCGTCAGCCCGTAGCCTGACCGTGCCACGTTTCCGTACCCTCACCTGTGCCCTAAGCCTTGCCGTTCCCTAACCCTAGCCCTAGCCCGGAACAGAAACCCACCACCAGCCCTACACCTTACCCTACGCCGTAGCCTACTCCTGGCCCGTATGCTGGCAAAGACACGTGCGTCAGCACGTAGCCTGACCCTCACACGTTTCCGTACCCTCACCTGTGCCCTAAGCCTTGCCGTTCCCTAACCCTAACCCTTGCCCGGAACGGAAACCCACCACCAACCCTACACCTTTCCCCCAAGCCGTAGCCTACTCCTGGCCCGTACGCGGGCACTGACCCGTGCGTCAGCACGTAGCCTGACGCTCCCACGTTTCCGTACCTCACCTGTGCCCTAAGCCTTGCCGTTCCCTAACCCTAACCCTAGCCCGGAACGGAAAACCACCACCAGCCTAACAACTTTCCCCCAAGCCGTAGCCTACTCCTGGCCCGTACGCTGGCACTGACCCGTGCGTCAGCACGTAGCCTGACCCTCCCACGTTTCTGTACCCTCACCTGTGCCCTAAGCCTTGCTGTTCCCTAACCCTAACCCTGGCCCAGAATAGAAACCCACCACCAGCCCTACACCTTACCCCCAAGCCGTAGCCTACTCCTGGCCCGTACGCTGGCACTGACCCATGTGTCAGCACGTAGCCTGACCCTCCCACGTTTCCGTGCCCTCACCTGTGCACTAAGCCTTGCCGTTCCCTAACCCTAACCCTAGCCCACAATGGAAACCCACCACCAGCCCTATACCTTACCCTGTGCGGTAGCCTACTGCTGGCCCGTACGCTGGCACTGACCCGTGCGTCAGCACATAGCCTGAACCTTCCACGTTTCCGTACCCTCACCTGTGCCCTAAGCCTTGCCGTTCCCTAACCCTATCCCTAGCCCGGAACGGAAACCCAGT
This sequence comes from Mesoplodon mirus, assembly GCF_964341445.2. Taxonomy (NCBI): domain Eukaryota; kingdom Metazoa; phylum Chordata; class Mammalia; order Artiodactyla; family Ziphiidae; genus Mesoplodon; species Mesoplodon mirus. The sequence goes on from NW_028295379.1 coordinate 61,906, forward strand.
ACCAGCCCTACACCTTACCCTACGCCGCAGCCTACTCTTGTCCCATATGCTGGCACTGACCCGTGCGTCAGCACGTACCCTGACCCTCCCACGTTTCCGCACCCTCACCTGTGCCCTAAGCCTTGCCGTTCCCTAACCCTAACCGTAGGCCGGCACGGAAACCCACCACCAGCCCTACACCTTACCCCCAAGCCGTAGCCTACTCCTGTTCCGTACGCTGGCACTGACCTGTGCGTCAGCACATAGCCTGACCGTGCCACATTTCCGTACCCTCACCTGTGCCCTAAGCCTTGCCTTTCCCTAACCCTAACCCTAGCCCGGAACGGAAAACCACCAACAGCCTTACACCTTACCCCCAATCCGTAGCCTACTCCTGGCCCGTACGCTGGCACTGACCAGTGCGTCAGCCTGTAGCCTGACCCACCCACGTTTCCGTACCCTCACCTGTGCCCTAAGCCTTGCCGTTCCCTAACCCTAACCCTAGCCCGGAACAGAAACCCACCACCAGACCTACACCTTACCCTACGCCGTAGCCTACTCCTGGCCGGTATGCTGGCACTGACACGTGCGTCAGCACGTAGCCTGACCCTCACACGTTTCCGTACCCTCACCTGTGCCCTAAGCCTTGCCGATCCCTAACCCTAACCCTAGCCTGGAATGGAAACCCACCACCAACCCTACAACTTTCCCCCAAGCCGTAGCCTACTCCTGGCCCGTACGCTGGCACTGACCCGTGCGTCAGCACGTAGCCTGACCCTCCCAAGTTTCCGTACCCTCACCTGTGGCCTAAGCCTTGCCGTTCCCTAACCCTAACCCTAGCCCGGAATGGAAACCCAACACAAGCCTTACAAATTTCCCCCAAGCCGTAGCCTACTCCTGGCCCGTACGCTGGCACTGACCCGTGCGTCAGCACGTAGGCTGACCCTCCCACGTTTCCGTACCCTCACCTGTGCCCTAAGCCTTGCCGTTCCCTAACCCTAACCCTAGCCCGGAACAGAAAACCACCACCAGCCGTGCACCTTACCCTACGCCGTAGCCTACTCCTGGCCCGTATGGTGGCACTGACCCGTGCGTCAGCACGTAGCCTGACCCTCACACCTTTCCGTACCCTCACCTGTGCCCTAAGCCTTGCCGTTCCCTAACCCTAACCCTAGCCCGGAACGGAAACCCACCACCAACGCTAAACGTTTCCCCCAAGCCGTAGCCTACTCCTGGCCCGTACGCTGGCACTGACCCGTGGGTCAGCACATAGCCTGACCCTCACACGTTTCCGTACCCTCACCTGTGCCCTAAGCCTTGCCGTTCCCTAACCCTAACCCTAGCCCGGAACGAAAACCCACCACCAGCCCTACACCTTACCCTAAGCCGTAGCCTACTCCTGGCCCGTACGCTGGCACTGACCTGTGCGTCAGCACGTAGCCTGACCCTCCCACGTTTCCGTACCCTCACCTGTGCCCTAAGCCTTGCCGTTCCCTAACCCTAACCCTAGCCCGGAACGGAAACCCACCACCATCCCTACACCTTACCCTACGCCGTAGCCTACTCCTGGCCCGTACGCTGGCACTAACACGTGTGTCAGAACGTAGCCAGACCCTCCCATGTTTCCGTACCCTCACCTGTGCCCTAAACCTTGCCGTTCCCTAACCCTAACCCTAGCACAGTACGGAAACACACCAGCAGCCCTACAACTTACCCACAAGCTGTAACCTACTCCTGGCCCTTACGCTGGCACTGACCCGTGCTTCAGCACGCAGCCTGACCCTCCCACGTTTCCGTAACCTCACCTGTGCCCTAAGCCTTGCTGTTCCCTAACCCTAACCCTAGCCCGGATCGGAAACCCACCACCAGCCCTACACCTTACCCTACGACGTAGCCAACTCCTGGCCCGTACGCTGGCACTGACACGTGCGTTAGCACGTAGCCTGACCCTCCCACGTTTCCGTACCCTCACTTGTGCCCTAAGCCTTGCCGTTCCCTAACCCTAACCCTAGCCCGGAACGGAAACCCACCACCAGCCCCACAACTTACCCCCAAGCCGTAGCCTAATCCTGGCCCGTACGCTGGTACTGACCCGTGCGTCAGCACGTAGCCTGACACTCCCACGTTTGTGTAACCTCACCTGTGCCCTAAGCCTTGCCGTTCCCTAACCCTAACCCTAGCCCGGAACGGAAACCCACCAACAGCCCTATTCCTTACCCTACGCAGTAGCCTACTCCTGTCCCGTACGCTGTCACGGACCCGTGGGTCAGCACGTAGCCTGACCCTCCCACGTTTTCGTACCCTCAACTCTGCCCTAAGCCTGGCCATTCCCTAACCCTAACCGTAGCCCGGAACGGAAACCCACCCCAAGCCCTACACCTTACCCCCAAGCCGTAGCCTACTCCTGGCCCGTACGCTGGCACTGACCCGTGCGTCAGCATGTAGACTGACCCTCCGACCTTTCCGTACCCTCACCTGTGCCCTAAGCCTTACCATTCCCTATCCCTTAACCTAGCCCGGAACGGAAACACACCACCAGCCCTACACCTTACCCCCAAGCCGTAGCCTACTCCTGGCCCGTACGCTGTCACTGAACCGTGCGTCAGCACGTAGCCTGACCCTCCCACGTTTCTGTACCCTCACCTGTGCCCTATGCCTTGCCGTTCCCTAACCCTAACCCTAGCCCGGAACAGAAAACCACCACCAGCCCTACACCTTACCCCCAAGCCGTAGTCTACTCCTGGCCCATACGCTGGCACTGACCCGTGCGTCAGCACTTAGCCTGACCCTCGCACGTTTCCTTACCCTCAACTGTGCCCTAAGCCTTGCCGTTCCCTAACCCTAACCCTAGCCCGGAACGGAAACCCACCACCAGCCCTATACTTTACCCTGTGCGGTAGCCTAATGCTGGCCCGTACGCTGGCACTGACCCGTGCGTCAGCACATAGCCTGACCCTCCCACGTTTCCGTACCCTCACCTGTGCCCTAAGCCTTGCTGTTCCCTAACCCTAACCCTAGCCCGGAACGGAAACCCACCACCAGCCCTACACCTTACCGTAAGCCGTAGCCTACTCCTGGCCCATACGCTGGCAATGACCCATGCGTTAGCACGTAGCCTGACCCTCCCACGTTTCCGTACCCTCACCTGTGCCCTAAGCCTTGCCGTTCACTAACCCTAACCCTAGGCCGGCACAGAAACCCACCACCAGCCCTACACCTTACCCCCAAGCCGTAGCCTACTCCTGGCCAGTACGCTGGCACTGACCCGTGCATCAGCACATAGCCAGACCGTGCCACGTTTCCATACCCTCACCTGTGCCCTAAGCCTTGCCGTTCCCTAACCCTAACCCTAGCCCGGAATGGAAACCCACCACCAGCGCTACACCTTACCCTATGCCATAGCCTACTCCTGGCCCGTACGCTGGCACTGACTACTGTGTCAGCATGTAGCATGACCCTCCCACGTTTCCGTACCCTCAACTATGCCCTAAGCCTTGCCGTTCCCTAACCCTAACCCTAGCCCGGAATGGAAACCCACCACCAGCCTTACACCTTACCCCCAAGCCGTAGCCTACTCTTGGCCCGTACGCTGGCACTGACCCGTGCGTCAGCACGTAGCCTGACCCTCCCACGTTTCCGTACCCTCACCTGTGCCCTAAGCCTTGCCGTTCCCTAACCCTAACCCTAGCCCGGAACGAAAACCCACCACCAGCCCTACACCTTACCCTAAGCCGTAGCCTACTCCTGGCCCGTACGCTGGCACTGTCCTGTGCGTCAGCACGTAGCCTGACCCTCCCACGTTTCCGTACCCTCACCTGTGCCCTAAGCCTTGCCGTTCCCTAACCCTAACCCTAGCCCGGAACGGAAACCCACCACCATCCCTACACCTTACCCTACGCCGTAGCCTACTCCTGGCCCGTACGCTGGCACTAACACGTGTGTCAGAACGTAGCCAGACCCTCCCATGTTTCCGTACCCTCACCTGTGCCCTAAACCTTGCCGTTCCCTAACCCTAACCCTAGCACAGTACGGAAACACACCAGCAGCCCTACAACTTACCCACAAGCTGTAACCTACTCCTGGCCCTTACGCTGGCACTGACCCGTGCTTCAGCACGTAGCCTGACCCTCCCACGTTTCCGTAACCTCACCTGTGCCCTAAGCCTTGCTGTTCCCTAACCCTAACCCTAGCCCGGATCGGAAACCCACCACCAGCCCTACACCTTACCCTACGACGTAGCCAACTCCTGGCCCGTACGCTGGCACTGACACGTGCGTTAGCACGTAGCCTGACCCTCCCACGTTTCCGTACCCTCACTTGTGCCCTAAGCCTTGCCGTTCCCTAACCCTAACCCTAGCCCGGAACGGAAACCCACCACCAGCCCCACAACTTACCCCCAAGCCGTAGCCTAATCCTGGCCCGTACGCTGGTACTGACCCGTGCGTCAGCACGTAGCCTGACACTCCCACGTTTGTGTAACCTCACCTGTGCCCTAAGCCTTGCCGTTCCCTAACCCTAACCCTAGCCCGGAACGGAAACCCACCAACAGCCCTATTCCTTACCCTACGCAGTAGCCTACTCCTGTCCCGTACGCTGTCACGGACCCGTGGGTCAGCACGTAGCCTGACCCTCCCACGTTTTCGTACCCTCAACTCTGCCCTAAGCCTGGCCATTCCCTAACCCTAACCGTAGCCCGGAACGGAAACCCACCCCAAGCCCTACACCTTACCCCCAAGCCGTAGCCTACTCCTGGCCCGTACGCTGGCACTGACCCGTGCGTCAGCATGTAGACTGACCCTCCGACCTTTCCGTACCCTCACCTGTGCCCTAAGCCTTACCATTCCCTATCCCTTAACCTAGCCCGGAACGGAAACACACCACCAGCCCTACACCTTACCCCCAAGCCGTAGCCTACTCCTGGCCCGTACGCTGTCACTGAACCGTGCGTCAGCACGTAGCCTGACCCTCCCACGTTTCTGTACCCTCACCTGTGCCCTATGCCTTGCCGTTCCCTAACCCTAACCCTAGCCCGGAACAGAAAACCACCACCAGCCCTACACCTTACCCCCAAGCCGTAGTCTACTCCTGGCCCATACGCTGGCACTGACCCGTGCGTCAGCACTTAGCCTGACCCTCGCACGTTTCCTTACCCTCAACTGTGCCCTAAGCCTTGCCGTTCCCTAACCCTAACCCTAGCCCGGAACGGAAACCCACCACCAGCCCTATACTTTACCCTGTGCGGTAGCCTAATGCTGGCCCGTACGCTGGCACTGACCCGTGCGTCAGCACATAGCCTGACCCTCCCACGTTTCCGTACCCTCACCTGTGCCCTAAGCCTTGCTGTTCCCTAACCCTAACCCTAGCCCGGAACGGAAACCCACCACCAGCCCTACACCTTACCGTAAGCCGTAGCCTACTCCTGGCCCATACGCTGGCAATGACCCATGCGTTAGCACGTAGCCTGACCCTCCCACGTTTCCGTACCCTCACCTGTGCCCTAAGCCTTGCCGTTCACTAACCCTAACCCTAGGCCGGCACAGAAACCCACCACCAGCCCTACACCTTACCCCCAAGCCGTAGCCTACTCCTGGCCAGTACGCTGGCACTGACCCGTGCATCAGCACATAGCCAGACCGTGCCACGTTTCCATACCCTCACCTGTGCCCTAAGCCTTGCCGTTCCCTAACCCTAACCCTAGCCCGGAATGGAAACCCACCACCAGCGCTACACCTTACCCTATGCCATAGCCTACTCCTGGCCCGTACGCTGGCACTGACTACTGTGTCAGCATGTAGCATGACCCTCCCACGTTTCCGTACCCTCAACTATGCCCTAAGCCTTGCCGTTCCCTAACCCTAACCCTAGCCCGGAATGGAAACCCACCACCAGCCTTACACCTTACCCCCAAGCCGTAGCCTACTCTTGGCCCGTACGCTGGCACTGACCCGTGCGTCAGCACGTAGCCTGACCCTCCCACGTTTCCGTACCCTCACCTGTGCCCTAAGCCTTGCCGTTCCCTAAACCTAACCCTAGCCCGGAACGGAAACCCACCACCAGCCCTACAACTTATCCTACGCCGTAGCCTACTCCTGGCCCGTACGCTGGCACTGACCCGTGCGTCAGCACGTAGCCTGACCCTCCCACGTTTCTGTACCCTCACCTGTGCCCTAAGCCTTGCTGTTCCCTAACCCTAACCCTAGCCCAGAATGGAAACCCACCACCAGGCCTACACCTTACGCCCAAGCCGTAGCCTACTCCTGGCCCGTACGCTGGCACTGACCCATGTGTCAGCACGTAGCCTGACCCTCCAACGTTTCCTTACCCTCACCTGTTCCCTAAGCCTTGCCGTTCCCAAACCCTAACCCTAGCCCGGAACGGAAACCCACCACCAGCCCTACGCCGTAGCCTATTCCTGGCCCGTACGCTGGCACTGACCCGTGTGTCAGCACTTAGCCTGACCCTCCCACGTTTCCATACCCTCACCTGTGCCCTAAGCCTTGCCGTTCCCTAAACCTAACCCTAGCCCGGAACGGAAACCCACCACCAGCCCTACACCATTCCCTGCGCCTTAGCCTACTCCTGGTCCGTACGCTGGCACTGACCCTTGCGTCAGCACGTAGCCTTACCCTCCCACGTTTCCGTACCCTCACCTGTGCCCTAAGCCTTGCCGTTCCCTAACCCTAACCTTAGCCCGGAACGGAAACACACCACGAGCCCTACACCTTACCCTATGCCGTAGCCTCCTCCTTGCCCGTACGCTGGCACTGACCTGTGCGTCAGCACGTAGCCTGACACTCCCACGTTTCTGTACCCTCACCTGTGCCCTAAGCCTTGCCGTTCCCTAACCCTAACCCTAGGTCGGCACGGAAACCCACCAGCAATACTAAACCTTACCCTCAAACCGTAGCCTACTCCTGGCCCGTACGCTGGCACTGACCCGTGCGTCAGCACGTAGCCTGACCCTCCCACGTTTCCGTACCCTCACCGGTGCCCTAAGCCTTACCATTCCCTAAGCCTAACCCTAGCCCGGAACGGAAACCCACCACCAGCCCTACACCTTACCCTACACTGTAGCCTACTCCTGGCCCGTACGCGGGCATTGACCCGTGTGTCAGCAGGTAGCCTGACCGTCCCACGTTTCTGTACCCTCACCTGTGCCCTAAGCCTTGCCGTTCCCTAACCCTAACCCAAGCCCAGAACGGAAATCCACCACCAGCCCTACACCTTTCCCTACGCCGTAGCCTAATCCTGGCCCGTACGCTGGCACTGACCCGTGCGTCATCACGTATCCTGACCCTCCCACGTTTCCGTACCCTCACCTGTGCCCTAAACCTTGCCGTTCCCTAACCCTAACCCTAGCCCAGAACGGAAACCCACCACCAGCCCTACACTTTACCCTACGCCGTAGCCTACTGCTGGCCTGTACGCTGGCACTCACCCGGGCGTCAGCACGTAGCATGACCCTCCCACGTTTCCGTACCCAAACCTGTGCCCTAAGCCTTGCCGTTCCCTAACCCTAAACCTAGCCCGTCACGGAAACACACCAGTAGCCCTACACCATACCCTCAAGCCGTAGCCTAATTCTAGCCCGTACGCTGGCACTGACCCGTGCGTCAGCACCTAGCCAGACCCTCCCACGTTTCCATACCCTCACCTGTGCCCTAAGCCTTGCCGTTCCCTAACCCTAACCCTAGCCCTGTACAGAAACCCACCACCAACCCTAAACCTTACCCGCAAGCCGTAGCCTACTCCTGGCCCGTACGCTGGCACTGACCCGTGCGTCAGCACATAGCCAGACCGTGCCACGTTTCAGTACCCTCACCTGTGCCCTAAGCCTTGCCGTTCCCTAACCCTAACCCTAGCCCACAATGGAAACCAACCACCAGCCCTACACCTTACCCTACGCCGTAGCCTACTCCTGGCCTGTACGCTGGCACTGACCCGTGCGTCAGCACGTAGCCTGACCCTCCCACGTTTCCGTACCCTCACCTGTGCCCTAAGCCTTGCCGTTCCCTAACCCTAACCCTAGCCCGGAATTAAAACCCACCACCCGCCCTACACCTTACCCTACACCGTAGCCTATTCCTGGCCCGTACGCTGGCACTGACCCGTGCGTCAGCACAAAGACTGACCATCCCACGTTTCCGTACCCTCACCTGAGCCCTAAGCCTTGCCGTTCCCTAACCCTAACCCTAGCCCACAATGGAAACCCACCACCAACCCTACACCTTACCCTGTGCGGTATCCTACTCCTGGTCTGTACGCTGGCACTGACCCTTGCGTCAGCACATAGCCTGACCGTGCCACGTTTCCATACCCTCACCTGTGCCCTAAGCCTTGCCCTTTCCTAACCCTAACCCTGGCCCGGAACGGAAACCCACCACCAGCCCTACACCTTACCCTACGTCGTTGACTACTCCTGGCCCGTATGCTAGCACTGACACGTGCGTCAGCACGTAGCATGACCCTCCCACGTTTCCGTACCCTCACCTGTGCCCTAAGCCTTGCCGTTCCCTAACCCTAACCCTAGCCCACAATGGAAACCCACCACCAGCCCTACACCTTACCCTGTGCGGTAGCCTACTCCTGGCCCGTACGCTGGCACTGACACGTGCGTCAGCACGTAGCCTGACCCTCCCACGTTTCCGTACCCTCACCTGTGCCCTAAGCCTTGCCGTTCCCTAACCCTAACCCTAGCCCGGAACGGAAGCCCACCACCAGCCCTACACCTTACACTACGCAGTAGCCTACTCCTGGCCCGTATGCTGGCACTGAACCGTGCGTCAGAACGTAGCCTGACCCTCCCACGTTTACGTACCCTCACCTGTGCCCTAAGCCCTGCCGTTCCCTAACCCTAACCCTAGCCCAAAAGGGAAACCCACCACCAGCCCTACAGCTTACCCTACGCCTTAGCCTACTCCTGGCCCGTATGCTGGCACTGACCCGTGCGTCAGCACGTAGCCTGACCCTCACACGTTTCCGTACCCTGACCTGTGCCCTAAGCCTTGCCGTTCCCTAACCCTAACCCTAGCCCGGAATGGAAACCCACCACCAGCCTTACAACTTTCCCCCAAGCCGTAGCCTACTCCTGGCCCGTACGCTGGCACTGACCCGTGCGTCAGCACGTAGCCTGGCCCTCCCACGTTTCCGTACCCTCACCTGTGCCCTAAGCCTTGCCGTTCCCTAACCCTAACCCTAGCCCACAATGGAAACCCACCACCAGACCTACACCTTACCCTACGCCGTAGCCTACTCCTGGCCCGTACGCTGGCACTGACCCGTGCGTCAGCACGTAGCCTGACTGTGCCACGTTTCCGTACCCTCACCTGTGCCCTAAGCCTTGCCGTTCCCTAACCCTAACCCTAGCACAGAACAGAAACCCACCACCAACCCTACACCTTACCCTACGCCGTAGCCTACTCCTGGCCCGTATGCTGGCACTGACACGTGCGTCAGCACGTAGCCTGACCCTCACACGTTTCTGTACCCTCACCTGTGCCCTAAGCCTTGCCGTTCCCTAACCCTAACCCTAGACTGGAACGGAAACTCACAACCAACCCTACACCTATCCCCCAAACCGTAGCCTACTCCTGGCCCGTATGCTGGCACTGACCCGTGCGTCAGAACATAGCCTGACACTCCCACGTTTATGTAACCTCACCTGTGCCCTAAGACTTGCCGTTCCCTAACCCTAACCCTAGCCCAGAACGGAAACCCACCACCAGCCCTATACCTTACCCTGTGCGGTAGCCTACTCCTGGCCCGTACGCTGGCAGTGACCCGTGCGTCAGCACATAGCCTGACCCTCCCACGTTTCCGTACCCTCACCTGTGCCCTAAGCCTTGCCGTTCCCTAACCCTAATCCTAGCCCGGAACGGAAACCCACCACCAGCCCTACACCTTACCCTAAGCCATAGCCTACTATTGGCCCGTACGCTGGCAATGACCCATGCGTCAGCACGTAGCCTGACCCTCCCTCGTTTCCGTACCCTCACCTGTGCGCTCAGCCTTGCCGTTCCCTAACCCTAACCCTAGGCCGGCACAGAAACCCACCAGCAGCCCTACAACTTACCCCCAAGCCGTATCCTACTCCTGGCCCGTATGCTGGCACTGACCTGTGCGTCAGCACATAGCCAGACCGTGCCACGTTTCCGTACCCTCACCTGTGCCCTAAGCCTTGCCGTCCCCTAACCCTAACCCTAGCCCAGAATGGAAACCCACCACCAGCCCTACACCTTACCCTATGCCGTAGCCTACTCCTGGACCGTACGCTGGCACTAACTCGTGTGTCAGCACGTAGCCTGACCCTCCCACGTTTCCGTACCCTCACCTGTGCCCTAAGCCTTGCCGTTCCCTAACCCTAACCCTAGGCCAGCACAGAAACCCACCACCATCCCTACACCTTACCCCCAAGCCGTGGCCTACTCCTGGCCCGTACGCTGGCACTGACACGTGCGTCAGCACGTAGCCTGACCCTCCCACGTTTCCGTACCCTCACCTGTGCCCTAAGCCTTGCCGTTCACTAACCCTAACCCTAGCCCACAATGGAAACCCACCACCAGCCCTACACCTTACCCTACGCCGTAGCCTACTCCTGGCCCGTACGCTGGTACTGACCCGTGCGTCAGCCCGTAGCCTGACCGTGCCACGTTTCCATACCCTCACCTGTGCCCTAAGCCTTGCCGTTCCCTAACCCTAACCCTAGCCCGGAACAGAAACCAACCACCAGCCCTACACCTTACCCTACGCCGTAGCCTACTCCTGGCCCATATGCTGGCACTGACACGTGCGTCAGCACGTAGCCTGACCCTCCCACGTTTCCGTACCCTCACCTGTGCCCTAAGCCTTGCCGTTCCCTAACCCTAACCCTAGCCCGGAACGGAAAATCACCACCAGCCTTACACCTTTCCCCCAAGCCGTAGCCTACTCCTGGCCCGTACGCTGGCACTGACCCGTGCGTCAGCACGTAGCCTCACCGTGCCACGTTTCCGTACCCTCACTTGTGCCCTAAGCCTTGCAGTTCCCTAACCCTAACCCTAGCCCGGAACAGAAACCCACCACGAGCCCTACACCTTACCCTATGCCGTAGCCTACTCCTGGCCCGTATGCTGGCACTGACCTGTGCGTCAGCACATAGCCTGACCCTCCCACGTTTCCGTACCCTCACCTGTGCCCTAAGCCTTGCCGTTCCCTAACCCTAACCCTAGCCTGGAACGAAAACCCACCACCAGCCCTACACCTTACCCTACGCCGTAGCCTACTCCTGGCCCGTAAGCTGGCACTGACACGTGCGTCAGCACGTAACCTGACCCTCCCACGTTTCCGTGCCCTCACCTGTGCACTAAGCCTTGCCGTTCCCTAACCCTAACCCTAGCCCACAATGGAAACTCACCACCAGCCCTATACCTTACCCTGTGCGGTAGCCTACTCCTGGCCCGTACGCTGGCACTGACCCATGCGTCAGAACATAGCCTGAACCTTCCACGTTTCCGTACCCTCACCTGTGCCCTAAGCCTTGCCGTTCCCTAACCCTAACCCTAGCCCGGAATTAAAACCCACCACCAGCCCTACACCTTACCCTACACCGTAGCCTATTCCTGGCCCGTACGCTGGCACTGACCCGTGCGTCAGCACATAGACTGACCCTCCCACGTTTCCGTACCCTCACCTGAGCCCTAAGCCTTGCCGTTCCCTAACCCTAACCCTAGCCCACAATGGAAACCCACCACCAACCCTACACCTTACCCTGTGCGGTATCCTCTTCCTGGTCTGTACGCTGGCACTGACCCTTGCGTCAGCACATAGCCTGACCGTGCCACGTTTCCATACCCTCACCTGTGCCCTAAGCCTTGCCCTTTCCTAACCCTAACCCTTGCCCGGAACGGAAACCCACCACCAGCCCTACACCTTACCCTACGCCGTAGACTACTCCTGGCCCGTATGCTAGCACTGACACGTGCGTCCGCACGTAGCATGACCCTCCCACGTTTCCGTACCCTCACCTGTGCCCTAAGCCTTGCCGTTCCCTAACCCTAACCCTAGCCTGGAACGGAAACTCACAACCAACCCTACACCTTTCCCCCAAGCCGTACCCTACTCCTGACCCGTACGCTGGCACTGCCTCGTGCGTCAGCACGTAGCCTGACCCTCCCACGTTTCCGTACCCTCACCTGTGCCCTAAGCCTTGCCGTTCCATAACCCTAACACTAGCCCGGAATGGAAACCCACCACCAGCCCTACACCTTTACCCCAAGACCTAGCCTACTCCTTGCCCGTACGCTGGCAGTGACCCGTGCGTCAGCACGTAGACTGACCCTCCCACGTTTCCGTACCCTCACCTGTGCCCTAAGCCTTGCCGTTCCCTAACCCTAACCCTAGCCCACAATGGAAACCCACCACCAACCCTACACCTTACCCTGTGCGGTATCCTACTCCTGGCCTGTACGCTGGCACTGACCCTTGCGTCAGCACATAGCCTGACCGTGCCACGTTTCCGTACCCTCACCTGTGCCCTAAGCCTTGCGGTTTCCTAACCCTAACCCTAGCCCGGAACTGAAAACCACCACCTGCCCTACACCTTACCCTACGCCGTAGCCTACTCCTGGCCCGTATGCTGGCACTGACACGTGCGTCAGAACATAGCCTGACCCTCCCACGTTTAGGTAACCTCACCTGTGCCCTAAGCCTTGCCGTTCCCTAACCCTAACCCTAGCCCAGAACGGAAACCCACCACCAGCCCTATACCTTACCCTGTGCGGTAGCCTACTCCTGGCCCGTACGCTGGCAGTGACCCGTGCGTCAGCACATAGCCTGACCCTCCCACGTTTCCGTACCCTCACCTGTGCCCTAAGCCTTGCCGTTCCCTAACCCTAATCCTAGCCCGGAACGGAAACCCACCACCAGCCCTACACCTTACCCTAAGCCATAGCCTACTACTGGCCCGTACGCTGGCAATGACCCATGCGTCAGCACGTAGCCTGACCCTCCCACGTTTCCGTACCCTCACCTGTGCCCTCAGCCTTGCCGTTCACTAACCCTAACCCTAGGCCGGCACAGAAACCCACCACCATCCCTACAACTTACCCCCAAGCCGTAGCCTACTCCTGGCCCGTACGGTGGCACTGACCCGTGCGTCAGCACATAGTCAGACCGTGCCACGTTTCCGTACCCTCACCTGTGCCCTAAGCCTTGCCGTTCCCTAACCCTAACCCTAGCCCGGAATGGAAACCCACCACCAGCCCTACACCTTACCCTATGCCGTAGCCTACTCCTGGCCCGTACGCTGGCACTAACTCGTGTGTCAGCACGTAGCCTGACCCTCCCAAGTTTCCGTACCCTCACCTGTGCCCTAAGCCTTGCCGTTCCCTAACCCTAACCCTAGCTCGGAACAGAAACCCACCACCAGCCTTACAACTTACCCCCAAGCCGTAGCCTACTCCTGGCCCGTACGCTAGCACTGACCCGTGCGTCAGCACGTAGCCTGACCCTCCCACGTTTCCGTACCCTCACCTGTGCCCTAAGCCTTGCCGTTCCCTAACCCTAACCCTAGGCCAGCACAGAAACCCACCACCAGCCCTACAGCTTACCCCCAAGCCGTGGCCTACTCCTGGCCCGTACGCTGGCACTGACCCGTGCGTCAGCACGTAGCCTGACCCTCCCACGTTTCCGTACCCTCACCTGTGCCCTAAGCCTTGCCGTTCCCTAACCCTAACCCTAGTCCGGAACGCAAACACACCACCAGCCCTACACCTTACCCTACGCCTTAGCCTACTCCTGGCCCGTATGCTGGCACTGACCCATGCGTCAGTATGTAGCCTGACCCTCCCACGTTTCCGTACCCTCACCTGTGCCCTAAGCCTTGCCGTTCACTAACCCTAACCCTAGCCCACAATGGAAACCCACCACCAGCCCTACACCTTACCCTACGCCGTAGCCTACTCCTGGCCCGTACGCTGGTACTGACCCGTGCGTCAGCCCGTAGCCTGACCGTGCCACGTTTCCGTACCCTCACCTGTGCCCTAAGCCTTGCCGTTCCCTAACCCTAACCCTAGCCCGGAACAGAAACCAACCACCAGCCCTACACCTTACCCTACGCCGTAGCCTACTCCTGGCCCATATGCTGGCACTGACACGTGCGTCAGCACGTAGCCTGACCCTCCCACGTTTCCGTACCCTCACCTGTGCCCTAAGCCTTGCCGTTCCCTAACCCTAACCCTAGCCCACAATGGAAACCCACCACCAACCCTACACCTTACCCTGTGCGGTATCCTACTCCTGGTCTGTACGCTGGCACTGACCCTTGCGTCAGCACATAGCCTGACCGTGCCACGTTTCCATACCCTCACCTGTGCCCTAAGCCTTGCCCTTTCCTAACCCTAACCCTGGCCCGGAACGGAAACCCACCACCAGCCCTACACCTTACCCTACGTCGTTGACTACTCCTGGCCCGTATGCTAGCACTGACACGTGCGTCAGCACGTAGCATGACCCTCCCACGTTTCCGTACCCTCACCTGTGCCCTAAGCCTTGCCGTTCCCTAACCCTAACCCTAGCCCACAATGGAAACCCACCACCAGCCCTACACCTTACCCTGTGCGGTAGCCTACTCCTGGCCCGTACGCTGGCACTGACACGTGCGTCAGCACGTAGCCTGACCCTCCCACGTTTCCGTACCCTCACCTGTGCCCTAAGCCTTGCCGTTCCCTAACCCTAACCCTAGCCCGGAACGGAAGCCCACCACCAGCCCTACACCTTACACTACGCAGTAGCCTACTCCTGGCCCGTATGCTGGCACTGAACCGTGCGTCAGAACGTAGCCTGACCCTCCCACGTTTACGTACCCTCACCTGTGCCCTAAGCCCTGCCGTTCCCTAACCCTAACCCTAGCCCAAAAGGGAAACCCACCACCAGCCCTACAGCTTACCCTACGCCTTAGCCTACTCCTGGCCCGTATGCTGGCACTGACCCGTGCGTCAGCACGTAGCCTGACCCTCACACGTTTCCGTACCCTGACCTGTGCCCTAAGCCTTGCCGTTCCCTAACCCTAACCCTAGCCCGGAATGGAAACCCACCACCAGCCTTACAACTTTCCCCCAAGCCGTAGCCTACTCCTGGCCCGTACGCTGGCACTGACCCGTGCGTCAGCACGTAGCCTGGCCCTCCCACGTTTCCGTACCCTCACCTGTGCCCTAAGCCTTGCCGTTCCCTAACCCTAACCCTAGCCCACAATGGAAACCCACCACCAGACCTACACCTTACCCTACGCCGTAGCCTACTCCTGGCCCGTACGCTGGCACTGACCCGTGCGTCAGCACGTAGCCTGACTGTGCCACGTTTCCGTACCCTCACCTGTGCCCTAAGCCTTGCCGTTCCCTAACCCTAACCCTAGCACAGAACAGAAACCCACCACCAACCCTACACCTTACCCTACGCCGTAGCCTACTCCTGGCCCGTATGCTGGCACTGACACGTGCGTCAGCACGTAGCCTGACCCTCACACGTTTCTGTACCCTCACCTGTGCCCTAAGCCTTGCCGTTCCCTAACCCTAACCCTAGACTGGAACGGAAACTCACAACCAACCCTACACCTATCCCCCAAGCCGTAGCCTACTCCTGGCCCGTATGCTGGCACTGACCCGTGCGTCAGAACATAGCCTGACACTCCCACGTTTATGTAACCTCACCTGTGCCCTAAGACTTGCCGTTCCCTAACCCTAACCCTAGCCCAGAACGGAAACCCACCACCAGCCCTATACCTTACCCTGTGCGGTAGCCTACTCCTGGCCCGTACGCTGGCAGTGACCCGTGCGTCAGCACATAGCCTGACCCTCCCACGTTTCCGTACCCTCACCTGTGCCCTAAGCCTTGCCGTTCCCTAACCCTAATCCTAGCCCGGAACGGAAACCCACCACCAGCCCTACACCTTACCCTAAGCCATAGCCTACTATTGGCCCGTACGCTGGCAATGACCCATGCGTCAGCACGTAGCCTGACCCTCCCTCGTTTCCGTACCCTCACCTGTGCGCTCAGCCTTGCCGTTCCCTAACCCTAACCCTAGGCCGGCACAGAAACCCACCAGCAGCCCTACAACTTACCCCCAAGCCGTATCCTACTCCTGGCCCGTATGCTGGCACTGACCTGTGCGTCAGCACATAGCCAGACCGTGCCACGTTTCCGTACCCTCACCTGTGCCCTAAGCCTTGCCGTCCCCTAACCCTAACCCTAGCCCAGAATGGAAACCCACCACCAGCCCTACACCTTACCCTATGCCGTAGCCTACTCCTGGACCGTACGCTGGCACTAACTCGTGTGTCAGCACGTAGCCTGACCCTCCCACGTTTCCGTACCCTCACCTGTGCCCTAAGCCTTGCCGTTCCCTAACCCTAACCCTAGGCCAGCACAGAAACCCACCACCATCCCTACACCTTACCCCCAAGCCGTGGCCTACTCCTGGCCCGTACGCTGGCACTGACACGTGCGTCAGCACGTAGCCTGACCCTCCCACGTTTCCGTACCCTCACCTGTGCCCTAAGCCTTGCCGTTCACTAACCCTAACCCTAGCCCACAATGGAAACCCACCACCAGCCCTACACCTTACCCTACGCCGTAGCCTACTCCTGGCCCGTACGCTGGTACTGACCCGTGCGTCAGCCCGTAGCCTGACCGTGCCACGTTTCCATACCCTCACCTGTGCCCTAAGCCTTGCCGTTCCCTAACCCTAACCCTAGCCCGGAACAGAAACCAACCACCAGCCCTACACCTTACCCTACGCCGTAGCCTACTCCTGGCCCATATGCTGGCACTGACACGTGCGTCAGCACGTAGCCTGACCCTCCCACGTTTCCGTACCCTCACCTGTGCCCTAAGCCTTGCCGTTCCCTAACCCTAACCCTAGCCCGGAACGGAAAATCACCACCAGCCTTACACCTTTCCCCCAAGCCGTAGCCTACTCCTGGCCCGTACGCTGGCACTGACCCGTGCGTCAGCACGTAGCCTCACCGTGCCACGTTTCCGTACCCTCACTTGTGCCCTAAGCCTTGCAGTTCCCTAACCGTAACCCTAGCCCGGAACAGAAACCCACCACGAGCCCTACACC
The DNA here is from genome assembly GCF_964341445.2 of Mesoplodon mirus. NCBI lineage: Eukaryota > Metazoa > Chordata > Mammalia > Artiodactyla > Ziphiidae > Mesoplodon > Mesoplodon mirus. Next base: position 78,980 of record NW_028295379.1, read on the forward strand.
TTACCCTATGCCGTAGCCTACTCCTGGCCCGTATGCTGGCACTGACCTGTGCGTCAGCACATAGCCTGACCCTCCCACGTTTCCGTACCCTCACCTGTGCCCTAAGCCTTGCCGTTCCCTAACCCTAACCCTAGCCTGGAACGAAAACCCACCACCAGCCCTACACCTTACCCTACGCCGTAGCCTACTCCTGGCCCGTAAGCTGGCACTGACACGTGCGTCAGCACGTAACCTGACCCTCCCACGTTTCCGTGCCCTCACCTGGGCACTAAGCCTTGCCGTTCCCTAACCCTAACCCTAGCCCACAATGGAAACTCACCACCAGCCCTATACCTTACCCTGTGCGGTAGCCTACTCCTGGCCCGTACGCTGGCACTGACCCATGCGTCAGAACATAGCCTGAACCTTCCACGTTTCCGTACCCTCACCTGTGCCCTAAGCCTTGCCGTTCCCTAACCCTAACCCTAGCCCGGAATTAAAACCCACCACCAGCCCTACACCTTACCCTACACCGTAGCCTATTCCTGGCCCGTACGCTGGCACTGACCCGTGCGTCAGCACATAGACTGACCCTCCCACGTTTCCGTACCCTCACCTGAGCCCTAAGCCTTGCCGTTCCCTAACCCTAACCCTAGCCCACAATGGAAACCCACCACCAACCCTACACCTTACCCTGTGCGGTATCCTCTTCCTGGTCTGTACGCTGGCACTGACCCTTGCGTCAGCACATAGCCTGACCGTGCCACGTTTCCATACCCTCACCTGTGCCCTAAGCCTTGCCCTTTCCTAACCCTAACCCTTGCCCGGAACGGAAACCCACCACCAGCCCTACACCTTACCCTACGCCGTAGACTACTCCTGGCCCGTATGCTAGCACTGACACGTGCGTCCGCACGTAGCATGACCCTCCCACGTTTCCGTACCCTCACCTGTGCCCTAAGCCTTGCCGTTCCCTAACCCTAACCCTAGCCTGGAACGGAAACTCACAACCAACCCTACACCTTTCCCCCAAGCCGTACCCTACTCCTGACCCGTACGCTGGCACTGCCTCGTGCGTCAGCACGTAGCCTGACCCTCCCACGTTTCCGTACCCTCACCTGTGCCCTAAGCCTTGCCGTTCCATAACCCTAACACTAGCCCGGAATGGAAACCCACCACCAGCCCTACACCTTTACCCCAAGACCTAGCCTACTCCTTGCCCGTACGCTGGCAGTGACCCGTGCGTCAGCACGTAGACTGACCCTCCCACGTTTCCGTACCCTCACCTGTGCCCTAAGCCTTGCCGTTCCCTAACCCTAACCCTAGCCCGGAACGAAAACCCACCACCAGCCCTACACCTTACCCTACGCCGTAGCCTACTACTGGCACGTACGCTGGCACTGACCCGTGCGTCAGCACATAGACTGACCCTCCCACGTTTCCGTACCCTCACCTGTGCCCTAAGCCTTGCCGTTCCCTAACCCTAACCCTAGCCCACAATGGAAACCCACCACCAACCCTACACCTTACCCTGTGCGGTATCCTACTCCTGGCCTGTACGCTGGCACTGACCCTTGCGTCAGCACATAGCCTGACCGTGCCACGTTTCCGTACCCTCACCTGTGCCCTAAGCCTTGCGGTTTCCTAACCCTAACCCTAGCCCGGAACTGAAAACCACCACCTGCCCTACACCTTACCCTACGCCGTAGCCTACTCCTGGCCCGTATGCTGGCACTGACACGTGCGTCAGAACATAGCCTGACCCTCCCACGTTTAGGTAACCTCACCTGTGCCCTAAGCCTTGCCGTTCCCTAACCCTAACCCTAGCCCAGAACGGAAACCCACCACCAGCCCTATACCTTACCCTGTGCGGTAGCCTACTCCTGGCCCGTACGCTGGCAGTGACCCGTGCGTCAGCACATAGCCTGACCCTCCCACGTTTCCGTACCCTCACCTGTGCCCTAAGCCTTGCCGTTCCCTAACCCTAATCCTAGCCCGGAACGGAAACCCACCACCAGCCCTACACCTTACCCTAAGCCATAGCCTACTACTGGCCCGTACGCTGGCAATGACCCATGCGTCAGCACGTAGCCTGACCCTCCCACGTTTCCGTACCCTCACCTGTGCCCTCAGCCTTGCCGTTCACTAACCCTAACCCTAGGCCGGCACAGAAACCCACCACCATCCCTACAACTTACCCCCAAGCCGTAGCCTACTCCTGGCCCGTACGGTGGCACTGACCCGTGCGTCAGCACATAGTCAGACCGTGCCACGTTTCCGTACCCTCACCTGTGCCCTAAGCCTTGCCGTTCCCTAACCCTAATCCTAGCCCGGAATGGAAACCCACCACCAGCCCTACACCTTACCCTATGCCGTAGCCTACTCCTGGCCCGTACGCTGGCACTAACTCGTGTGTCAGCACGTAGCCTGACCCTCCCAAGTTTCCGTACCCTCACCTGTGCCCTAAGCCTTGCCGTTCCCTAACCCTAACCCTAGCTCGGAACAGAAACCCACCACCAGCCTTACAACTTACCCCCAAGCCGTAGCCTACTCCTGGCCCGTACGCTAGCACTGACCCGTGCGTCAGCACGTAGCCTGACCCTCCCACGTTTCCGTACCCTCACCTGTGCCCTAAGCCTTGCCGTTCCCTAACCCTAACCCTAGGCCAGCACAGAAACCCACCACCAGCCCTACAGCTTACCCCCAAGCCGTGGCCTACTCCTGGCCTGTACGCTGGCACTGACCCGTGCGTCAGCACGTAGCCTGACCCTCCCACGTTTCCGTACCCTCACCTGTGCCCTAAGCCTTGCCGTTCCCTAACCCTAACCCTAGTCCGGAACGCAAACACACCACCAGCCCTACACCTTACCCTACGCCTTAGCCTACTCCTGGCCCGTATGCTGGCACTGACCCGTGCGTCAGTATGTAGCCTGACCCTCCCACGTTTCCGTACCCTCACCTGTGCCCTAAGCCTTGCCGTTCACTAACCCTAACCCTAGCCCACAATGGAAACCCACCACCAGCCCTACACCTTACCCTACGCCGTAGCCTACTCCTGGCCCGTACGCTGGTACTGACCCGTGCGTCAGCCCGTAGCCTGACCGTGCCACGTTTCCGTACCCTCACCTGTGCCCTAAGCCTTGCCGTTCCCTAACCCTAACCCTAGCCCGGAACAGAAACCAACCACCAGCCCTACACCTTACCCTACGCCGTAGCCTACTCCTGGCCCATATGCTGGCACTGACACGTGCGTCAGCACGTAGCCTGACCCTCCCACGTTTCCGTACCCTCACCTGTGCCCTAAGCCTTGCCGTTCCCTAACCCTAACCCTAGCCCGGAACGGAAAATCACCACCAGCCTTACACCTTTCCCCCAAGCCGTAGCCTACTCCTGGCCCGTACGCTGGCACTGACCCGTGCGTCAGCACGTAGCCTCACCGTGCCACGTTTCCGTACCCTCACTTGTGCCCTAAGCCTTGCAGTTCCCTAACCCTAACCCTAGCCCGGAACAGAAACCCACCACGAGCCCTACACCTTACCCTATGCCGTAGCCTACTCCTGGCCCGTATGCTGGCACTGACCTGTGCGTCAGCACATAGCCTGGCCCTCCCACGTTTCCGTACCCTCACCTGTGCCCTAAGCCTTGCCGTTCCCTAACCCTAACCCTAGCCTGGAACGAAAACCCACCACCAGCCCTACACCTTACCCTACGCCGTAGCCTACTCCTGGCCCGTAAGCTGGCACTGACACGTGCGTCAGCACGTAACCTGACCCTCCCACGTTTCCCTGCCCTCACCTGTGCACTAAGCCTTGCCGTTCCCTAACCCTAACCCTAGCCCACAATGGAAACTCACCACCAGCCCTATACCTTACCCTGTGCGGTAGCCTACTCCTGGCCCGTACGCTGGCACTGACCCATGCGTCAGAACATAGCCTGAACCTTCCACGTTTCCGTACCCTCACCTGTGCCCTAAGCCTTGCCGTTCCCTAACCCTAACCCTAGCCCGGAATTAAAACCCACCACCAGCCCTACACCTTACCCTACACCGTAGCCTATTCCTGGCCCGTACGCTGGCACTGACCCGTGCGTCAGCACATAGACTGACCCTCCCACGTTTCCGTACCCTCACCTGAGCCCTAAGCCTTGCCGTTCCCTAACCCTAACCCTAGCCCACAATGGAAACCCACCACCAACCCTACACCTTACCCTGTGCGGTATCCTCTTCCTGGTCTGTACGCTGGCACTGACCCTTGCGTCAGCACATAGCCTGACCGTGCCACGTTTCCATACCCTCACCTGTGCCCTAAGCCTTGCCCTTTCCTAACCCTAACCCTTGCCTGGAACGGAAACCCACCACCAGCCCTACACCTTACCCTACGCCGTAGACTACTCCTGGCCCGTATGCTAGCACTGACACGTGCGTCCGCACGTAGCATGACCCTCCCACGTTTCCGTACCCTCACCTGTGCCCTAAGCCTTGCCGTTCCCTAACCCTAACCCTAGCCTGGAACGGAAACTCACAACCAACCCTACACCTTTCCCCCAAGCCGTACCCTACTCCTGACCCGTACGCTGGCACTGCCTCGTGCGTCAGCACGTAGCCTGACCCTCCCACGTTTCCGTACCCTCACCTGTGCCCTAAGCCTTGCCGTTCCATAACCCTAACACTAGCCCGGAATGGAAACCCACCACCAGCCCTACACCTTTACCCCAAGACCTAGCCTACTCCTTGCCCGTACGCTGGCAGTGACCCGTGCGTCAGCACGTAGACTGACCCTCCCACGTTTCCGTACCCTCACCTGTGCCCTAAGCCTTGCCGTTCCCTAACCCTAACCCTAGCCCGGAACGAAAACCCACCACCAGCCCTACACCTTACCCTACGCCGTAGCCTACTACTGGCACGTACGCTGGCACTGACCCGTGCGTCAGCACATAGACTGACCCTCCCACGTTTCCGTACCCTCACCTGTGCCCTAAGCCTTGCCGTTCCCTAACCCTAACCCTAGCCCACAATGGAAACCCACCACCAACCCTACACCTTACCCTGTGCGGTATCCTACTCCTGGCCTGTACGCTGGCACTGACCCTTGCGTCAGCACATAGCCTGACCGTGCCACGTTTCCGTACCCTCACCTGTGCCCTAAGCCTTGCGGTTTCCTAACCCTAACCCTAGCCCGGAACTGAAAACCACCACCTGCCCTACACCTTACCCTACGCCGTAGCCTACTCCTGGCCCGTATGCTGGCACTGACACGTGCGTCAGAACATAGCCTGACCCTCCCACGTTTAGGTAACCTCACCTGTGCCCTAAGCCTTGCCGTTCCCTAACCCTAACCCTAGCCCAGAACGGAAACCCACCACCAGCCCTATACCTTACCCTGTGCGGTAGCCTACTCCTGGCCCGTACGCTGGCAGTGACCCGTGCGTCAGCACATAGCCTGACCCTCCCACGTTTAGGTAACCTCACCTGTGCCCTAAGCCTTGCCGTTCCCTAACCCTAATCCTAGCCCGGAACGGAAACCCACCACCAGCCCTACACCTTACCCTAAGCCATAGCCTACTACTGGCCCGTACGCTGGCAATGACCCATGCGTCAGCACGTAGCCTGACCCTCCCACGTTTCCGTACCCTCACCTGTGCCCTCAGCCTTGCCGTTCACTAACCCTAACCCTAGGCCGGCACAGAAACCCACCACCATCCCTACAACTTACCCCCAAGCCGTAGCCTACTCCTGGCCCGTACGGTGGCACTGACCCGTGCGTCAGCACATAGTCAGACCGTGCCACGTTTCCGTACCCTCACCTGTGCCCTAAGCCTTGCCGTTCCCTAACCCTAACCCTAGCCCGGAATGGAAACCCACCACCAGCCCTACACCTTACCCTATGCCGTAGCCTACTCCTGGCCCGTACGCTGGCACTAACTCGTGTGTCAGCACGTAGCCTGACCCTCCCAAGTTTCCGTACCCTCACCTGTGCCCTAAGCCTTGCCGTTCCCTAACCCTAACCCTAGCTCGGAACAGAAAGCCACCACCAGCCTTACAACTTACCCCCAAGCCGTAGCCTACTCCTGGCCCGTACGCTAGCACTGACCCGTGCGTCAGCACGTAGCCTGACCCTCCCACGTTTCCGTACCCTCACCTGTGCCCTAAGCCTTGCCGTTCCCTAACCCTAACCCTAGGCCAGCACAGAAACCCACCACCAGCCCTACAGCTTACCCCCAAGCCGTGGCCTACTCCTGGCCCGTACGCTGGCACTGACCCGTGCGTCAGCACGTAGCCTGACCCTCCCACGTTTCCGTACCCTCACCTGTGCCCTAAGCCGTGCCGTTCCCTAACCCTAACCCTAGTCCGGAACGCAAACACACCACCAGCCCTACACCTTACCCTACGCCTTAGCCTACTCCTGGCCCGTATGCTGGCACTGACCCGTGCGTCAGTATGTAGCCTGACCCTCCCACGTTTCCGTACCCTCACCTGTGCCCTAAGCCTTGCCGTTCACTAACCCTAACCCTAGCCCACAATGGAAACCCACCACCAGCCCTACACCTTACCCTACGCCGTAGCCTACTTCTGGCCCGTACGCTGGTACTGACCCGTGCGTCAGCCCGTAGCCTGACCGTGCCACGTTTCCGTACCCTCACCTGTGCCCTAAGCCTTGCCGTTCCCTAACCCTAACCCTAGACCGGAACAGAAACCCACCACCAGCCCTACACCTTACCCTACGCCGTAGCCTACTCCTGGCCCGTATGCTGGCACTGACACGTGTGTCAGCACGTAGCCTGACCCTCCCACGTTTCCGTACCCTCACCTGTGCCCTAAGCCTTGCCGTTCCCTAACCCTAACCCTAGACCGGAACGGAAACCCACCACCAACGCTAAACGTTTCCCCCAAGCCGTAGCCTACTCCTGGCCCGTACGCTGGCACTGACCCGTGGGTCAGCACATAGCCTGACCATCACACGTTTCCGTACCCTCACCTGTGCCCTAAGCCTTGCCGTTCCCTAACCCTAATCCTAGCCCGGAACGGAAACCCACCACCAGCCCTACACCTTACCCTAAGCCATAGCCTACTACTGGCCCGTACGCTGGCAATGACACATGCGTCAGCACGTAGCCTGACCCTCCCACGTTTCCGTACACTCACCTGTGCCCTCAGCCTTGCCGTTCACTAACCCTAACCCTAGGCCGGCACAGAAACCCACCACCATCCCTACAACTTACCCCCAAGCCGTAGCCTACTCCTGGCCCGTACGGTGGCACTGACCCGTGCGTCAGCACATAGTCAGACCGTGCCACGTTTCCGTACCCTCACCTGTGCCCTAAGCCTTGCCGTTCCCTAACCCTAACCCTAGCCCGGAATGGAAACCCACCACCAGCCCTACACCTTACCCTATGCCGTAGCCTACTCCTGGCCCGTACGCTGGCACTAACTCGTGTGTCAGCACGTAGCCTGACCCTCCCAAGTTTCCGTACCCTCACCTGTGCCCTAAGCCTTGCCGTTCCCTAACCCTAACCCTAGCTCGGAACAGAAACCCACCACCAGCCTTACACCTTACCCCCAAGCCGTAGCCTACTCCTGGCCCGTACGCTAGCACTGACGCGTGCGTCAGCACGTAGCCTGACCCTCCCACGTTTCCGTACCCTCACCTGTGCCCTAAGCCTTGCCGTTCCCTAACCCTAACCCTAGGCCAGCACAGAAACCCACCACCAGCCCTACACCTTACCCCCAAGCCGTGGCCTACTCCTGGCCCGTACGCTGGCACTGACCCGTGCGTCAGCACGTAGCCTGACCCTCCCACGTTTCCGTACCCTCACCTGTGCCCTAAGCCTTGCCGTTCCCTAACCCTAACCCTAGTCCGGAACGGAAACCCACCACCAGCCCTACACCTTACCCTACGCCTTAGCCTACTCCTGGCCCGTATGCTGGCACTGACCCGTGCGACAGTATGTAGCCTGACCCTCCCACGTTTCCGTACCCTCACCTGTGCCCTAAGCCTTGCCGTTCACTAACCCTAACCCTAGCCCACAATGGAAACCCACCACCAGCCCTACACCTTACCCTACGCCGTAGCCTACTCCTGGCCCGTACGCTGGTACTGACCCGTGCGTCAGCCCGTAGCCTGACCGTGCCACGTTTCCGTACCCTCACCTGTGCCCTAAGCCTTGCCGTTCCCTAACCCTAACCCTAGCCCGGAACAGAAACCCACCACCAGCCCTACACCTTACCCTATGCCGTAGCCTACTCCTGGCCCGTATGCTGGCACTGACACGTGCGTCAGCACGTAGCCTGACCCTCACACGTTTCCGTACCCTCACCTGTGCCCTAAGCCTTGCCGTTCCCTAACCCTAACCCTAGCCCGGAACGGAAACCCACCACCAACCCTACACCTTTCCCCCAAGCCGTAGCCTAGTCCTGGCCCGTACGCGGGCACTGACCCGTGCGTCAGCACGTAGCCTGACCCTCCCACGTTTCCGTACCCTCACCTGTGCCCTAAGCCTTGCCGTTCCCTAAACCTAACCCTAGCCCGGAACGGAAAACCACCACCAGCCTTACACCTTTCCCCCAAGCCGTAGCCTACTCCAGGCCCGTACGCTGGCACTGACCCGTGCGTCAGCACGTAGCCTCACCGTGCCACGTTTCCGTACCCTCACCTGTGCCCTAAGCCTTGCCGTTCCCTAACCCTAACCCTAGCCCGGAACAGAAACCCACCACCAGCCCTACACCTTACCCTACGCCGTAGCCTACTCCTGGCCCGTAAGCTGGCACTGACACGTGCGTCAGCACGTAGCCTGACCCTCCCACGTTTCCGTCCCCTCACCTGTGCACTAAGCCTTGCCGTTCCCTAACCCTAACCCTAGCCCACAATGGAAACCCACCACCAGCCCTATACCTTACCCTGTGCGGTAGCCTACTCCTGGCCCGTACGCTGGCACTGACCCGTGCGTCAGCACATAGCCTGAACCTTCCACGTTTCCGTACCCTCACCTGTGCCCTAAGCCTTGCGGTTCCCTAACCCTATCCCTAGCCCGGAATGGAAACCCAGCACCAGCCCTACACCTTACCCTACGCCGCAGGCTACTCATGTCCCATATGCAGGCACTGACCCGTGCGTCAGCACGTAGCCTGACCCTCCCACGTTTCCGCACCCTCACCTGTGCCCTAAGCCTTGCCGTTCCCTAACCCTAACCGTAGGCCGGCACGGAAACCCACCACCAGCCCTACACCTTACCCCCAAGCCGTAGCCTACTCCTGTTCCGTACGCTGGCACTAACCCGTGCGTCAGCACATAGCCTGACCGTGCCACATTTCCATACACTCACCTGTGCCCTAAGCCTTGCCTTTCCCTAACCCTAACCCTAGCCCGGAACGGAAAACCACCAACAGCCTTACACCTTACCCCCAAGCCGTAGCCTACTCCTGGCCCGTACGCTGGCACTGACCAGTGCGTCAGCCCGTAGCCTGACCCTCCCACGTTTCCGTACCCTCACCTGTGCCCTAAGCCTTGCCGTTCCCTAACCCTAACCCTAGCCCGGAACAGAAACCCACCACCAGACCTACACCTTACCCTACGCCGTAGCCTACTCCTGGCCGGTATGCTGGCACTGACACGTGCGTCAGCACGTAGCCTGACCCTCACACATTTCCGTACCCTCACCTGTGCCCTAAGCCTTGCCGTTCCCTAACCCTAACCCTAGCCCGGAATGGAAACCCACCACCAACCCTACACCTTTCCCCCAAGCCGTAGCCTACTCCTGGCCCGTACGCTGGCACTGACCCGTGCGTCAGCACGTAGCCTGACCCTCCCAAATTTCCGTACCCTCACCTGTGCCCTAAGCCTTGCCGTTCCCTAACCCTAACCCTAGCCCGGAATGGAAACCCACCACAAGCCTTACAACTTTCCCCCAAGCCGTAGCCTACTCCTGGCCCGTACGCTGGCACTGACCCGTGCGTCAGCACGTAGGCTGACCCTCCCACGTTTCCGTACCCTCACCTGTGCCCTAAGCCTTGCCGTTCCCTAACCCTAACCCTAGCCCGGAACAGAAAACCACCACCAGCCGTACACCTTACCCTACGCCGTAGCCTACTCCTGGCCCGTATGGTGGCACTGTCCCGTGCGTCAGCACGTAGCCTGACCCTCACACGTTTCCGTACCCTCACCTGTGCCCTAAGCCTTGCCGTTCCCTAACCCTAACCCTAGCCCAGAACGGAAACCCACCACCAACGCTAAACGTTTCCCCCAAGCCGTAGCCTACTCCTGGCCCGTACGCTGGCACTGACCCGTGGGTCAGCGCATAGCCTGAATCTCACACGTTTCCGTACCCTCACCTGTGCCCTAAGCCTTGCCGTTCCCTAACCCTAACCCTAGCCCGGAACGAAAACCCACCACCAGCCCTACACCTTACCCTAAGCAGTAGCCACTCCTGGCCCGTACGCTGGCACTGACCTGTGCGTCAGCACGTAGCCTGACCCTCCCACGTTTCCGTACCCTCACCTGTGCCCTAAGCCTTGCCGTTCCCTAACCCTAACCCTAGCCCGGAACGGAAACCCACCACCATCCCTACACCTTACCCTACGCCGTAGCCTACTCCTGGCCCGTATGCTGGCACTAACCCGTGTGTCAGAACGTAGCCAGACCCTCCCATGTTTCCGTACCCTCACCTGTGCCCTAAACCTTGCCGTTCCCTAACCCTAACCCTAGCACATTACGGAAACCCACCAGCAGCCCTACAACTTACCCCCAAGCGGTAACCTACTCCTGGCCCTTACGCTGGCACTGACCCGTGCTTCAGCACGTAGCCTGACCCTCCCACGTTTCCGTACCCTCACCTGTGCCCTAAGCCTTGCTGTTCCCTAACCCTAACCCTAGCCCGGATCGGAAACCCACCACCAGCCCTACACCTTACCCTACGACGTAGCCAACTCCTGGCCCGTACGCTGGCACTGACACGTGCGTTAGCACGTAGCCTGACCCTCCCACGTTTCCGTACCCTCACTTGTGCCCTAAGCCTTGCCGTTCCCTAACCCTAACCCTAGCCCGGAACGGAAACCCACCACCAGCCCCACAACTTACCCCCAAGCCGTACCCTAATCCTGGCCCGTACGCTGGTACTGACCCGTGCGTCAGCACGTAGCCTGACACTCCCACGTTTGTGTAACCTCACCTGTGCCCTAAGCCTTGCCGTTCCCTAACCCTAACCCTAGCCCGGAAAGGAAACCCACCCCCAGCCCTACACCTTACCCCCAAGCCGTAGCCTACTCCTGGCCCGTACGCTGGCACTGACCCGTGCATCAGCATGTAGACTGACCCTCCGACCTTTCCGTACCCTCACCTGTGCCCTAAGCCTTACCATTCCCTATCCCTTAACCTAGCCCGGAACGGAAACCCCCCACCAGCCCTACACCTTACCCCCAAGCCGTAGCCTACTCCTGGCCCGTACGCTGGCACTGACACGTGCGTCAGCACGTAGCCTGACCCTCCCACGTTTCTGTACCCTCACCTGTGCCCTATGCCTTGCCGTTCCCTAACCCTAACCCTAGCCCGGAACAGAACACCACCACCAGCCCTACACCTTACCCCCAAGCCGTAGTCTACTCCTGGCCCATACGCTGGCACTGACCCGTGCGTCAGCACTTAGCCTGACCCTCGCACGTTTCCTTACCCTCAACTGTGCCCTAAGCCTTGCCGTTCCCTAACCCTAACCCTAGCCCGGAACGGAAACCCACCACCAGCCCTACACCTTACCCTATGCCGTAGCCTACTCCTGGCCCGTACGCTGGCACTGACTACTGTGTCAGCACGTAGCATGACCCTCCCACGTTTCCGTACCCTCACCTATGCCCTAAGCCTTGCGTTCCCTAACCCTAACCCTAGCCCGGAATGGAAAACCACCACCAGCCTTACACCTTACCCCCAAGCCGTAGCCTACTCTTGGCCCGTACGCTGGCACTGACCAGTGCGTCAGCACGTAGCCTGACCCTCCAACGTTTCCGTACCCTCACCTGTGCCCTAAGCCTTGCCGTTCCCTCACCCTAACCCTAGCCCGGAACGGAAACCCACCACCAGCCCTACACCTTACCCTACGCCGTAGCCTACTCCTGGCCCATATGCTGGCACTGACCCGTGCGTCAGAACGTAGCCTGACCCTCCCACGTTTCTGTACCCTCACCTGTGCCCTATGCCTTGCCGTTCCCTAACCCTAACCCTAGCCCGGAACAGAACACCACCACCAGCCTTACACCTTACCCCCAAGCCGTAGCCTACTCTTGGCCCGTACGCTGGCACTGACCAGTGCGTCAGCACGTAGCCTGACCCTCCCACGTTTCCGTAACCTCACCTGTGCCCTAAGCCTTGCCGTTCCCCAACCCTAACCCTAGCCCAGAACGGAAACCCACCACCAGCCCTACACCTTACCCTAAGCCGTAGCCTACTCCTGGCCCGTACGGTGGCAATGACCCGTGCGTCAGCACGTAGCCTGACCCTCCCACGTTTCCGTACCCTCACCTGTGCCCTAAGCCTTGCCGTTCCCTAACCCTAACCCTAGCCCGGAACGGAAACCCACCACCAACCTTACAACTTTCCCCCAAGCCGTAGCCTACTCCCGGCCCGTACGCTGGCACTGACCCGTGCGTCAGCACGTAGCCTGACCCTCCCACGTTTCCGTACCCTCACCTGTGCCCTAAGCCTTGCCGTTCCCTAACCCTAACCCTAGCCCGGAACGAAAAACCACCTCCAGCCCTACACCTTAACCTACGCCGTAGCCTACTCCTGGCCCGTACGCTGGCACTGACCCGTGCGTCAGCACATAGACTGACCCTCCCACGTTTTCGTACCCTCACCTGTGCCCTAAGCCTTGCCGTTCCCTAACCCTAACCCTAGCCCACAATGGAAACCCACCACCAGCCCTATACCTTACCCTGTGCGGTATCCTACTCCTGGCCTGTACGCTGGCACTGACCCTTGCGTCAGCACATAGCCTGACCGTGCCACGTTTCCGTACCCTCACCTGTGCCCTAATCCTGGCCGTTTCCTAACCCTAACCCTAGCATGGAACGGAAACCCAATACCAGCCCTACACCTTACCCTACGCCGTAGCCTACTCCTGGCCCGTATGCTGGCACTGACCCGTGCGTCAGAACGTAGCCTGACCCTCCCCCGTTTACGTAACCTCACCTGTGCCCTAAGCCTTGCCGTTCCCTAACCCTAACCCTAGCCCAGAACGGAAACACACCACCAGCCCTACACCTTACCCTAAGCCGTAGCCTACTCCTGGCCCGTACGCTGGCAATGACCCATGCGTCAGCACGTAGCCTGACCCTCCCACGTTTCCGTACCCTCACCTGTGCCCTAAGCCTTGCCGTTCCCTAACCCTAACCCTAGGCCGGAAGAGAAAGCCACAACCAGCCCTACAACTTACCCCCAAGCCGTAGCCTACTCCTGGCCCGTACGCTGGCACTGACCCGTGCGTCAGCACATAGCCTGACCGTGCCACATTTCCGTTCCCTCACCTGTGCCCTAAGCCATGCCTTTCCCTAACACTAACCCTAGCCCGGAACGGAAAACCACCAACAGCCTTACACCTTACCCCCAAGCCGTAGCCTACTCCTGGCCCGTACACTGGCACTAACCAGTGCGTCAGCCCGTAGCCTGACCCTCCCACGTTTCCGTACCTTCACCTCTGCCCTACGCCTTGCCGTTCCCTAACCCTAACCCTAGCCCGGAACAGAAACCCACCACCAGCCCTACGCCATAGCCTACTCCTGGCCCGTACGCTGGCACTGACCCGTGCGTCAGCCCGTAGCCTGACCGTGCCACGTTTCCGTACCCTCACCTGTGCCCTAAGCCTTGCCGTTCCCTAACCCTAACCCTAGCCCGGAACAGAAACCCACCACCAGCCCTACACCTTACCCTACGCCGTAGCCTACTCCTGGCCCGTATGCTGGCACTGACACGTGCGTCAGCATATAGCCTGACCCTCACACGTTTCCGTACCCTCACCTGTGCCCTAAGGCTTGCCGTTCCCTAACCCTAACCCTAGCCCGGAACGGAAACCCACCACCAACCCTACACCTTTCCCCCAAGCCGTAGCCTACTCCTGGCCCGTACGCGGGCACTGACCCGTGCGTCAGCACGTAGCCTGACCCTCCCACGTTTCCGTACCCTCACCTGTGCCCTAAGCCTTGCCGTTCCCTATCCCTAACCCTAGCACGGAACGGAAAACCACCACCAGCCTTACACCTTTCCCCCAAGCCGTAGCCTACTCCTGGCCCGTACTTTGGCACTGACACGTGCGTCAGCACGTAGCCTCACCGTGCCACGTTTCCGTACCCTCACCTGTGCCCTAAGCCTTGCCGTTCCCTAACCCTAACCCTAGCCCGGAACAGAAACCCACCACCAGCCCTACACCTTACCCTATGCCGTAGCCAACTCCTGGCCCGTATGCTGGCACTGACCTGTGCGTCAGCAGGTAGCCTGACCCTCCCACGTTTCCGTACCCTCACCTGTGCCCTAAGCCTTGCCGTTCCCTAACCCTAACCGTAGCCTGGAACGAAAACCCACCACCAGCCCTACACCTTACCCAACGCCGTAGCCTACTCCTGGCCCGTAAGCTGGCACTGACACGTGCGTCAACACGTAGCCTGACCCTCCCACGTTTCCGTGCCCTCACCTGTGCACTAAGCCTTGCCGTTCCCTAACCCTAACCCTAGCCCACAATGGAAACCCACCACCAGCCCTATACCTTACCCTGTGTGTTAGCCTACTCCTGGCCCGTACGCTGGCACTGACCCGTGCGTCAGCACATAGCCTGAACCTTCCACGTTTCCGTACCCTCACCTGTGCCCTAAGCCTTGCCGTTCCCTAACCCTATCCCTAGCCCGGAATGGAAACCCAGCACCAGCCCTACACCTTACCCTACGCCGCAGCCTACTCATGTCCCATATGCTGTCACTGACCCGTGCGTCAGCACGTAGCCTGACCCTCCCACGTTTCCGCACCCTCACCTGTGCCCTAAGCCTTGCCGTTCCCTAACCCTAACCGTAGGCCGGCACGGAAACCCACCACCAGCCCTACACCTTACCCCCAAGTTGTAGCCTACTCCTGTTCCGTACGCTGGCACTGACCCGTGCGTCAGCACATAGCCTGACCGTGCCACATTTCCGTACCCTCACCTGTGCCCTAAGCCTTGCCTTTCTGTAACCCTAACCCTAGCCCGGAACGGAAAACCACCAACAGCCTTACACCTTACCCCCAAGCCGTAGCCTACTAATGGCCCGTACACTGGCACTGACCAGTGCGTCAGCCCGTAGCCTGACCCTCCCACGTTTCCGTACCCTCACCTGTGCCCTAAGCCTTGCCGTTCCCTAACCCTAACCCTAGCCCGGAACAGAAACCCACCACCAGACCTACACCTTACCCTACGCCGTAGCCTACTCCTGGCCGGTATGCTGGCACTGACACGTGCGTCAGCACGTAGCCTGACCCTCACACGTTTCCGTACCCTCACCTGTGCCCTAAGCCTTGCCGTTCCCTAACCCTAAACCTAGCCCAGAACGGAAACCCACCACCATCCCTACACCTTACCCTACGCCGTAGCCTACTCCTGGCCCGTACGCTGGCATTAACCCGTGTGTCAGAACGTAGCCAGACCCTCCCATGTTTCCGTACCCTCACCTGTGCCCTAAACCTTGCCGTTCCCTAACCCTAACCCTAGCACATTACGGAAACCCACCAGCAGCCCTACAACTTACCCCCAAGCTGTAACCTACTCCTGGCCCTTACGCTGGCACTGACCCGTGCTTCAGCACGTAGCCTGACCCTCCCACGTTTCCGTACCCTCACCTGTGCCCTAAGCCTTGCTGTTCCCTAACCCTAACCCTAGCCTGGATCGGAAACCCACCACCAGCCCTACACCTTACCCTACGACGTAGCCAACTCCTGGCCCGTACGCTGGCACTGACACGTGCGTTAGCACGTAGCCTGACCCTCCCACGTTTCCGTACCCTCACTTGTGCCCTAAGCCTTGCCGTTCCCTAACCCTAACCCTAGCCCTGAACGGAAACCCACCACCAGCCCCACAACTTACCCCCAAGCCGTAGCCTACTCCTGGCCCGTACGCTGGCACTGACCCGTGCGTCAGCATGTAGACTGACCCTCCGACCTTTCCGTACCCTCACCTGTGCCCTAAGCCTTACCATTCCCTTTCCCTTACCCTAGCCCGGAACGGAAACCCACCACCAGCCCTACACCTTACCCCCAAGCCGTAGCCTACTCCTGGCCCGTACGCTGGCACTGACCCGTGCGTCAGCACGTAGCCTGACCCTCCCACGTTTCTGTACCCTCACCTGTGCCCTATGCCTTGCCGTTCCCTAACCCTAACCCTAGCCCGGAACAGAAAACCACCACCAGCCCCACACCTTACCCCCAAGCCGTAGTCTACTCCTGGCCCATACGCTGGCACTGACCCGTGCGTCAGCACTTAGCCTGACCCTCGCACGTTTCCTTACCCTCAACTGTGCCCTAAGCCTTGCCGTTCCCTAACCCTAACCCTAGCCCGGAACGGAAACCCACCACCAGCCCTATACTTTACCCTGTGCGGTAGCCTAATCCTGGCTTGTACGCTGGCACTGACCCATGCGTCAGCACATAGCCTGACCCTCCCACGTTTCCGTACCCTCACCTGTGCCCTAAGCCTTGCCGTTCCCTAACCCTAACCCTAGCCCGGAACGGAAACCCACCACCAGCCCTACACCTTACCGTAAGCCGTAGCCTACTCCTGGCCCATACGCTGGCAATGACCCATGCGTTAGCACGTAGCCTGACCCTCCCACGTTTCCGTACCCTCACCTGTGCCCTAAGCCTTGCCGTTCACTAACCCTAACCCTAGGCCGGCACAGAAACCCACCACCAGCCCTACACCTTACCCCCAAGCCGTAGCCTACTCCTGGCCCGTACGCTGGCACTGACCCGTGCATCAGCACATAGCCAGACCGTGCCACGTTTCCGTACCGTCACCTGTGCCCTAAGCCTTGCCGTTCCCAAACCCTAACCCTAGCCCGGAATGGAAACCCACCACCAGCCCTACACCTTACCCTATGCCGTAGCCTACTCCTGGCCCGTACGCTGGCACTGACTACTGTGTCAGCACGTAGCATGACCCTCCCACGTTTCCGTACGCTCGCCTATGCCCTAAGCCTTGCCGTTCCCTAACCCTAACCCTAGCCCGGAATGGAAAACCACCACCAGCCTTACACCTTACCCCTAAGCCGTAGCCTACTCTTGGCCCGTACGCTGGCACTGACCCGTGCGTCAGCACGTAGCCTGACCCTCCCTCGTTTCCGTACCCTCACCTGTGCCCAAGCCTTGCCGTTCCCTAACCCTAACCCTAGCCCGGAACGGAAACCCACCACCAGCCCTACACCTTACCCTACGCCGTAGCCTACTCCTGGCCCATATGCTGGCACTGACCCGTGCGTCAGAACGTAGCCTGACCCTCCCACGTTTCCGTAACCTCACCTGTGCCCTAAGCCTTGCCGTTCCCCAACCCTAACCCTAGCCCAGAACGGAAACCCACCACCAGCCCTACACCTTACCCTAAGCCGTAGCCTACTCCTGGCCCGTACGGTGGCAATGACCCGTGCGTCAGCACGTAGCCTGACCCTCCCACGTTTCCGTACCCTCACCTGTGCCCTAAGCCTTGCCGTTCCCTAACCCTAACCCTAGGCCGGCACAGAAACCCACCACCAGCCCTACAACTTATCCCCAAGGCGTAGCCTACTCCTGGCCTGTACACTGGCACTGACCCGTGCGTCAGCACATAGCCTGACCGTGCCACATTTCCGTACCCTCACCTGTGCCCTAAGCCTTGCCTTTCCCTAACCCTAACCCTAGCCCGGAACGGAAAACCACCAACAGCCTTACACCTTACCCCAAGCCGTAGCCTACTCCTGGCCCGTACGATGGCACTGACCAGTGCGTCAGCCCGTAGCCTGACCCTCCCACGTTTCCGTACCCTCACCTGTGCCCTAAGTCTTGCCGTTCCCTAATCCTAACCCTAGGCCGGCACAGAAACCCACCACCAGCCCTACAACTTACCCCCAAGCCGTAGCCTACTCCTGGTCCGTACGCTGGCACTGACCCGTGCGTCAGCACGTAGCCTGACCCTCCCACGTTTCCGTACCCTCACCTGTGCCCTAAGCCTTGCCGTTCCCTAACCCTAACCCTAGCCCACAATGGAAACCCACCACCAGCCCTACGCCTTACCCGACGCCGTAGCCTACTCCTGGCCCGTACGCTGGCACTGACCCGTGCGTCAGCATGTAGCCTGACCCTCCCACGTTTCCGTACCCTCACCTGTGCCCTAAGCCTTGCCGTACCCTAACCCTAACCCTAGCCCACAATGGAAACCCACCACCAGCCCTATACCTTACCCTGTGCGGTAGCCAACTCCTGGCCCGTACGCTGGCACTGACCCGTGCGTCAGCACATAGCCTGAGCCTCCCACGTTTCCGTACCCTCACCTGTGCCCTAAGCCTTGCCGTTCCCTAACCCTAACCCTAGCCCGGAACGGAAAGCCACCACCAGCCCTACACCTTACCCTAAGCCGTAGCCTACTCCTGGCCCATACGCTGGCAATACCCATGCGTCAGCACGTAGCCTGACCCTCCCACGTTTCCGTACCCTCACCTGTGCCCTAAGCCTTGCCGTTCACTAAGCCTAACCCTAGGCCGGCACAGAAACCCACCACCAGCCCTACAACTTACCCCCAAGCCGTAGCCTACTCCTGGCCCATACGCTGGCACTGACCCGTGCATCAGCACAAAGCCAGACCGTGCCACGTTTCCGTACCGTCACCTGTGCCCTAAGCCTTGCCGTTCCCTAACCCTAACCCTAGCCCGGAATGGAAACCCACCACCAGCCCTACACCTTACCCTATGCCGTAGCCTACTCCTGGCCCGTACGCTGGCACTGACTCGTGTGTCAGCACGTAGCCTGACCCTCCCACGTTTCCGTACCCTCACCTATGCCCTAAGCCTTGCCGTTCCCTAACCCTAACCCTAGCTCGGAACGGAAACCCAACACGAGCCTTACACCTTACCCCCAAGCCGTAGCCTACTCCTGGCCCGTACGCTGGCAATGACCCGTGCGTCAGCACGTAGCCTTACCCTCCCACGTTTCCGTACCCTCACCTCTGCCCTAAGCCTTGCCGTTCCCTAACCCTAACCCTAGCCCACAATGGAAACCCACCACCAACCCTACACCTTACCCTGTGCGGTATCTTACTCCTGGCCTGTACGCTGGCGCTGACCCTTGCGTCAGCACATAGCCTGACCGTGCCACGTTTCCGTACCCTCACCTGTGCCCTAAGCCTTGCCGTTTCCTAATCCTAACCCTAGCCCGGAACGGAAAACCACCACCAGCCCTAAACCTTTCCCTATGCCGTAGCCTACTCCTGGCCCGCATGCTGGCACTGACCCGTGCGTCAGAACGTAGCCTGACCCTCCCACGTTTACGTAACCTCACCTGTGCCCTAAGCCTTGCCGTTCCTTAACCCTAACCCTAGCCCAGAACGGAAACCCACCACCAGCCCTATACATTACCCTGTGCGGTAGCCTACTCCTGGCCCGTACGCTGGCACTAAACCGTGCGTCAGCACATAGCCTGACCCTCCAACGTTTCCGTACCCTCACCGTGCCCTAAGCCGTGCCGTTCCCTAACCCTAATCCTAGCCTGGAACGGAAACCCACCAACAGCCCTACACCTTACCCTAAGCCATAGCCTACTCCTGGCCCGTACGCTGGCAATGACCCATGCGTCAGCACGTAGCCTGACCCTCCCACGTTTTCGTACACTCACCTGTGCCCTAAGCCTTGCCGTTCACTAACCCTAACCCTAGGCCGGCACAGAAACCCACCAACAGCCCTACAACTTACCCCCAAGCCGTAGCCTACTCCTGGCCCGTACGCTGGCACTGACCCCTGCGTCAGCACATAGCCAGACCGTGCCACATTTCCGTACCCTCACCTGTGCCCTAAGCCTTGCCGTTCCCTAACCCTAACCCTAGCCCGGAATGGAAACCCAACACCAGCCCTACACCTTACCCTACGCCGTAGCCTACTCCTGGCCCGTACGCTGGCACTAACTCGTGTGTCAGCACATAGCCTGACCCTCCCACGTTTCCGTACCCTCACCTGTGCCCTAATCCTTGCCTTTCCCTAACCCTAACCGTAGCTCAGAACGGAAACCCACCACAAGCCTTACACCTTACCCCCAAGCCGTAGCCTACTCCTGGCCCGTACGCTGGCACTGACCAATGCGTCAGCACGTAGCCTGACCCTCCCACGTTTCCGTACCCTCACCTGTGCCCTAAGCCTTGCCGTTCCCTAACCTTAACCCTAGCCCACAATGGAAAACCACCACCAGCCCTACACCTTACCCTACGCCGTAGCCTACTCCTGGCCCGTACGCTGGCACTGACCCGTGCGTCAGAACGTAGCCTGACCGTGCCACGTTTCCGTACCCTCACCTGTGCCCTAAGCCTTGCCGTTCCCTAACCCTAACCCTAGCCCGGAACAGAAACCCACCACCAGCCATACACCATAAACTACGCCGTAGCCTACTCCTGGCCCGTATGCTGGCACTGACCCGTGCGTCAGCACGTAGCCTGACCCTCACGTTTCTGTACCCTCACCTGTGCCCTAAGCCTTGCCGTTCCCTAACCCTAAACCTAGCCCGGAACGGAAACCCAGCACCAACTCTACACCTTTCCCCCAAGCCGTAGCCTACTCCTGGCCCGTACGCTGGCACTGACCCGTGCGTCAGCACGTAGTCTGACCCTCCAACGTTTTCGTACCGTCACCTGTGCCCTAAGCCTTGCCGTACCCTAACCCTAATCCTAGCCTGGAACGGAAACCCACCACCAGCCCTACACCTTACCGTAAGCCATAGCCTACTCCTGGCCCGTACGCTGGCACTGTCCCTTGCGTCAGCACATAGCCTGACAGTGGCACGTTTCCGTACCCTCACCTGTGCCCTAAGCCTTGCCGTTCCCTAACCCTAACCCTAGCGCAGAAGGGAAATCCACCACCAGCCCTATACCTTACCCTGTGCGGTAGCCTACTCCTGGCCCGTACGCTGGCACTGACCCGTGCGTCAGCACATAGCCTGACCCTCCCACATTTCCGTACCCTCACCTGTGCCCTAAGCCTTGCCGTACCCTAACCCTAATCCTAGCCTGGAACGGAAACCCACCACCAGCCCTACACCTTACCGTAAGCCATAGCCTACTCCTGGCCCGTACGCTGGCAATGACCCATGCGTCAGCACGTAGCCAGACCCTCCCACCTTTCCGTACCCTCACCTGTGCCCTCAGCCTTGCCGTTCACTAACCCTAAACCTAGGCCGGCACAGAAACCCACCACCAGCCCTACAACTTACCCCCATGCCGTAGCCTACTCCTGGCCCGTACGCTGGCACTGACCCGTGCGTCAGCACATAGCCAGACCGTGCCACGTTTCCGTACCCTCACCTGTGCCCAAAGCCTTGCCGTTCCATAACCCTAACCCGAGCCCGGAATGGAAACCCACCACCAGCCCTACACCTTTACCCCAAGCCCTAGCCTACTCCTTGCCCGTACGCTGGCACTGACACGTGCGTCAGCACGTAGCCTGACCCTCCCACGTTTCCGTACCCTCACCTGTGCCCTAAGCCTTGCCGTTCCCTAACCCTAACCCTAGCCCGGAACGAAACCCACCACCAACCATACACATTACCCTACGCCGTAGCCTACTCCTGGCCCGTACGCTGGCACTGACCCGTGCGTCAGCACATAGACTGACCCTCCCACGTTTCCGTACCCTCACCTGTGCCCTAAGCCTTGCCGTTCCCTAACCCTAACCCTAGCCCACAATGGAAACCCACCACCAACCCTACACCTTACCCTGTGCGGTATCCTACTCCTGGCCTGTACGCTGGCACTGACCCTTGCGTCAGCACATAGCCTGACCGTGCCACGTTTCCGTACCCTCACCTGTGCCCTAAGCCTTGCCGTGACCTACCCCTAACCGTAGCCCGGAACGGAAACCCACCACCAACCCTACACCTTTCCCCCAAGCCGTAGCCTACTCCTGGCCCGTACGCTGGCACTGACCCGTGCGTCAGCACGTAGCCTGACCCTCCCACGTTTCCGTACCCTCACCTGTGCCCTAAGCCTTGCCGTTCCCTAACCTTAACCCTAGCCCACAATAGAAAACCACCACCAGCCCTACACCTTACCCTACGCCGTAGCCTACTCCTGGCCCGTACGCTGGCACTGACCCGTGCGTCAGCACGTAGCCTGACCCTCCCACGTTTCCGTACCCTCACCTGTGCCCTAAGCCTTGCCGTTCCCTAACCCTAACCCTAGCCCGGAACAGAAACCCACCACCAGCCCTACACCTTACCCTACGCCGTAGCCTATTCCTGGCCCGTATGCTGGCACTGACCCGTGCGTCAGCACGTAGCCTGACCCTCACGTTTCTGTACCCTCACCTGTGCCCTAAGCCTTGCCGTTCCCTAACCCTAATCCTAGCCTGGAACGGAACCCCACCACCAGCCCTACACCTTACCCTAAGCCATAGCCTACTCCTGGCCCGTACGCTGGCAATGACCCATGCGTCAGCACATAGCCAGACCCTCCCACGTTTCCGTACCCTCACCTGTGCCCTCAGCCTTGCCGTTCACTAACCCTAAACCTAGGCCGGCACAGAAACCCACCACCAACCCTACAACTTACCCCCATGCCGTAGCCTACTCCTGGCCCGTACGCTGGCACTGGCCCGTGCGTCAGCACATAGCCAGACCATGCCACGTTTCCGTACCCACACCTGTGCCCTAAGCCTTGCCGTTCCATAACCCTAACACTAGCCCGGAATGGAAACCCACCACCAGCCCTACACCTTTACCCCAAGACCTAGCCTACTCCTTGCCCGTACGCTGGCAGTGACCCGTGCGTCAGCACGTAGACTGACCCTCCCACGTTTCCGTACCCTCACCTGTGCCCTAAGCCTTGCCGTTCCCTAACCCTAACCCTAGGCCGGAACGAAAACCCACCACCAGCCCTACACCTTACCCTACGCCGTAGCCTACTACTGGCACGTACGCTGGCACTGACCCGTGCGTCAGCACATAGACTGACCCTCCCACGTTTCCGTACCCTCACCTGTGCCCTAAGCCTTGCCGTTCCCTAACCCTAACCCTAGCCCACAATGGAAACCCACCACCAACCCTACACCTTACCCTGTGCGGTATCCTACTCCTGGCCTGTACGCTGGCACTGACCCTTGCGTCAGCACATAGCCTGACCGTGCCACGTTTCCGTACCCTCACCTGTGCCCTAAGCCTTGCGGTTTCCTAACCCTAACCCTAGCCCGGAACGGAAAACCACCACATGCCCTACACCTTACCCTACGCCGTAGCCTACTCCTGGCCCGTATGCTGGCACTGACACGTGCGTCAGAACATAGCCTGACCCTCCCACGTTTAGGTAACCTCACCTGTGCCCTAAGCCTTGCCGTTCCCTAACCCTAACCCTAGCCCAGAACGGAAACCCACCACCAGCCCTATACCTTACCCTGTGCGGTAGCCTACTCCTGGCCCGTACGCTGGCAGTGACCCGTGCGTCAGCACATAGCCTGACCCTCCCACGTTTCCGTACCCTCACCTGTGCCCTAAGCCTTGCCGTTCCCTAACCCTAATCCTAGCCCGGAACGGAAACCCACCACCAGCCCTACACCTTACCCTAAGCCATAGCCTACTACTGGCCCGTACGCTGGCAATGACCCATGCGTCAGCACGTAGCCTGACCCTCCCACGTTTCCGTACCCTCACCTGTGCCCTCAGCCTTGCCGTTCACTAACCCTAACCCTAGGCCGGCACAGAAACCCACCACCATCCCTACAACTTACCCCCAAGCCGTAGCCTACTCCTGGCCCGTACGGTGGCACTGACCCGTGCGTCAGCACATAGTCAGACCGTGCCACGTTTCCGTACCCTCACCTGTGCCCTAAGCCTTGCCGTTCCCTAACCCTAACCCTAGCCCGGAATGGAAACCCACCACCAGCCCTACACCTTACCCTATGCCGTAGCCTACTCCTGGCCCGTACGCTGGCACTAACTCGTGTGTCAGCACGTAGCCTGACCCTCCCAAGTTTCCGTACCCTCACCTGTGCCCTAAGCCTTGCCGTTCCCTAACCCTAACCCTAGCCCGGAACGGAAACCCACCACCAACCCTACACCTTTCCCCCAAGCCGTAGCCTACTCCTGGCCCGTACGCGGGCACTGACCCGTGCGTCATCACGTAGCCTGACCCTCCCACGTTTCCGTACCCTCACCTGTGCCCTAAGCCTTGCCGTTCCCTAACCCTAACCCTAGCCCGGAACGGAAACCCACCACCAACGCTAAACGTTTCCCCCAAGCCGTAGCCTACTCCTGGCCCGTACGCTGGCACTGACCCGTGGGTCAGCACATAGCCTGACCCTCACACGTTTCCGTACCCTCACCTGTGCCCTAAGCCTTGCCGTTCCCTAACCCTAATCCTAGCCCGGAACGGAAACCCACCACCAGCCCTACACCTTACCCTAAGCCATAGCCTACTACTGGCCCGTACGCTGGCAATGACCCATGCGTCAGCACGTAGCCTGACCCTCCCACGTTTCCGTACACTCACCTGTGCCCTCAGCCTTGCCGTTCACTAACCCTAACCCTAGGCCGGCACAGAAACCCACCACCATCCCTACAACTTACCCCCAAGCCGTAGCCTACTCCTGGCCCGTACGGTGGCACTGACCCGTGCGTCAGCACATAGTCAGACCGTGCCACGTGTCCGTACCCTCACCTGTGCCCTAAGCCTTGCCGTTCCCTAACCCTAACCCTAGCCCGGAATGGAAACCCACCACCAGCCCTATACCTTACCCTATGCCCTAGCCTACTCCTGGCCCGTACGCTGGCACTAACTCGTGTGTCAGCACGTAGCCTGACCCTCCCAAGTTTCCGTACCCTCACCTGTGCCCTAAGCCTTGCCGTTCCCTAACCCTAACCCTAGCTCGGAACAGAAACACACCACCAGCCTTACACCTTACCCCCAAGCCGTAGCCTACTCCTGGCCCGTACGCTAGCACTGACGTGTGCGTCAGCACGTAGCCTGACCCTCCCACGTTTCCGTACACTCACCTGTGCCCTAAGCCTTGCCGTTCCCTAACCCTAACCCTAGGCCAGCACAGAAACCCACCACCAGCCCTACACCTTACCCCCAAGCCGTGGCCTACTCCTGGCCCGTACGCTGGCACTGACCCGTGCGTCAGCACGTAGCCTGACCCTCCCACGTTTCCGTACCCTCACCTGTGCCCTAAGCCTTGCCGTTCCCTAACCCTAACCCTAGTCCGGAACGGAAACCCACCACCAGCCCTACACCTTACCCTACGCCTTAGCCTACTCCTGGCCCGTATGCTGGCACTGACCCGTGCGTCAGTATGTAGCCTGACCCTCCCACGTTTCCGTACCCTCACCTGTGCCCTAAGCCTTGCCGTTCACTAACCCTAACCCTAGCCCACAATGGAAACCCACCACCAGCCCTACACCTTACCCTACGCCGTAGCCTACTCCTGGCCCGTACGCTGGTACTGACCCGTGCGTCAGCCCGTAGGCTGACCGTGCCACGTTTCCGTACCCTCACCTGTGCCCTAAGCCTTGCCGTTCCCTAACCCTAACCCTAGCCCGGAACAGAAACCCACCACCAGCCCTACACCTTACCCTATGCCGTAGCCTACTCCTGGCCCGTATGCTGGCACTGACACGTGCGTCAGCACGTAGCCTGACCCTCACACGTTTCCGTACCCTCACCTGTGCCCTAAGCCTTGCCGTTCCCTAACCCTAACCCTAGCCCGGAACGGAAACCCACCACCAACCCTACACCTTTCCCCCAAGCCGTAGCCTACTCCTGGCCCGTACGCGGGCACTGACCCGTGCGTCAGCACGTAGCCTGACCCTCCCACGTTTCCGTACCCTCACCTGTGCCCTAAGCCTTGCCGTTCCCTAACCCTAACCCTAGCCCGGAACGGAAAACCACCACCAGCCTTACACCTTTCCCCCAAGCCGTAGCCTACTCCAGGCCCGTACGCTGGCACTGACCCGTGCGTCAGCACGTAGCCTCACCGTGCCACGTTTCCGTACCCTCACCTGTGCCCTAAGCCTTGCCGTTCCCTAACCCTAACCCTAGCCCGGAACAGAAACCCACCACCAGCCCTACACCTTACCCTATGCCGTAGCCTACTCCTGGCCAGTATGCTGGCACTGACCTGTGCGTCAGCACGTAGCCTGACCCTCCCACGTTTCCGTACCCTCACCTGTGCCCTAAGCCTTGCCGTTCCCTAACCCTAACCCTAGCCTGGAACGAAAACCCACCACCAGCCCTACACCTTACCCTACGCCGTAGCCTACTCCTGGCCCGTAAGCTGGCACTGACACGTGCGTCAGCACGTAGCCTGACCCTCCCACGTTTCCGTCCCCTCACCTGTGCACTAAGCCTTGCCGTTCCCTAACCCTAACCCTAGCCCACAATGGAAACCCACCACCAGCCCTATACCTTACCCTGTGCGGTAGCCTACTCCTGGCCCGTACGCTGGCACTGACCCGTGCGTCAGCACATAGCCTGAACCTTCCACGTTTCCGTACCCTCACCTGTGCCCTAAGCCTTGCCGTTCCCTAACCCTATCCCTAGCCCGGAATGGAAACCCAGCACCAGCCCTACACCTTACCCTACGCCGCAGGCTACTCATGTCCCATATGCAGGCACTGACCCGTGCGTCAGCACGTAGCCTGACCCTCCCACGTTTCCGCACCCTCACCTGTGCCCTAAGCCTTGCCGTTCCCTAACCCTAACCGTAGGCCGGCACAGAAACCCACCACCAGCCCTACACCTTACCCCCAAGCCGTAGCCTACTCCTGTTCCGTACGCTGGCACTGACCCGTGCGTCAGCACATAGCCTGACCGTGCCACATTTCCATACACTCACCTGTGCCCTAAGCCTTGCCTTTCCCTAACCCTAACCCTAGCCCGGAACGGAAAACCACCAACAGCCTTACACCTTACCCCCAAGCCGTAGCCTACTACTGGCCCGTACGCTGGCACTGACCAGTGCGTCAGCCCGTAGCCTGACCCTCCCACGTTTCCGTACCCTCACCTGTGCCCTAAGCCTTGCCGTTCCCTAACCCTAACCCTAGCCCGGAACAGAAACCCACCACCAGACCTACACCTTACCCTACGCTGTAGCCTACTCCTGGCCGGTATGCTGGCACTGACACGTGCGTCAGCACGTAGCCTGACCCTCACACATTTCCGTACCCTCACCTGTGCCCTAAGCCTTGCCGTTCCCTAACCCTAACCCTAGCCCGGAATGGAAACCCACCACCAACCCTACACCTTTCCCCCAAGCCGTAGCCTACTCCTGGCCCGTACGCTGGCACTGACCCGTGCGTCAGCACGTAGCCTGACCCTCCCAAGTTTCCGTACCCTCACCTGTGCCCTAAGCCTTGCCGTTCCCTAACCCTAACCCTAGCCCGGAATGGAAACCCACCACAAGCCTTACAACTTTCCCCCAAGCCGTAGCCTACTCCTGGCCCGTACGCTGGCACTGACCCGTGCGTCAGCACGTAGGCTGACCCTCCCACGTTTCCGTACCCTCACCTGTGCCCTAAGCCTTGCCGTTCCCTAACCCTAACCCTAGCCCGGAACAGAAAACCACCACCAGCCGTACACCTTACCCTACGCCGTAGCCTACTCCTGGCCCGTATGGTGGCACTGACCCGTGCATCAGCACGTAGCCTGACCCTCACACGTTTCCGTACCCTCACCTGTGCCCTAAGCCTTGCCGTTCCCTAACCCTAACCCTAGCCCAGAACGGAAACCCACCACCAACGCTAAACGTTTCCCCCAAGCCGTAGCCTACTCCTGGCCCGTACGCTGGCACTGACCCGTGGGTCAGCGCATAGCCTGAATCTCACACGTTTCCGTACCCTCACCTGTGCCCTAAGCCTTGCCGTTCCCTAACCCTAACCCTAGCCCGGATCGGAAACCCACCACCAGCCCTACACCTTACCCTACGACGTAGCCAACTCCTGGCCCGTACGCTGGCACTGGCCTGTGCGTCAGCACGTAGCCTGACCCTCCCACGTTTCCGTACCCTCACTTGTGCCCTAAGCCTTGCCGTTCCCTAACCCTAACCCTAGCCCGGAACGGAAACCCACCACCAGCCCCACAACTTACCCCCAAGCCGTAGCCTACTCCTGGCCCGTACGGTGGCACTGACCCGTGCGTCAGCACATAGTCAGACCGTGCCACGTTTCCGTACCCTCACCTGTGCCCTAAGCCTTGCCGTTCCCTAACCCTAACCCTAGCCCGGAATGGAAACCCACCACCAGCCCTACACCTTACCCTATGCCGTAGCCTACTCCTGGCCCATACGCTGGCACTAACTCGTGTGTCAGCACGTAGCCTGACCCTCCCAAGTTTCCGTACCCTCACCTGTGCCCTAAGCCTTGCCGTTCCCTAACCCTAACCCTAGGCCAGCACAGAAACCCACCACCAGCCCTACAGCTTACCCCCAAGCCGTGGCCTACTCCTGGCCCGTACGCTGGCACTGACCCGTGCGTCAGCACGTAGCCTGACCCTCCCACGTTTCCGTACCCTCACCTGTGCCCTAAGCCTTGCCGTTCCCTAACCCTAACCCTAGTCCGGAACGGAAACACACCACCAGCCCTACACCTTACCCTACGCCTTAGCCTACTCCTGGCCCGTATGCTGGCACTGACCCGTGCGTCAGTATCTAGCCTGACCCTCCCACGTTTCCGTACCCTCACCTGTGCCCTAAGCCTTGCCGTTCACTAACCCTAACCCTAGCCCACAATGGAAACCCACCACCAGCCCTACACCTTACCCTACGCCGTAGCCTACTCCTGGCCCGTACGCTGGTACTGACCCGTGCGTCAGCCCGTAGCCTGACCGTGCCACGTTTCCGTACCCTCACCTGTGCCCTAAGCCTTGCCGTTCCCTAACCCTAACCCTAGCCCGGAACAGAAACCCACCACCAGCCCTACACCTTACCCTACGCCGTAGCCTACTCCTGGCCCGTATGCTGGCACTGACACGTGCGTCAGCACGTAGCCTGACCCTCACACGTTTCCGTACCCTCACCTGTGCCCTAAGCCTTGCCGTTCCCTAACCCTAACCCTAGCCCGGAACGGAAACCCACCACCAACCCTACACCTTTCCCCCAAGCCGTAGCCTACTCCTGGCCCGTACGCGGGCACTGACCCGTGCGTCATCACGTAGCCTGACCCTCCCACGTTTCCGTACCCTCACCTGTGCCCTAAGCCTTGCCGTTCCCTAACCCTAACCCTAGCCCGGAACGGAAACCCACCACCAACGCTAAACGTTTCCCCCAAGCCGTAGCCTACTCCTGGCCCGTACGCTGGCACTGACCCGTGGGTCAGCACATAGCCTGACCCTCACACGTTTCCGTACCCTCACCTGTGCCCTAAGCCTTGCCGTTCCCTAACCCTAACCCTAGCTCGGAACAGAAACCCACCACCAGCCTTACACCTTACCCCCAAGCCGTAGCGTACTCCTGGCCCGTACGCTAGCACTGACGCGTGCGTCAGCACGTAGCCTGACCCTCCCACGTTTCCGTACCCTCACCTGTGCCCTAAGCCTTGCCGTTCCCTAACCCTAACCCTAGGCCAGCACAGAAACCCACCACCAGCCCTACAACTTACCCCCAAGCCGTGGCCTACTCCTGGCCCGTACGCTAGCACTGACCCGTGCGTCAGCACGTAGCCTGACCCTCCCACGTTTCCGTACCCTCACCTGTGCCCTAAGCCTTGCCGTTCCCTAACCCTAACCCTAGTCCGGAACGGAAACCCACCACCAGCCCTACACCTTACCCTACGCCTTAGCCTACTCCTGGCCCGTATGCTGGCACTGACCCGTGCGTCAGTATGTAGCCTGACCCTCCCACGTTTCCGTACCCTCACCTGTGCCCTAAGCCTTGCCGTTCACTAACCCTAACCCTAGCCCACAATGGAAACCCACCACCAGCCCTACACCTTACCCTACGCCGTAGCCTACTCCTGGCCCGTACGCTGGTACTGACCCGTGCGTCAGCCCGTAGCCTGACCGTGCCACGTTTCCGTACCCTCACCTGTGCCCTAAGCCTTGCCGTTCCCTAACCCTAACCCTAGCCCGGAACAGAAACCCACCACCAGCCCTACACCTTACCCTATGCCGTAGCCTACTCCTGGCCCGTATGCTGGCACTGACATGTGCGTCAGCACGTAGCCTGACCCTCACACGTTTCCGTACCCTCACCTGTGCCCTAAGCCGTGCCGTTCCCTAACCCTAACCCTAGCCCGGAACGGAAACCCACCACCAACCCTACACCTTTCCCCCAAGCCGTAGCCTACTCCTGGCCCGTACGCGGGCACTGACCCGTGCGTCAGCACGTAGCCTGACCCTCCCACGTTTCCGTACCCTCACCTGTGCCCTAAGCCTTGCCGTTCCCTAACCCTAACCCTAGCCCGGAACGGAAAACCACCACCAGCCTTACACCTTTCCCCCAAGCCGTAGCCTACTGCAGGCCCGTACGCTGGCACTGACCCGTGCGTCAGCACGTAGCCTCACCGTGCCACGTTTCCGTACCCTCACCTGTGCCCTAAGCCTTGCCGTTCCCTAACCCTAACCCT
Organism: Mesoplodon mirus; assembly: GCF_964341445.2. Taxonomy (NCBI): domain Eukaryota; kingdom Metazoa; phylum Chordata; class Mammalia; order Artiodactyla; family Ziphiidae; genus Mesoplodon; species Mesoplodon mirus. The sequence goes on from NW_028295379.1 coordinate 109,726, forward strand.
AGCCCGGAACAGAAACCCACCACCAGCCCTACAGCTTACCCCCAAGCCGTGGCCTACTCCTGGCCCGTACGCTGGCACTGACCCGTGCGTCAGCACGTAGCCTGACCCTCCCACGTTTCCGTACCCTCACCTGTGCCCTAAGCCTTGCCGTTCCCTAACCCTAACCCTAGTCCGGAACGGAAACACACCACCAGCCCTACACCTTACCCTACGCCTTAGCCTACTCCTGGCCCGTATGCTGGCACTGACCCGTGCGTCAGTATCTAGCCTGACCCTCCCACGTTTCCGTACCCTCACCTGTGCCCTAAGCCTTGCCGTTCACTAACCCTAACCCTAGCCCACAATGGAAACCCACCACCAGCCCTACACCTTACCCTACGCCGTAGCCTACTCCTGGCCCGTACGCTGGTACTGACCCGTGCGTCAGCCCGTAGCCTGACCGTGCCACGTTTCCGTACCCTCACCTGTGCCCTAAGCCTTGCCGTTCCCTAACCCTAACCCTAGCCCGGAACAGAAACCCACCACCAGCCCTACACCTTACCCTACGCCGTAGCCTACTCCTGGCCCGTATGCTGGCACTGACACGTGCGTCAGCACGTAGCCTGACCCTCACACGTTTCCGTACCCTCACCTGTGCCCTAAGCCTTGCCGTTCCCTAACCCTAACCCTAGCCCGGAACGGAAACCCACCACCAACCCTACAACTTTCCCCCAAGCCGTAGCCTACTCCTGGCCCGTACGCGGGCACTGACCCGTGCGTCATCACGTAGCCTGACCCTCCCACGTTTCCGTACCCTCACCTGTGCCCTAAGCCTTGCCGTTCCCTAACCCTAACCCTAGCCCGGAACGGAAACCCACCACCAACGCTAAACGTTTCCCCCAAGCCGTAGCCTACTCCTGGCCCGTACGCTGGCACTGACCCGTGGGTCAGCACATAGCCTGACCCTCACACGTTTCCGTACCCTCACCTGTGCCCTAAGCCTTGCCGTTCCCTAACCCTAACCCTAGCTCGGAACAGAAACCCACCACCAGCCTTACACCTTACCCCCAAGCCGTAGCGTACTCCTGGCCCGTACGCTAGCACTGACGCGTGCGTCAGCACGTAGCCTGACCCTCCCACGTTTCCGTACCCTCACCTGTGCCCTAAGCCTTGCCGTTCCCTAACCCTAACCCTAGGCCAGCACAGAAACCCACCACCAGCCCTACAACTTACCCCCAAGCCGTGGCCTACTCCTGGCCCGTACGCTAGCACTGACCCGTGCGTCAGCACGTAGCCTGACCCTCCCACGTTTCCGTACCCTCACCTGTGCCCTAAGCCTTGCCGTTCCCTAACCCTAACCCTAGTCCGGAACGGAAACCCACCACCAGCCCTACACCTTACCCTACGCCTTAGCCTACTCCTGGCCCGTATGCTGGCACTGACCCGTGCGTCAGTATGTAGCCTGACCCTCCCACGTTTCCGTACCCTCACCTGTGCCCTAAGCCTTGCCGTTCACTAACCCTAACCCTAGCCCACAATGGAAACCCACCACCAGCCCTACACCTTACCCTACGCCGTAGCCTACTCCTGGCCCGTACGCTGGTACTGACCCGTGCGTCAGCCCGTAGCCTGACCGTGCCACGTTTCCGTACCCTCACCTGTGCCCTAAGCCTTGCCGTTCCCTAACCCTAACCCTAGCCCGGAACAGAAACCCACCACCAGCCCTACACCTTACCCTATGCCGTAGCCTACTCCTGGCCCGTATGCTGGCACTGACATGTGCGTCAGCACGTAGCCTGACCCTCACACGTTTCCGTACCCTCACCTGTGCCCTAAGCCTTGCCGTTCCCTAACCCTAACCCTAGCCCGGAACGGAAACCCACCACCAACCCTACACCTTTCCCCCAAGCCGTAGCCTACTCCTGGCCCGTACGCGGGCACTGACCCGTGCGTCAGCACGTAGCCTGACCCTCCCACGTTTCCGTACCCTCACCTGTGCCCTAAGCCTTGCCGTTCCCTAACCCTAACCCTAGCCCGGAACGGAAAACCACCACCAGCCTTACACCTTTCCCCCAAGCCGTAGCCTACTGCAGGCCCGTACGCTGGCACTGACCCGTGCGTCAGCACGTAGCCTCACCGTGCCACGTTTCCGTACCCTCACCTGTGCCCTAAGCCTTGCCGTTCCCTAACCCTAACCCTAGCCCGGAACAGAAACCCACCACCAGCCCTACACCTTACCCTATGCCGTAGCCTACTCCTGGCCAGTATGCTGGCACTGACCTGTGCGTCAGCACGTAGCCTGACCCTCCCACGTTTCCGTACCCTCACCTGTGCCCTAAGCCTTGCCGTTCCCTAACCCTAACCCTAGCCTGGAACGAAAACCCACCACCAGCCCTACACCTTACCCTACGCCGTAGCCTACTCCTGGCCCGTAAGCTGGCACTGACACGTGCGTCAGCACGTAGCCTGACCCTCCCACGTTTCCGTCCCCTCACCTGTGCACTAAGCCTTGCCGTTCCCTAACCCTAACCCTAGCCCACAATGGAAACCCACCACCAGCCCTATACCTTACCCTGTGCGGTAGCCTACTCCTGGCCCGTACGCTGGCACTGACCCGTGCGTCAGCACATAGCCTGAACCTTCCACGTTTCCGTACCCTCACCTGTGCCCTAAGCCTTGCCGTTCCCTAACCCTATCCCTAGCCCGGAATGGAAACTCAGCACCAGCCCTACACCTTACCCTACGCCGCAGGCTACTCATGTCCCATATGCAGGCACTGACACGTGCGTCAGCACGTAGCCTGACCCTCCCACGTTTCCGCACCCTCACCTGTGCCCTAAGCCTTGCCGTTCCCTAACCCTAACCGTAGGCCGGCACGGAAACCCACCACCAGCCCTACACCTTACCCCCAAGCCGTAGCCTACTCCTGTTCCGTACGCTGGCACTGACCCGTGCGTCAGCACATAGCCTGACCGTGCCACATTTCCATACACTCACCTGTGCCCTAAGCCTTGCCTTTCCCTAACCCTAACCCTAGCCCGGAACGGAAAACCACCAACAGCCTTACACCTTACCCCCAAGCCGTAGCCTACTCCTGGCCCGTACGCTGGCACTGACCAGTGCGTCAGCCCGTAGCCTGACCCTCCCACGTTTCCGTACCCTCACCTGTGCCCTAAGCCTTGCCGTTCCCTAACCCTAACCCTAGCCCGGAACGGAAACCCACCACCAACGCTAAACGTTTCCCCCAAGCCGTAGCCTACTCCTGGCCCGTACGCTGGCACTGACCCGTGGGTCAGCACATAGCCTGACCCTCACACGTTTCCGTACCCTCACCTGTGCCCTAAGCCTTGCCGTTCCCTAACCCTAACCCTAGCCCGGAACGGAAACCCACCCCCAGCCCTACACCTTACCCCCAAGCCGTAGCCTACTCCTGGCCCGTACGCTGGCACTGACCCGTGCGTCAGCATGTAGACTGACCCTCCGACCTTTCCGTACCCTCACCTGTGCCCTAAGCCTTACCATTCCCTATCCCTTAACCTAGCCCGGAACGGAAACCCCCCACCAGCCCTACACCTTACCCCCAAGCCGTAGCCTACTCCTGGCGCGTACGCTGGCACTGACCCGTGCGTCAGCACGTAGCCTGACCCTCCCACGTTTCTGTACCCTCACCTGTGCCCTATGCCTTGCCGTTCCCTAACCCTAACCCTAGCCCGGAATGGAAACCCACCACCAGCCCTATACCTTACCCTATGCCCTAGCCTACTCCTGGCCCGTACGCTGGCACTAACTCGTGTGTCAGCACGTAGCCTGACCCTCCCAAGTTTCCGTACCCTCACCTGTGCCCTAAGCCTTGCCGTTCGATAACCCTAACCCTAGCTCGGAACAGAAACCCACCACCAGCCTTACACCTTACCCCCAAGCCGTAGCGTACTCCTGGCCCGTACGCTAGCACTGACGCGTGCGTCAGCACGTAGCCTGACCCTCCCACGTTTCCGTACCCTCACCTGTGCCCTAAGCCTTGCCGTTCCCTAACCCTAACCCTAGGCCAGCACAGAAACCCACCACCAGCCCTACAACTTACCCCCAAGCCGTAGCCTACTCCTGGCCCGTATGCTGGCACTGACATGTGCGTCAGCACGTAGCCTGACCCTCACACGTTTCCGTACCCTCACCTGTGCCCTAAGCCTTGCCGTTCCCTAACCCTAACCCTAGCCCGGAACGGAAACCCACCACCAACCCTACACCTTTCCCCCAAGCCGTAGCCTACTCCTGGCCCGTACGCGGGCACTGACCCGTGCGTCAGCACGTAGCCTGACCCTCCCACGTTTCCGTACCCTCACCTGTGCCCTAAGCCTTGCCGTTCCCTAACCCTAACCCTAGCCCGGAACGGAAAACCACCACCAGCCTTACACCTTTCCCCCAAGCCGTAGCCTACTGCAGGCCCGTACGCTGGCACTGACCCGTGCGTCAGCACGTAGCCTCACCGTGCCACGTTTCCGTACCCTCACCTGTGCCCTAAGCCTTGCCGTTCCCTAACCCTAACCCTAGCCCGGAACAGAAACCCACCACCAGCCCTACACCTTACCCTATGCCGTAGCCTACTCCTGGCCAGTATGCTGGCACTGACCTGTGCGTCAGCACGTAGCCTGACCCTCCCACGTTTCCGTACCCTCACCTGTGCCCTAAGCCTTGCCGTTCCCTAACCCTAACCCTAGCCTGGAACGAAAACCCACCACCAGCCCTACACCTTACCCTACGCCGTAGCCTACTCCTGGCCCGTAAGCTGGCACTGACACGTGCGTCAGCACGTAGCCTGACCCTCCCACGTTTCCGTCCCCTCACCTGTGCACTAAGCCTTGCCGTTCCCTAACCCTAACCCTAGCCCACAATGGAAACCCACCACCAGCCCTATACCTTACCCTGTGCGGTAGCCTACTCCTGGCCCGTACGCTGGCACTGACCCGTGCGTCAGCACATAGCCTGAACCTTCCACGTTTCCGTACCCTCACCTGTGCCCTAAGCCTTGCCGTTCCCTAACCCTATCCCTAGCCCGGAATGGAAACTCAGCACCAGCCCTACACCTTACCCTACGCCGCAGGCTACTCATGTCCCATATGCAGGCACTGACACGTGCGTCAGCACGTAGCCTGACCCTCCCACGTTTCCGCACCCTCACCTGTGCCCTAAGCCTTGCCGTTCCCTAACCCTAACCGTAGGCCGGCACGGAAACCCACCACCAGCCCTACACCTTACCCCCAAGCCGTAGCCTACTCCTGTTCCGTACGCTGGCACTGACCCGTGCGTCAGCACATAGCCTGACCGTGCCACATTTCCATACACTCACCTGTGCCCTAAGCCTTGCCTTTCCCTAACCCTAACCCTAGCCCGGAACGGAAAACCACCAACAGCCTTACACCTTACCCCCAAGCCGTAGCCTACTCCTGGCCCGTACGCTGGCACTGACCAGTGCGTCAGCCCGTAGCCTGACCCTCCCACGTTTCCGTACCCTCACCTGTGCCCTAAGCCTTGCCGTTCCCTAACCCTAACCCTAGCCCGGAACAGAAACCCACCACCAGACCTACACCTTACCCTACGCCGTAGCCTACTCCTGGCCGGTATGCTGGCACTGACACGTGCGTCAGCACGTAGCCTGACCCTCACACATTTCCGTACCCTCACCTGTGCCCTAAGCCTTGCCGTTCCCTAACCCTAACCCTAGCCCGGAATGGAAACCCACCACCAACCCTACACCTTTCCCCCAAGCCGTAGCCTACTCCTGGCCCGTACGCTGGCACTGACCCGTGCGTCAGCACGTAGCCTGACCCTCCCAAGTTTCCGTACCCTCACCTGTGCCCTAAGCCTTGCCGTTCCCTAACCCTAACCCTAGCCCGGAATGGAAACCCACCACAAGCCTTACAACTTTCCCCCAAGCCGTAGCCTACTCCTGGCCCGTACGCTGGCACTGACCCGTGCGTCAGCACGTAGGCTGACCCTCCCACGTTTCCGTACCCTCACCTGTGCCCTAAGCCTTGCCGTTCCCTAACCCTAACCCTAGCCCGGAACAGAAAACCACCACCAACCGTACACCTTACCCTACGCCGTAGCCTACTCCTGGCCCGTATGGTGGCACTGACCCGTGCGTCAGCACGTAGCCTGACCCTCACACGTTTCCGTACCCTCACCTGTGCCCTAAGCCTTGCCGTTCCCTAACCCTAACCCTAGCCCAGAACGGAAACCCACCACCAACGCTAAACGTTTCCCCCAAGCCGTAGCCTACTCCTGGCCCGTACGCTGGCACTGACCCGTGGGTCAGCGCATAGCCTGAATCTCACACGTTTCCGTACCCTCTCCTGTGCCCTAAGCCTTGCCGTTCCCTAACCCTAACCCTAGCCCGGAACGAAAACCCACCACCAGCCCTACACCTTACCCTAAGCAGTAGCCACTCCTGGCCCGTACGCTGGCACTGACCTGTGCGTCAGCACGTAGCCTGACCCTCCCACGTTTCCGTACCCTCACCTGTGCCCTAAGCCTTGCCGTTCCCTAACCCTAACCCTAGCCCGGAACGGAAACCCACCACCATCCCTACACCTTACCCTACGCCGTAGCCTACTCCTGGCCCGTATGCTGGCACTAACCCGTGTGTCAGAACGTAGCCAGACCCTCCCATGTTTCCGTACCCTCACCTGTGCCCTAAACCTTGCCGTTCCCTAACCCTAACCCTAGCACATTACGGAAACCCACCAGCAGCCCTACAACTTACCCCCAAGCTGTAACCTACTCCTGGCCCTTACGCTGGCACTGACCCGTGCTTCAGCACGTAGCCTGACCCTCCCACGTTTCCGTACCCTCACCTGTGCCCTAAGCCTTGCTGTTCCCTAACCCTAACCCTAGCCCGGATCGGAAACCCACCACCAGCCCTACACCTTACCCTACGACGTAGCCAACTCCTGGCCCGTACGCTGGCACTGACACGTGCGTTAGCACGTAGCCTGACCCTCCCACGTTTCCGTACCCTCACTTGTGCCCTAAGCCTTGCCGTTCCCTAACCCTAACCCTAGACCGGAACGGAAACCCACCACCAGCCCCACAACTTACCCCCAAGCCGTAGCCTAATCCTGGCCCGTACGCTGGTACTGACCCGTGCGTCAGCACGTAGCCTGACACTCCCACGTTTGTGTAACCTCACCTGTGCCCTAAGCCTTGCCGTTCCCTAACCCTAACCCTAGCCCGGAACGGAAACCCACCCCCAGCCCTACACCTTACCCCCAAGCCGTAGCCTACTCCTGGCCCGTACGCTGGCACTGACCCGTGCGTCAGCACGAAGCCTGACCCTCCCACGTTTCTGTACGCTCACCTGTGCCCTATGCCTTGCCGTTCCCTAACCCTAACCCTAGCCCGGAACAGAACACCACCACCAGCCCTACACCTTACCCCCAAGCCGTAGTCTACTCCTGGCCCATACGCTGGCACTGACCCGTGCGTCAGCACTTAGCCTGACCCTCGCACGTTTCCTTACCCTCAACTGTGCCCTAAGCCTTGCCGTTCCCTAACCCTAACCCTAGCCCGGAACGGAAACCCACCACCAGCCCTACACCTTACCCTATGCCGTAGCCTACTCCTGGCCCGTACGCTGGCACTGACTACTGTGTCAGCACGTAGCATGACCCTCCCACGTTTCCGTACCCTCACCTATGCCCTAAGCCTTGCGTTCCCTAACCCTAACCCTAGCCCGGAATGGAAAACCACCACCAGCCTTACACCTTACCCCCAAGCCGTAGCCTACTCTTGGCCCGTACGCTGGCACTGACCAGTGCGTCAGCACGTAGCCTGACCCTCCCACGTTTCCGTACCCTCACCTGTGCCCTAAGCCTTGCCGTTCCCTCACCCTAACCCTAGCCCGGAACGGAAACCCACCACCAGCCCTACACCTTACCCTACGCCGTAGCCTACTCCTGGCCCATATGCTGGCACTGACCCGTGCGTCAGAACGTAGCCTGAACCTCCCACGTTTCCGTAACCTCACCTGTGCCCTAAGCCTTGCCGTTCCCCAACCCTAACCCTAGCCCAGAACGGAAACCCACCACCAGCCCTACACCTTACCCTAAGCCGTAGCCTACTCCTGGCCCGTACGGTGGCAATGACCCGTGCGTCAGCACGTAGCCTGACCCTCCCACGTTTCCGTACCCTCACCTGTGCCCTAAGCCTTGCCGTTCCCTAACCCTAACCCTAGCCCGGAACGGAAACCCACCACCAACCCTACAACTTTCCCCCAAGCCGTAGCCTACTCCCGGCCCGTACGCTGGCACTGACCCGTGCGTCAGCACGTAGCCTGACCCTCCCACGTTTCCGTACCCTCACCTGTGCCCTAAGCCTTGCCGTTCCCTAACCCTAACCCTAGCCTGGAACGAAAAACCACCTCCAGCCCTACACCTTAACCTACGCCGTAGCCTACTCCTGGACCGTACGCTGGCACTGACCCGTGCGTCAGCACATAGACTGACCCTCCCACGTTTCCGTACCCTCACCTGTGCCCTAAGCCTTGCCGTTCCCTAACCCTAACCCTAGCCCACAATGGAAACCCACCACCAGCCCTATACCTTACCCTGTGCGGTATCCTACTCCTGGCCTGTACGCTGGCACTGACCCTTGCGTCAGCACATAGCCTGACCGTGCCACGTTTCCGTACCCTCACCTGTGCCCTAATCCTTGCCGTTTCCTAACCCTAACCCTAGCATGGAACGGAAACCCAATACCAGCCCTACACCTTACCCTACGCCGTAGCCTACTCCTGGCCCGTATGCTGGCACTGACCCGTGCGTCAGAACGTAGCCTGACCCTCCCCCGTTTACGTAACCTCACCTGTGCCCTAAGCCTTGCCGTTCCCTAACACTAACCCTAGCCCAGAACGGAAACACACCACCAGCCCTACACCTTACCCTAAGCCGTAGCCTACTCCTGGCCCGTACGCTGGCAATGACCCATGCGTCAGCACGTAGCCTGACCCTCCCACGTTTCCGTACCCTCACCTGTGCCCTAAGCCTTGCCGTTCCCTAACCCTAACCCTAGGCCGGAAGAGAAAGCCACAACCAGCCCTACAACTTACCCCCAAGCCGTAGCCTACTCCTGGCCCGTACGCTGGCACTGACCCGTGCGTCAGCACATAGCCTGACCGTGCCACATTTCCGTTCCCTCACCTGTGCCCTAAGCCATGCCTTTCCCTAACACTAACCCTAGCCAGGAACGGAAAACCACCAACAGCCTTACACATTACCCCCAAGCCGTAGCCTACTCCTGGCCCGTACACTGGCACTAACCAGTGCGTCAGCCCGTAGCCTGACCCTCCCACGTTTCCGTACCTTCACCTCTGCCCTAAGCCTTGCCGTTCCCTAACCCTAACCCTAGCCCGGAACAGAAACCCACCACCAGCCCTACGCCATAGCCTATTCCTGGCCCGTACGCTGGCACTGACCTGTGCGTCAGCACGTAGCCTGACACTCCCACGTTTCTGTACCCTCACCTGTGCCCTAAGCCTTGCCGTTCCCTAACCCTAACCCTAGGTCGGCACGGAAACCCACCAGCAATACTAAACCTTACACTCAAGCCGTAGCCTACTCCTGGCCCGTACGCTGGCACTGACCCGTGCGTCAGCACGTAGCCTGACCCTCCCACGTTTCCGTACCCTCACCGGTGCCCTAAGCCTTACCTTTCCCTAACCCTAACCCTAGCCCGGAACGGAAACCCACCACCAGCCCTACACATAACCCTACACTGTAGCCTACTCTTGGCCCGTACGCGGGCATTGACCCGTGTGTCAGCAGGTAGCCTGACCGTCCCACGTTTCTGTACCCTCACCTGTGCCCTAAGCCTTGCCGTTCCCTAACCCTAACCCAAGCCCAGAACGGAAATCCACCACCAGCCCTACAACTTTCCCTACGCCGTAGCCTAATCCTGGCACGTACGCTGGCACTGACACGTGCGTCAGCACGTAGCCTGACCCTCCCACGTTTCCGTACCCTCACCTGTGCCCTAAACCTTGCCGTTCCCTAACCCTAACCCTAGCCTGTCACGGAAACCCACCAGCAGCCCTACACCATACCCTCAAGCCGTAGCCTAATCCTAGCCCGTACGCTGGCACTGACCCGTGCGTCAGCACGTAGCCAGACCCTCCCACGTTTCCATACCCTCACCTGTGCCCTAAGCCTTGCCGTTCCCTAACCCTAACCCTAGCCTTGAACAGAATCCCACCACCAACCCTACACCTTACCCGCAAGCCGTAGCCTACTCCTGGCCCGTACGCTGGCACTGACCCGTGCGTCAGCACATAGCCAGACCGTGCCACGTTTCAGTACCCTCACCTGTGCCCTAAGCCTTGCCGTTCCCTTACCCTAACCCTAGCTCGGAACGGAAACCCACCATCAGCCTAACACCTTACCCCCAAGCTGTAGCCTACTCCTGGCCTGTACGCTGGCACTGACCCGTGCGTCAGCACGTAGCCTGACCCTCCCACGTTTCCGTACCCTCACCTGTGCCCTAAGCCTTGCCATTCCCTAACCCTAACCCTAGCCTGGAACGAAAACCCACCACCAGCCCTACACCTTACCCAACGCCGTAGCCTACTCCTGGCCCGTAAGCTGGCACGGACACGTGCGTCAGCACGTAGCCTGACCCTCCCACGTTTCCATGCCCTCACCTGTGCACTAAGCCTTGCCGTTCCCTAACCCTAACCCTAGCCCACAATGGAAACCAACCACCAGCCCTACACCTTACCCTACGCCGTAGCCTACTCCTGGCCCGTACGCTGGCACTGACTCGTGTGTCAGCACGTAGCCTGACCCTCCCACGTTTCCGTACCCTCACCTGTGCCCTAAGCCTTGCCGTTCCCTAACCCTAACCCTAGCTCGGAACGGAAACCCACCACCAGCCTTACACCTTACCCCCAAGCCGTAGCCTACTCCTGGCCCGTACGCTGGCACTGACCCCTGCGTCAGCACATAGCCAGACCGTGCCACGTTTCCGTACCCTCACCTGTGCCCTAAGCCTTGCCGTTCCCTAACCCTAACCCTAGCCCGGAATGGAAACCCACCACCAGCCCTACACCTTACCCTACGCCGTAGCCTACTCCTGGCCCGTATGCTGGCACTAACTCGTGTGTCAGCACATAGCCTGACCCTCCCACGTTTCCGTACCCTCACCTGTGCCCTAAGCCTTGCTGTTCCCTAACCCTAACCCTAGCTCGGAACGGAAACCCACCACCAGCCCTACACCTTACCCTACGCCGTAGCCTACTCCTGGCCCGTATGCTGGCACTGACACGTGCGTCAGCACGTAGCCTGACCCTCACACGTTTCCGTACCGTCACCTGTGCCCTAAGCCTTGCCGTTCCCTAACCCTAACCCTAGCCCGGAACAGAAACCCACCACCAGCCCTACACCTTACACTACGCCGTAGCCTACTCCTGGCCCGTATGCTGGCACTGACCCGTGCGTCAGCACGTAGCCTGACCCTCCCACGTTTCCGTACCCTCACCTGTGCCCTAAGCTTTGTCGTTCCCTAACCCTAATCCTAGCCCGGAACTGAAACCCACCACCAGCCCTACACCTTACCCTAAGCCATAGCCTACTACTGGCCCGTACGCTGGCAATGACCCATGCGTCAGCACGTAGCCTGACCCTCCCACGTTTCCGTACCCTCACCTGTGCCCTCAGCCTTGCCGTTCACTAACCCTAACCCTAGGCCGGCACAGAAACCCACCACCATCCCTACAACTTACCCCCAAGCCGTAGCCTACTCCTGGCCCGTACGCTGGCACTGACCCGTGCGTCAGCACATAGCCAGACCGTGCCACGTTTCCGTACCCTCACCTGTGCCCTAAGGCTTGCCGTTCCCTAACCCTAACCCTAGCCCGGAATGGAAACGCACCACCAGCCCTACACCTTACCCTATGCCGTAGCATACTCCTGGCCCGTACGCTGGCACTAACTCGTGTGTCAGCACGTAGCCTGACCCTCCCACGTTTCCGTACCCTAACCTGTGCCCTAAGCCTTGCCGTTCCCTAACCCTAACCCTAGCTCGGAACGGAAACCCACCACCAGCCTTACACCTTATCCCCAAGCCGTAGCCTACTCCTGGCCCGTACGCTAGCACTGACCCGTGCGTCAGCACGTAGCCTGACCCTCCCACGTTTCCGTACCCTCACCTGTGCCCTAAGCCTTGCCGTTCCCTAACCCTAACCGTAGGCCAGCACAGAAACCCACCACCAGCCCTACACCTTACCCCCAAGCCGTGGCCTACTCCTGGCCCGTACACTGGCACTGGCCCGTGCGTCAGCACGTAGCCTGACCCTCCCACGTTTCCGTACCCTCACCTGTGCCCTAAGCCTTGCCGTTCCCTAACCCTAACCCTAGCCCGGAACGGAAACCCACCACCAGCCCTACACCTTACCCTACGCCTTAGCCTACTCCTGGCCCGTATGCTGGCACTGACCCGTGCGTCAGTATGTAGCCTGACCCTCCCACGTTTCCGTACCCTCACCTGTGCCCTAAGCCTTGCCGTTCACTAACCCTAACCCTAGCCCACAATGGAAACCCACCACCAGCCCTACACCTTACCCTACGCCGTAGCCTACTCCTGGCCCGTACGCTGGTACTGACCCGTGCGTCAGCCCGTAGCCTGACCGTGCCACGTTTCCGTACCCTCACCTGTGCCCTAAGCCTTGCCGTTCCCTAACCCTAACCCTAGCCCGGAACAGAAACCCACCACCAGCCCTACACCTTACCCTACGCCGTAGCCTACTCCTGGCCCGTATGCTGGCACTGACACGTGCGTCAGCATGTAGCCTGACCCTCACACGTTTCCGTACCCTCACCTGTGCCCTAAGGCTTGCCGTTCCCTAACCCTAACCCTAGCCCGGAACGGAAACCCACCACCAACCCTACACCTTTCCCCCAAGCCGTAGCCTACTCCTGGCCCGTACGCGGGCACTGACCCGTGCGTCAGCACGTAGCCTGACCCTCCCACGTTTCCGTACCCTCACCTGTGCCCTAAGCCTTGCCGTTCCCTATCCCTAACCCTAGCACGGAACGGAAAACCACCACCAGCCTTACACCTTTCCCCCAAGCCGTAGCCTACTCCTGGCCCGTACTTTGGCACTGACACGTGCGTCAGCACGTAGCCTCACCGTGCCACGTTTCCGTACCCTCACCTGTGCCCTAAGCCTTGCCGTTCCCTAACCCTAACCCTAGCCCGGAACAGAAACCCACCACCAGCCCTACACCTTACCCTATGCCGTAGCCAACTCCTGGCCCGTATGCTGGCACTGACCTGTGCGTCAGCAGGTAGCCTGACCCTCCCACGTTTCCGTACCCTCACCTGTGCCCTAAGCCTTGCCGTTCCCTAACCCTAACCGTAGCCTGGAACGAAAACCCACCACCAGCCCTACACCTTACCCAACGCCGTAGCCTACTCCTGGCCCGTAAGCTGGCACTGACACGTGCGTCAACACGTAGCCTGACCCTCCCACTTTTCCGTGCCCTCACCTGTGCACTAAGCCTTGCCGTTCCCTAACCCTAACCCTAGCCCACAATGGAAACCCACCACCAGCCCTATACCTTACCCTGTGCGTTAGCCTACTCCTGGCCCGTACGCTGGCACTGACCCGTGCGTCAGCACATAGCCTGAACCTTCCACGTTTCCGTACCCTCACCTGTGCCCTAAGCCTTGCCGTTCCCTAACCCTATCCCTAGCCCGGAATGGAAACCCAGCACCAGCCCTACACCTTACCCTACGCCGCAGCCTACTCATGTCCCATATGCTGTCACTGACCCGTGCGTCAGCACGTAGCCTGACCCTCCCCCGTTTCCGCACCCTCACCTGTGCCCTAAGCCTTGCCGTTCCCTAACCCTAACAGTAGGCCGGCACGGAAACCCACCACCAGCCCTACACCTTACCCCCAAGTTGTAGCCTACTCCTGTTCCGTACGCTGGCACTGACCCGTGCGTCAGCACATAGCCTGACCGTGCCACATTTCCGTACCCTCACCTGTGCCCTAAGCCTTGCCTTTCCGTAACCCTAACCCTAGCCCGGAACGGAAAACCACCAACAGCCTTACACCTTACCCCCAAGCCGTAGCCTACTAATGGCCCGTACACTGGCACTGACCAGTGCGTCAGCCCGTAGCCTGACCCTCCCACGTTTCCGTACCCTCACATGTGCCCTAAGCCTTGCCGTTCCCTAACCCTAACCCTAGCCCGGAACAGAAACCCACCACCAGACCTACACCTTACCCTACGCCGTAGCCTACTCCTGGCCGGTATGCTGGCACTGACACGTGCGTCAGCACGTAGCCTGACCCTCACACGTTTCCGTACCCTCACCTGTGCCCTAAGCCTTGCCGTTCCCTAACCCTAAACCTAGCCCAGAACGGAAACCCACCACCATCCCTACACCTTACCCTACGCCGTAGCCTACTCCTGGCCCGTACGCTGGCATTAACCCGTGTGTCAGAACGTAGCCAGACCCTCCCATGTTTCCGTACCCTCACCTGTGCCCTAAACCTTGCCGTTCCCTAACCCTAACCCTAGCACATTACGGAAACCCACCAGCAGCCCTACAACTTACCCCCAAGCTGTAACCTACTCCTGGCCCTTACGCTGGCACTGACCCGTGCTTCAGCACGTAGCCTGACCCTCCGACGTTTCCGTACCCTCACCTGTGCCCTAAGCCTTGCTGTTCCCTAACCCTAACCCTAGCCTGGATCGGAAACCCACCACCAGCCCTACACCTTACCCTACGACGTAGCCAACTCCTGGCCCGTACGCTGGCACTGACACGTGCGTTAGCACGTAGCCTGACCCTCCCACGTTTCCGTACCCTCACTTGTGCCCTAAGCCTTGCCGTTCCCTAACCCTAACCCTAGCCCAGAACGGAAACCCACCACCAGCCCCACAACTTACCCCCAAGCCGTAGCCTACTCCTGGCCCGTACGCTGGCACTGACCCGTGCGTCAGCATGTAGACTGACCCTCCGACCTTTCCGTACCCTCACCTGTGCCCTAAGCCTTACCATTCCCTTTCCCTTACCCTAGCCCGGAACGGAAACCCACCACCAGCCCTACACCTTACCCCCAAGCCGTAGCCTACTCCTGGCCCGTACGCTGGCACTGACCCGTGCGTCAGCACGTAGCCTGACCCTCCCACGTTTCTGTACCCTCACCTGTGCCCTATGCCTTGCCGTTCCCTAACCCTAACCCTAGCCCGGAACAGAAAACCACCACCAGCCCCACACCTTACCCCCAAGCCGTAGTCTACTCCTGGCCCATACGCTGGCACTGACCCGTGCGTCAGCACTTAGCCTGACCCTCGCACGTTTCCTTACCCTCAACTGTGCCCTAAGCCTTGCCGTTCCCTAACCCTAACCCTAGCCCACAATGGAAACCCACCACCAGCCCTATACTTTACCCTGTGCGGTAGCCTAATCCTGGCTTGTACGCTGGCACTGACCCGTGCGTCAGCACATAGCCTGACCCTCCCACGTTTCCGTACCCTCACCTGTGCCCTAAGCCTTGCCGTTCCCTAACCCTAACCCTAGCCCGGAACGGAAACCCACCACCAGCCCTACACCTTACCGTAAGCCATAGCCTACTCCTGGCCCATACGCTGGCAATGACCCATGCGTTAGCACGTAGCCTGACCCTCCCACGTTTCCGTACCCTCACCTGTGCCCTAAGCCTTGCCGTTCACTAACCCTAACCCTAGGCCGGCACAGAAACCCACCACCAGCCCTACACCTTACCCCCAAGCCGTAGCCTACTCCTGGCCCGTACGCTGGCACTGACCCGTGCATCAGCACATAGCCAGACCGTGCCACGTTTCCGTACCCTCACCTGTGCCCTAAGCCTTGCCGTTCCCTAACCCTAACCCTAGCCCGGAATGGAAACCCACCACCAGCCCTACACCTTACCCTATGCGGTAGCCTACTCCTGGCCCGTACGCTGGCACTGACTACTGTGTCAGCACGTAGCATGACCCTCCCACGTTTCCGTACGCTCGCCTATGCCCTAAGCCTTGCCGTTCCCTAACCCTAACCCTAGCCCGGAATGGAAAACCACCACCAGCCTTACACCTTACCCCTAAGCCGTAGCCTACTCTTGGCCCGTACGCTGGCACTGACCCGTGCGTCAGCACGTAGCCTGACCCTCCCTCGTTTCCGTACCCTCACCTGTGCCCAAGCCTTGCCGTTCCCTAACCCTAACCCTAGCCCGGAACGGAAACCCACCACCAGCCCTACACCTTACCCTACGCCGTAGCCTACTCCTGGCCCATATGCTGGCACTGACCCGTGCGTCAGAACGTAGCCTGACCCTCCCACGTTTCCGTAACCTCACCTGTGCCCTAAGCCTTGCCGTTCCCCAACCCTAACCCTAGCCCAGAACGGAAACCCACCACCAGCCCTACACCTTACCCTAAGCCGTAGCCTACTCCTGGCCCGTACGGTGGCAATGACCCGTGCGTCAGCACGTAGCCTGACCCTCCCACGTTTCCGTACCCTCACCTGTGCCCTAAGCCTTGCTGTTCCCTAACCCTAACCCTAGGCCGGCACAGAAACCCACCACCAGCCCTACAACTTATCCCCAAGGCGTAGCCTACTCCTGGCCTGTACACTGGCACTGACCCGTGCGTCAGCACATAGCCTGACCGTGCCACATTTCCGTACCCTCACCTGTGCCCTAAGCCTTGCCTTTCCCTAACCCTAACCCTAGCCCGGAACGGAAAACCACCAACAGCCTTACACCTTACCCCAAGCCGTAGCCTACTCCTGGCCCGTACGATGGCACTGACCAGTGCGTCAGCCCGTAGCCTGACCCTCCCACGTTTCCGTACCCTCACCTGTGCCCTAAGTCTTGCCGTTCCCTAATCCTAACCCTAGGCCGGCACAGAAACCCACCACCAGCCCTACAACTTACCCCCAAGACGTAGCCTACTCCTGGCCCGTATGATGGCACTGACCCATGCGTCAGCACGTAGCCTAACCCTCCCACGTTTCCGTACCTTCACCTCTGCCCTAAGCCTTGCCGTTCCCTAACCCTAACCCTAGCCCGGAACGGAAACCCACCACCAGCCCTACAACTTACCCCCAAGCCGTAGCCTACTCCTGGTCCGTACGCTGGCACTGACCCGTGCGTCAGCACGTAGCCTGACCCTCCCACGTTTCCGTACCCTCACCTGTGCCCTAAGCCTTGCCGTTCCCTAACCCTAACCCTAGCCCACAATGGAAACCCACCACCAGCCCTACGCCTTACCCGACGCCGTAGCCTACTCCTGGCCCGTACGCTGGCACTGACCCGTGCGTCAGCATGTAGCCTGACCCTCCCACGTTTCCGTACCCTCACCTGTGCCCTAAGCCTTGCCGTACCCTAACCCTAACCCTAGCCCACAATGGAAACCCACCACCAGCCCTATACCTTACCCTGTGCGGTAGCCAACTCCTGGCCCGTACGCTGGCACTGACCCGTGCGTCAGCACGTAGCCTGAGCCTCCCACGTTTCCGTACCCTCACCTGTGCCCTAAGCCTTGCCGTTCCCTAACCCTAACCCTAGCCCGGAACGGAAAGCCACCACAAGCCCTACACCTTACCCTAAGCCGTAGCCTACTCCTGGCCCATACGCTTGCAATACCCATGCGTCAGCACGTAGCCTGACCCTCCCACGTTTCCGTACCCTCACCTGTGCCCTAAGCCTTGCCGTTCACTAAGCCTAACCCTAGGCCGGCACAGAAACCCACCACCAGCCCTACAACTTACCCCCAAGCCGTAGCCTACTCCTGGCCCATACGCTGGCACTGACCCGTGCATCAGCACAAAGCCAGACCGTGCCACGTTTCCGTACCGTCACCTGTGCCCTAAGCCTTGCCGTTCCCTAACCCTAACCCTAGCCCGGAATGGAAACCCACCACCAGCCCTACACCTTACCCTATGCCGTAGCCTACTCCTGGCCCGTACGCTGGCACTGACTCGTGTGTCAGCACGTAGCCTGACCCTCCCACGTTTCCGTACCCTCACCTATGCCCTAAGCCTTGCCGTTCCCTAACCCTAACCCTAGCTCGGAACGGAAACCCAACACGAGCCTTACACCTTACCCCCAAGCCGTAGCCTACTCCTGGCCCGTACGCTGGCAATGACCCGTGCGTCAGCACGTAGCCTTACCCTCCCACGTTTCCGTACCCTCACCTCTGCCCTAAGCCTTGCCGTTCCCTAACCCTAACCCTAGCCCACAATGGAAACCCACCACCAACCCTACACCTTACCCTGTGCGGTATCTTACTCCTGGCCTGTACGCTGGCGCTGACCCTTGCGTCAGCACATAGCCTGACCGTGCCACGTTTCCGTACCCTCACCTGTGCCCTAAGCCTTGCCGTTTCCTAATCCTAACCCTAGCCCGGAACGGAAAACCACCACCAGCCCTAAACCTTTCCCTATGCCGTAGCCTACTCCTGGCCCGCATGCTGGCACTGACCCGTGCGTCAGAACGTAGCCTGACCCTCCCACGTTTACGTAACCTCACCTGTGCCCTAAGCCTTGCCGTTCCTTAACCCTAACCCTAGCCCAGAACGGAAACCCACCACCAGCCCTATACATTACCCTGTGCGGTAGCCTACTCCTGGCCCGTACGCTGGCACTAAACCGTGCGTCAGCACATAGCCTGACCCTCCAACGTTTCCGTACCCTCACCGTGCCCTAAGCCGTGCCGTTCCCTAACCCTAATCCTAGCCTGGAACGGAAACCCACCAACAGCCCTACACCTTACCCTAAGCCATAGCCTACTCCTGGCCCGTACGCTGGCAATGACCCATGCGTCAGCACGTAGCCTGACCCTCCCACGTTTTCGTACACTCACCTGTGCCCTAAGCCTTGCCGTTCACTAACCCTAACCCTAGGCCGGCACAGAAACCCACCACCAGCCCTACAACTTACCCCCAAGCCGTAGCCTACTCCTGGCCCGTACGCTGGCACTGACCCCTGCGTCAGCACATAGCCAGACCGTGCCACATTTCCGTACCCTCACCTGTGCCCTAAGCCTTGCCGTTCCCTAACCCTAACCCTAGCCCGGAATGGAAACCCACCACCAGCCCTACACCTTACCCTACGCCGTAGCCTACTCCTGGCCCGTACGCTGGCACTAACTCGTGTGTCAGCACATAGCCTGACCCTCCCACGTTTCCGTACCCTCACCTGTGCCCTAATCCTTGCCTTTCCCTAACCCTAACCCTAGCTCAGAACGGAAACCCACCACAAGCCTTACACCTTACCCCCAAGCCGTAGCCTACTCCTGGCCCGTACGCTGGCACTGACCAATGCGTCAGCACGTAGCCTGACCCTCCCACGTTTCCGTACCCTCACCTGTGCCCTAAGCCTTGCCGTTCCCTAACCTTAACCCTAGCCCACAATGGAAAACCACCACCAGCCCTACACCTTACCCTACGCCGTAGCCTACTCCTGGCCCGTACGCTGGCACTGACCCGTGCGTCAGCACGTAGCCTGACCGTGCAACGTTTCCGTACCCTCACCTGTGCCCTAAGCCTTGCCGTTCCCTAACCCTAACCCTAGCCCGGAACAGAAACCCACCACCAGCCATACACCATAAACTACGCCGTAGCCTACTCCTGGCCCGTATGCTGGCACTGACCCGTGCGTCAGCACGTAGCCTGACCCTCACGTTTCTGTACCCTCACCTGTGCCCTAAGCCTTGCCGTTCCCTAACCCTAAACCTAGCCCGGAACGGAAACCCAGCACCAACCCTACACCTTTCCCCCAAGCCGTAGCCTACTCCTGGCCCGTACGCTGGCACTGACCCGTGCGTCAGCACGTAGTCTGACCCTCCCACGTTTTCGTACCGTCACCTGTGCCCTAAGCCTTGCCGTTCCCTAACCCTAACCCTAGCCCGAAACGAAAACCCACCACCAGCCCTACACCTTACCATACGCCGTAGCCTACTCCTGGCCCGTACGCTGGCACTGACCCGTGCGTCAGCACATAGACTGGCCCTCCCACGTTTCCGTACCCTCACCTGTGCCCTAAGCCTTGCCTTTCCCTAACCCTAACCCTAGCCCACAATGGAAACCCACCACCAGCCCTACACCTTACCCTGTGCGGTATCCTACTCCTGGCCTGTACGCTGGCACTGACCCTTGCGCCAGCACATAGTCTGACAGTGCCACGTTTCCGTACCCTCACCTGTGCCCTAACCCTTGCCGTTTCCTAACCCTAACCCTAGCCCAGAACGGAAACCCACCACCAGCCCTAAACCTTACCCTACGCCGGAGCCTACTCCTGGCCCGTATGCTGGCACTGACCCGTGCGTCAGAACGTAGCCTGACCCTCCCACGTTTACGTAACCTCACCTGTGCCCTAAGCCTTGCCGTTCACTAACCCTAAACCTAGGCCGGCACAGAAACCCACCACAAGCCCTACACCATACCCCCGAGCCGTAGCCTACTCCTGGCCCGTACGCTGGCACTGACCCGTGCATCAGCACATAGCCAGACCGTGCCACGTTTCCGTACCCTCACCTGTGCCCTAAGCCTTGCCGTTCCCTAACCCTAACCCTAGCCCGGAATGGAAACCCACCGCCAGCCCTACACCTTACCCTATGCCGTAGCCTACTCCTGGCCCGTAGGCTGGCACTGACTCATGTGTCAGCACGTAGCCTGGCCCTCCCACGTTTCCGTACCGTCACCTATGACCTAAGTCTTGCCGTTCCCTAACCCTAACCCTAGCTCGGAACGGAAACCCACCACCAGCCTTACACCTTACCCCCAAGCCGTAGCCTACTCCTGGCCCGTACGCTGGCACTGACCCGTGAGTCAGCACGTAGCCTGACCCTCCCACGTTTCCGTACCCTCACCTGTGCCCTAAGTCTTGCCGTTCCCTAACCCTAACACTAGCCAGAAACGAAAACCCACCACCAGCCCTACACCTTAACGTACGCCGTAGCCTACTCCTGGCCCGTACGCTGGCACTGACCCGTGCGTCAGCACATAGACTGACCCTCCCACGTTTCCGTACCCTCACCTGTGCCCTAAGCCTTGCCGTTCCCTAACCCTAACCCTAGCCCACAATGGAAACCCACCACCAACCCTACACCTTACCCTGTGCGGTATACTACTCCTGGCCTGTACGCTGGCACTGACCCTTGCGTCAGCACATAGCCTGACAGTGGCACGTTTCCGTACCCTCACCTGTGCCCTAAGCCTTGCCGTTCCCTAACCCTAACCCTAGCGCAGAAGGGAAATCCACCACCAGCCCTATACCTTACCCTGTGCGGTAGCCTACTCCTGGCCCGTACGCTGGCACTGACCCGTGCGTCAGCACATAGCCTGACCCTCCCACATTTCCGTACCCTCACCTGTGCCCTAAGCCTTGCCGTTCCCTAACCCTAATCCTAGCCTGGAACGGAAACCCACCACCAGCCCTACACCTTACCCTAAGCCATAGCCTACTCCTGGCCCGTACGCTTGCAATGACCCATGCGTCAGCACGTAGCCAGACCCTCCCACCTTTCCGTACCCTCACCTGTGCCCTCAGCCTTGCCGTTCACTAACCCTAAACCTAGGCCGGCACAGAAACCCACCACCAGCCCTACAACTTACCCCCATGCCGTAGCCTACTCCTGGCCCGTACGCTGGCACTGACCCGTGCGTCAGCACATAGCCAGACCGTGCCACGTTTCCGTACCCTCACCTGTGCCCAAAGCCTTGCCGTTCCATAACCCTAACCCGAGCCCGGAATGGAAACCCACCACCAGCCCTACACCTTTACCCCAAGCCCTAGCCTACTCCTTGCCCGTACGCTGGCACTGACCCGTGCGTCAGCACGTAGCCTGACCCTCCCACGTTTCCGTACCCTCACCTGTGCCCTAAGCCTTGCCGTTCCCTAACCCTAACCCTAGCCCGGAACGAAACCCACCACCAACCATACACCTTACCCTACGCCGTAGCCTACTCCTGGCCCGTACGCTGGCACTGACCCGTGCGTCAGCACATAGACTGACCCTCCCACGTTTCCGTACCCTCACCTGTGCCCTAAGCCTTGCCGTTCCCTAACCCTAACCCTAGCCCACAATGGAAACCCACCACCAACCCTACACCTTACCCTGTGCGGTATCCTACTCCTGGCCTGTACGCTGGCACTGACCCTTGCGTCAGCACATAGCCTGACCGTGCCACGTTTCCGTACCCTCACCTGTGCCCTAAGCCTTGCCGTGACCTACCCCTAACCGTAGCCCGGAACGGAAACCCACCACCAACCCTACACCTTTCCCCCAAGCCGTAGCCTACTCCTGGCCCGTACGCTGGCACTGACCCGTGCGTCAGCACGTAGCCTGACCCTCCCACGTTTCCGTACCCTCACCTGTGCCCTAAGTCTTGCCGTTCCCTAATCCTAACCCTAGGCCGGCACAGAAACCCACCACCAGCCCTACAACTTACCCCCAAGACGTAGCCTACTCCTGGCCCGTATGATGGCACTGACCCATGCGTCAGCACGTAGCCTAACCCTCCCACGTTTCCGTACCTTCACCTCTGCCCTAAGCCTTGCCGTTCCCTAACCCTAACCCTAGCCCGGAATGGAAACCCACCACCAGCCCTACAACTTACCCCCAAGCCGTAGCCTACTCCTGGTCCGTACGCTGGCACTGACCCGTGCGTCAGCACGTAGCCTGACCCTCCCACGTTTCCGTACCCTCACCTGTGCCCTAAGCCTTGCCGTTCCCTAACCCTAACCCTAGCCCACAATGGAAACCCACCACCAGCCCTACGCCTTACCCGACGCCGTAGCCTGCTCCTGGCCCGTACGCTGGCACTGACCCGTGCGTCAGCATGTAGCCTGACCCTCCCACGTTTCCGTACCCTCACCTGTGCCCTAAGCCTTGCCGTACCCTAACCCTAACCCTAGCCCACAATGGAAACCCACCACCAGCCCTATACCTTACCCTGTGCGGTAGCCAACTCCTGGCCCGTACGCTGGCACTGACCCGTGCGTCAGCACGTAGCCTGAGCCTCCCACGTTTCCGTACCCTCACCTGTGCCCTAAGCCTTGCCGTTCCCTAACCCTAACCCTAGCCCGGAACGGAAAGCCACCACCAGCCCTACACCTTACCCTAAGCCGTAGCCTACTCCTGGCCCATACGCTGGCAATACCCATGCGTCAGCACGTAGCCTGACCCTCCCACGTTTCCGTACCCTCACCTGTGCCCTAAGCCTTGCCGTTCACTAAGCCTAACCCTAGGCCGGCACAGAAACCCACCACCAGCCCTACAACTTACCCCCAAGCCGTAGCCTACTCCTGGCCCATACGCTGGCACTGACCCGTGCATCAGCACAAAGCCAGACCGTGCCACGTTTCCGTACCGTCACCTGTGCCCTAAGCCTTGCCGTTCCCTAACCCTAACCCTAGCCCGGAATGGAAACCCACCACCAGCCCTACACCTTACCCTATGCCGTAGCCTACTCCTGGCCCGTACGCTGGCACTGACTCGTGTGTCAGCACGTAGCCTGACCCTCCCACGTTTCCGTACCCTCACCTATGCCCTAAGCCTTGCCGTTCCCTAACCCTAACCCTAGCTCGGAACGGAAACCCAACACGAGCCTTACACCTTACCCCCAAGCCGTAGCCTACTCCTGGCCCGTACGCTGGCAATGACCCGTGCGTCAGCACGTAGCCTTACCCTCCCACGTTTCCGTACCCTCACCTCTGCCCTAAGCCTTGCCGTTCCCTAACCCTAACCCTAGCCCACAATGGAAACCCACCACCAACCCTACACCTTACCCTGTGCGGTATCTTACTCCTGGCCTGTACGCTGGCGCTGACCCTTGCGTCAGCACATAGCCTGACCGTGCCACGTTTCCGTACCCTCACCTGTGCCCTAAGCCTTGCCGTTTCCTAATCCTAACCCTAGCCCGGAACGGAAAACCACCACCAGCCCTAAACCTTTCCCTATGCCGTAGCCTACTCCTGGCCCGCATGCTGGCACTGACCCGTGCGTCAGAACGTAGCCTGACCCTCCCACGTTTACGTAACCTCACCTGTGCCCTAAGCCTTGCCGTTACTTAACCCTAACCCTAGCCCAGAACGGAAACCCACCACCAGCCCTATACATTACCCTGTGCGGTAGCCTACTCCTGGCCCGTACGCTGGCACTAAACCGTGCGTCAGCACATAGCCTGACCCTCCAACGTTTCCGTACCCTCACCGTGCCCTAAGCTGTGCCGTTCCCTAACCCTAATCCTAGCCTGGAACGGAAACCCACCAACAGCCCTACACCTTACCCTAAGCCATAGCCTACTCCTGGCCCGTACGCTGGCAATGACCCATGCGTCAGCACGTAGCCTGACCCTCCCACGTTTTCGTACACTCACCTGTGCCCTAAGCCTTGCCGTTCACTAACCCTAACCCTAGGCCGGCACAGAAACCCACCACCAGCCCTACAACTTACCCCCAAGCCGTAGCCTACTCCTGGCCCGTACGCTGGCACTGACCCCTGCGTCAGCACATAGCCAGACCGTGCCACATTTCCGTACCCTCACCTGTGCCCTAAGCCTTGCCGTTCCCTAACCCTAACCCTAGCCCGGAATGGAAACCCACCACCAGCCCTACACCTTACCCTACGCCGTAGCCTACTCCTGGCCCGTACGCTGGCACTAACTCGTGTGTCAGCACATAGCCTGACCCTCCCACGTTTCCGTACCCTCACCTGTGCCCTAATCCTTGCCTTTCCCTAACCCTAACCCTAGCTCAGAACGGAAACCCACCACAAGCCTTACACCTTACCCCCAAGCCGTAGCCTACTCCTGGCCCGTACGCTGGCACTGACCAATGCGTCAGCACGTAGCCTGACCCTCCCACGTTTCCGTACCCTCACCTGTGCCCTAAGCCTTGCCGTTCCCTAACCTTAACCCTAGCCCACAATGGAAAACCACCACCAGCCCTACACCTTACCCTACGCCGTAGCCTACTCCTGGCCCGTACGCTGGCACTGACCCGTGCGTCAGCACGTAGCCTGACCGTGCAACGTTTCCGTACCCTCACCTGTGCCCTAAGCCTTGCCGTTCCCTAACCCTAACCCTAGCCCGGAACAGAAACCCACCACCAGCCATACACCATAAACTACGCCGTAGCCTACTCCTGGCCCGTATGCTGGCACTGACCCGTGCGTCAGCACGTAGCCTGACCCTCACGTTTCTGTACCCTCACCTGTGCCCTAAGCCTTGCCGTTCCCTAACCCTAAACCTAGCCCGGAACGGAAACCCAGCACCAACCCTACACCTTTCCCCCAAGCCGTAGCCTACTCCTGGCCCGTACGCTGGCACTGACCCGTGCGTCAGCACGTAGTCTGACCCTCCCACGTTTTCGTACCGTCACCTGTGCCCTAAGCCTTGCCGTTCCCTAACCCTAACCCTAGCCCGAAACGAAAACCCACCACCAGCCCTACACCTTACCATACGCCGTAGCCTACTCCTGGCCCGTACGCTGGCACTGACCCGTGCGTCAGCACATAGACTGGCCCTCCCACGTTTCCGTACCCTCACCTGTGCCCTAAGCCTTGCCTTTCCCTAACCCTAACCCTAGCCCACAATGGAAACCCACCACCAGCCCTACACCTTACCCTGTGCGGTATCCTACTCCTGGCCTGTACGCTGGCACTGACCCTTGCGCCAGCACATAGTCTGACAGTGCCACGTTTCCGTACCCTCACCTGTGCCCTAACCCTTGCCGTTTCCTAACCCTAACCCTAGCCCAGAACGGAAACCCACCACCAGCCCTAAACCTTACCCTACGCCGGAGCCTACTCCTGGCCCGTATGCTGGCACTGACCCGTGCGTCAGAACGTAGCCTGACCCTCCCACGTTTACGTAACCTCACCTGTGCCCTAAGCCTTGCCGTTCACTAACCCTAAACCTAGGCCGGCACAGAAACCCACCACAAGCCCTACACCATACCCCCGAGCCGTAGCCTACTCCTGGCCCGTACGCTGGCACTGACCCGTGCATCAGCACATAGCCAGACCGTGCCACGTTTCCATACCCTCACCTGTGCCCTAAGCCTTGCCGTTCCCTAACCCTAACCCTAGCCCGGAATGGAAACCCACCGCCAGCCCTACACCTTACCCTATGCCGTAGCCTACTCCTGGCCCGTAGGCTGGCACTGACTCGTGTGTCAGCACGTAGCCTGGCCCTCCCACGTTTCCGTACCGTCACCTATGACCTAAGTCTTGCCGTTCCCTAACCCTAACCCTAGCTCGGAACGGAAACCCACCACCAGCCTTACACCTTACCCCCAAGCCGTAGCCTACTCCTGGCCCGTACGCTGGCACTGACCCGTGAGTCAGCACGTAGCCTGACCCTCCCACGTTTCCGTACCCTCACCTGTGCCCTAAGTCTTGCCGTTCCCTAACCCTAACACTAGCCAGAAACGAAAACCCACCACCAGCCCTACACCTTAACGTACGCCGTAGCCTACTCCTGGCCCGTACGCTGGCACTGACCCGTGCGTCAGCACATAGACTGACCCTCCCACGTTTCCGTACCCTCACCTGTGCCCTAAGCCTTGCCGTTCCCTAACCCTAACCCTAGCCCACAATGGAAACCCACCACCAACCCTACACCTTACCCTGTGCGGTATACTACTCCTGGCCTGTACGCTGGCACTGACACTTGCGTCAGCACATAGCCTGACAGTGGCACGTTTCCGTACCCTCACCTGTGCCCTAAGCCTTGCCGTTCCCTAACCCTAACCCTAGCGCAGAAGTGAAATCCACCACCAGCCCTATACCTTACCCTGTGCGGTAGCTTACTCCTGGCCCGTACGCTGGCACTGACCCGTGCGTCAGCACATAGCCTGACCCTCCCACATTTCCGTACCCTCACCTGTGCCCTAAGCCTTGCCGTTCCCTAACCCTAATCCTAGCCTGGAACGGAAACCCACCACCAGCCCTACACCTTACCCTAAGCCATAGCCTACTCCTGGCCCGTACGCTGGCAATGACCCATGCGTCAGCACGTAGCCAGACCCTCCCACCTTTCCGTACCCTCACCTGTGCCCTCAGCCTTGCCGTTCACTAACCCTAAACCTAGGCCGGCACAGAAACCCACCACCAGCCCTACAACTTACCCCCATGCCGTAGCCTACTCCTGGCCCGTACGCTGGCACTGACCCGTGCGTCAGCACATAGCCAGACCGTGCCACGTTTCCGTACCCTCACCTGTGCCCAAAGCCTTGCCGTTCCATAACCCTAACCCGAGCCCGGAATGGAAACCCACCACCAGCCCTACACCTTTACCCCAAGCCCTAGCCTACTCCTTGCCCGTACGCTGGCACTGACCCGTGCGTCAGCACGTAGCCTGACCCTCCCACGTTTCCGTACCCTCACCTGTGCCCTAAGCCTTGCCGTTCCCTAACCCTAACCCTAGCCCGGAACGAAACCCACCACCAACCATACACCTTACCCTACGCCGTAGCCTACTCCTGGCCCGTACGCTGGCACTGACCCGTGCGTCAGCACATAGACTGACCCTCCCACGTTTCCGTACCCTCACCTGTGCCCTAAGCCTTGCCGTTCCCTAACCCTAACCCTAGCCCACAATGGAAACCCACCACCAACCCTACACCTTACCCTGTGCGGTATCCTACTCCTGGCCTGTACGCTGGCACTGACCCTTGCGTCAGCACATAGCCTGACCGTGCCACGTTTCCGTACCCTCACCTGTGCCCTAAGCCTTGCCGTGACCTACCCCTAACCGTAGCCCGGAACGGAAACCCACCACCAACCCTACACCTTTCCCCCAAGCCGTAGCCTACTCCTGGCCCGTACGCTGGCACTGACCCGTGCGTCAGCACGTAGCCTGACCCTCCCACGTTTCCGTACCCTCACCTGTGCCCTAAGCCTTGCCGTTCCCTAACCTTAACCCTAGCCCACAATAGAAAACCACCACCAGCCCTACACCTTACCCTACGCCGTAGCCTACTCCTGGCCCGTACGCTGGCACTGACCCGTGCGTCAGCACGTAGCCTGACCCTCCCACGTTTCCGTACCCTCACCTGTGCCCTAAGCCTTGCCGTTCCCTAACCCTAACCCTAGCCCGGAACAGAAACCCACCACCAGCCCTACACCTTACACTACGCCGTAGCCTATTCCTGGCCCGTATGCTGGCACTGACCCGTGCGTCAGCACGTAGCCTGACCCTCACGTTTCTGTACCCTCACCTGTGCCCTAAGCCTTGCCGTTCCCTAACCCTAATCCTAGCCTGGAACGGAACCCCACCACCAGCCCTACACCTTACCCTAAGCCATAGCCTACTCCTGGCCCGTACGCTGGCGATGACCCATGCGTCAGCACGTAGCCAGACCCTCCCACGTTTCCGTACCCTCACCTGTGCCCTCAGCCTTGCCGTTCACTAACCCTAAACCTAGGCCGGCACAGAAACCCACCACCAACCCTACACCTTACCCCCATGCCGTAGCCTACTCCTGGCCCGTACGCTGGCACTGACCCGTGCGTCAGCACATAGCCAGACCATGCCACGTTTCCGTACCCACACCTGTGCCCTAAGCCTTGCCGTTCCATAACCCTAACACTAGCCCGGAATGGAAACCCACCACCAGCCCTACACCTTTACCCCAAGACCTAGCCTACTCCTTGCCCGTACGCTGGCAGTGACCCGTGCGTCAGCACGTAGACTGACCCTCCCACGTTTCCGTACCCTCACCTGTGCCCTAAGCCTTGCCGTTCCCTAACCCTAACCCTAGCCCGGAACGAAAACCCACCACCAGCCCTACACCTTACCCTACGCCGTAGCCTACTACTGGCACGTACGCTGGCACTGACCCGTGCGTCAGCACATAGACTGACCCTCCCACGTTTCCGTACCGTCACCTGTGCCCTAAGCCTTGCCGTTCCCTAACCCTAACCCTAGCCCGGAATGGAAACCCACCACCAGCCCTACACCTTACCCTATGCCGTAGCCTACTCCTGGCCCGTACGCTGGCACTGACTCGTGTGTCAGCACGTAGCCTGACCCTCCCACGTTTCCGTACCCTCACCTATGCCCTAAGCCTTGCCGTTCCCTAACCCTAACCCTAGCTCGGAACGGAAACCCAACACGAGCCTTACACCTTACCCCCAAGCCGTAGCCTACTCCTGGCCCGTACGCTGGCAATGACCCGTGCGTCAGCACGTAGCCTTACCCTCCCACGTTTCCGTACCCTCACCTCTGCCCTAAGCCTTGCCGTTCCCTAACCCTAACCCTAGCCCACAATGGAAACCCACCACCAACCCTACACCTTACCCTGTGCGGTATCTTACTCCTGGCCTGTACGCTGGCGCTGACCCTTGCGTCAGCACATAGCCTGACCGTGCCACGTTTCCGTACCCTCACCTGTGCCCTAAGCCTTGCCGTTCCCTAACCTTAACCCTAGCCCACAATGGAAAACCACCACCAGCCCTACACCTTACCCTACGCCGTAGCCTACTCCTGGCCCGTACGCTGGCACTGACCCGTGCGTCAGCACGTAGCCTGACCGTGCAACGTTTCCGTACCCTCACCTGTGCCCTAAGCCTTGCCGTTCCCTAACCCTAACCCTAGCCCGGAACAGAAACCCACCACCAGCCATACACCATAAACTACGCCGTAGCCTACTCCTGGCCCGTATGCTGGCACTGACCCGTGCGTCAGCACGTAGCCTGACCCTCACGTTTCTGTACCCTCACCTGTGCCCTAAGCCTTGCCGTTCCCTAACCCTAAACCTAGCCCGGAACGGAAACCCAGCACCAACCCTACACCTTTCCCCCAAGCCGTAGCCTACTCCTGGCCCGTACGCTGGCACTGACCCGTGCGTCAGCACGTAGTCTGACCCTCCCACGTTTTCGTACCGTCACCTGTGCCCTAAGCCTTGCCGTTCCCTAACCCTAACCCTAGCCCGAAACGAAAACCCACCACCAGCCCTACACCTTACCATACGCCGTAGCCTACTCCTGGCCCGTACGCTGGCACTGACCCGTGCGTCAGCACATAGACTGGCCCTCCCATGTTTCCGTACCCTCACCTGTGCCCTAAGCCTTGCCTTTCCCTAACCCTAACCCTAGCCCACAATGGAAACCCACCACCAGCCCTACACCTTACCCTGTGCGGTATCCTACTCCTGGCCTGTACGCTGGCACTGACCCTTGCGCCAGCACATAGTCTGACAGTGCCACGTTTCCGTACCCTCACCTGTGCCCTAACCCTTGCCGTTTCCTAACCCTAACCCTAGCCCAGAACGGAAACCCACCACCAGCCCTAAACCTTACCCTACGCCGGAGCCTACTCCTGGCCCGTATGCTGGCACTGACCCGTGCGTCAGAATGTAGCCTGACCCTCCCACGTTTACGTAACCTCACCTGTGCCCTAAGCCTTGCCGTTCACTAACCCTAAACCTAGGCCGGCACAGAAACCCACCACAAGCCCTACACCATACCCCCGAGCCGTAGCCTACTCCTGGCCCGTACGCTGGCACTGACCCGTGCATCAGCACATAGCCAGACCGTGCCACGTTTCCATACCCTCACCTGTGCCCTAAGCCTTGCCGTTCCCTAACCCTAACCCTAGCCCGGAATGGAAACCCACCGCCAGCCCTACACCTTACCCTATGCCGTAGCCTACTCCTGGCCCGTAGGCTGGCACTGACTCGTGTGTCAGCACGTAGCCTGGCCCTCCCACGTTTCCGTACCGTCACCTATGACCTAAGTCTTGCCGTTCCCTAACCCTAACCCTAGCTCGGAACGGAAACCCACCACCAGCCTTACACCTTACCCCCAAGCCGTAGCCTACTCCTGGCCCGTACGCTGGCACTGACCCGTGAGTCAGCACGTAGCCTGACCCTCCCACGTTTCCGTACCCTCACCTGTGCCCTAAGTCTTGCCGTTCCCTAACCCTAACACTAGCCAGAAACGAAAACCCACCACCAGCCCTACACCTTAACGTACGCCGTAGCCTACTCCTGGCCCGTACGCTGGCACTGACCCGTGCGTCAGCACATATACTGACCCTCCCACGTTTCCGTACCCTCACCTGTGCCCTAAGCCTTGCCGTTCCCTAACCCTAACCCTAGCCCACAATGGAAACCCACCACCAACCCTACACCTTACCCTGTGCGGTATACTACTCCTGGCCTGTACGCTGGCACTGACCCTTGCGTCAGCACATAGCCTGACAGTGGCACGTTTCCGTACCCTCACCTGTGCCCTAAGCCTTGCCGTTCCCTAACCCTAACCCTAGCGCAGAAGGGAAATCCACCACCAGCCCTATACCTTACCCTGTGCGGTAGCCTACTCCTGGCCCGTACGCTGGCACTGACCCGTGCGTCAGCACATAGCCTGACCCTCCCACATTTCCGTACCCTCACCTGTGCCCTAAGCCTTGCCGTTCCCTAACCCTAATCCTAGCCTGGAACGGAAACCCACCACCAGCCCTACACCTTACCCTAAGCCATAGCCTACTCCTGGCCCGTACGCTGGCAATGACCCATGCGTCAGCACGTAGCCAGACCCTCCCACCTTTCCGTACCCTCACCTGTGCCCTCAGCCTTGCCGTTCACTAACCCTAAACCTAGGCCGGCACAGAAACCCACCACCAGCCCTACAACTTACCCCCATGCCGTAGCCTACTCCTGGCCCGTACGCTGGCACTGACCCGTGCGTCAGCACATAGCCAGACCGTGCCACGTTTCCGTACCCTCACCTGTGCCCAAAGCCTTGCCGTTCCATAACCCTAACCCGAGCCCGGAATGGAAACCCACCACCAGCCCTACACCTTTACCCCAAGCCCTAGCCTACTCCTTGCCCGTACGCTGGCACTGACCCGTGCGTCAGCACGTAGCCTGACCCTCCCACGTTTCCGTACCCTCACCTGTGCCCTAAGCCTTGCCGTTCCCTAACCCTAACCCTAGACCGGAACGAAACCCACCACCAACCATACACCTTACCCTACGCCGTAGCCTACTCCTGGCCCGTACGCTGGCACTGACCCGTGCGTCAGCACATAGACTGACCCTCCCACGTTTCCGTACCCTCACCTGTGCCCTAAGCCTTGCCGTTCCCTAACCCTAACCCTAGCCCACAATGGAAACCCACCACCAACCCTACACCTTACCCTGTGCGGTATCCTACTCCTGGCCTGTACGCTGGCACTGACCCTTGCGTCAGCACATAGCCTGACCGTGCCACGTTTCCGTACCCTCACCTGTGCCCTAAGCCTTGCCGTGACCTACCCCTAACCGTAGCCCGGAACGGAAACCCACCACCAACCCTACACCTTTCCCCCAAGCCGTAGCCTACTCCTGGCCCGTACGCTGGCACTGACCCGTGCGTCAGCACGTAGCCTGACCCTCCCACGTTTCCGTACCCTCACCTGTGCCCTAAGCCTTGCCGTTCCCTAACCTTAACCCTAGCCCACAATAGAAAACCACCACCAGCCCTACACCTTACCCTACGCCGTAGCCTACTCCTGGCCCGTACGCTGGCACTGACCCGTGCGTCAGCACGTAGCCTGACCCTCCCACGTTTCTGTACCCTCACCTGTGCCCTAAGCCTTGCCGTTCCCTAACCCTAACCCTAGCCCGGAACAGAAACCCACCACCAGCCCTACACCTTACACTACGCCGTAGCCTATTCCTGGCCCGTATGCTGGCACTGACCCGTGCGTCAGCACGTAGCCTGACCCTCACGTTTCTGTACCCTCACCTGTGCCCTAAGCCTTGCCGTTCCCTAACCCTAATCCTAGCCTGGAACGGAACCCCACCACCAGCCCTACACCTTACCCTAAGCCATAGCCTACTCCTGGCCCGTACGCTGGCAATGACCCATGCGTCAGCACGTAGCCAGACCCTCCCACGTTTCCGTACCCTCACCTGTGCCCTCAGCCTTGCCGTTCACTAACCCTAAACCTAGGCCGGCACAGAAACCCACCACCAACCCTACACCTTACCCCCATGCCGTAGCCTACTCCTGGCCCGTACGCTGGCACTGACCCGTGTGTCAGCACATAGCCAGACCATGCCACGTTTCCGTACCCACACCTGTGCCCTAAGCCTTGCCGTTCCATAACCCTAACACTAGCCCGGAATGGAAACCCACCACCAGCCCTACACCTTTACCCCAAGACCTAGCCTACTCCTTGCCCGTACGCTGGCAGTGACCCGTGCGTCAGCACGTAGACTGACCCTCCCACGTTTCCGTACCCTCACCTGTGCCCTAAGCCTTGCCGTTCCCTAACCCTAACCCTAGCCCGGAACGAAAACCCACCACCAGCCCTACACCTTACCCTACGCCGTAGCCTACTACTGGCACGTACGCTGGCACTGACCCGTGCGTCAGCACATAGACTGACCCTCCCACGTTTCCGTACCCTCACCTGTGCCCTAAGCCTTGCCGTTCCCTAACCCTAACCCTAGCCCACAATGGAAACCCACCACCAACCCTACACCTTACCCTGTGCGGTATCCTACTCCTGGCCTGTACGCTGGCACTGACCCTTGCGTCAGCACATAGCCTGACCGTGCCACGTTTCCGTACCCTCACCTGTGCCCTAAGCCTTGCGGTTTCCTAACCCTAACCCTAGCCCGGAACGGAAAACCACCACCTGCCCTACACCTTACCCTACGCCGTAGCCTACTCCTGGCCCGTATGCTGGCACTGACACGTGCGTCAGAACATAGCCTGACCCTCCCACGTTTAGGTAACCTCACCTGTGCCCTAAGCCTTGCCGTTCCCAAACCCTAACCCTAGCCCAGAACGGAAACCCACCACCAGCCCTATACCTTACCCTGTGCGGTAGCCTACTCCTGGCCCGTACGCTGGCAGTGACCCGTGCGTCAGCACATAGCCTGACCCTCCCACGTTTCCGTACCCTCACCTGTGCCCTAAGCCTTGCCGTTCCCTAACCCTAATCCTAGCCCGGAACGGAAACCCTCCACCAGCCCTACACCTTACCCTAAGCCATAGCCTACTACTGGCCCGTACGCTGGCAATGACCCATGCGTCAGCACGTAGCCTGACCCTCCCACGTTTCCGTACCCTCACCTGTGCCCTCAGACTTGCCGTTCACTAACCCTAACCCTAGGCCGGCACAGAAACCCACCACCATCCCTACAACTTACCCCCAAGCCGTAGCCTACTCCTGGCCCGTACGGTGGCACTGACCCGTGCGTCAGCACATAGTCAGACCGTGCCACGTTTCCGTACCCTCACCTGTGCCCTAAGCCTTGCCGTTCCCTAACCCTAACCCTAGCCCGGAATGGAAACCCACCACCAGCCCTACACCTTACCCTATGCCGTAGCCTACTCCTGGCCCGTACGCTGGCACTAACTCGTGTGTCAGCACGTAGCCTGACCCTCCCAAGTTTCCGTACCCTCACCTGTGCCCTAAGCCTTGCCGTTCCCTAACCCTAACCCTAGCTCGGAACAGAAACCCACCACCAGCCTTACAACTTACCCCCAAGCCGTAGCCTACTCCTGGCCCGTACGCTAGCACTGACCCGTGCGTCAGCACGTAGCCTGACCCTCCCACGTTTCCGTACCCTCACCTGTGCCCTAAGCCTTGCCGTTCCCTAACCCTAACCCTAGGCCAGCACAGAAACCCACCACCAGCCCTACAGCTTACCCCCAAGCCGTGGCCTACTCCTGGCCCGTACGCTGGCACTGACCCGTGCGTCAGCACGTAGCCTGACCCTCCCACGTTTCCGTACCCTCACCTGTGCCCTAAGCCTTGCCGTTCCCTAACCCTAACCCTAGTCCGGAACGGAAACCCACCACCAGCCCTACACCTTACCCTACGCCTTAGCCTACTCCTTGCCCGTATGCTGGCACTGACCCGTGCGTCAGTATGTAGCCTGACCCTCCCACGTTTCCGTACCCTCACCTGTGCCCTAAGCCTTGCCGTTCACTAACCCTAACCCTAGCCCACAATGGAAACCCACCACCAGCCCTACACCTTACCCTACGCCGTAGCCTACTCCTGGCCCGTACGCTGGTACTGACCCGTGCGTCAGCCCGTAGCCTGACCGTGCCACGTTTCCGTACCCTCACCTGTGCCCTAAGCCTTGCCGTTCCCTAACCCTAACCCTAGCCCGGAACAGAAACCCACCACCAGCCCTACACCTTACGCTATGCCGTAGCCTACTCCTGGCCCGTATGCTGGCACTGACACGTGCGTCAGCACGTAGCCTGACCCTCACACGTTTCCGTACCCTCACCTGTGCCCTAAGCCTTGCCGTTCCCTAACCCTAACCCTAGCCCGGAACGGAAACCCACCACCAACCCTACACCTTTCCCCCAAGCCGTAGCCTACTCCTGGCCCGTACGCGGGCACTGACCCGTGCGTCAGCACGTAGCCTGACCCTCCCACGTTTCCGTACCCTCACCTGTGCCCTAAGCCTTGCCGTTCCCTAACCCTAACCCTAGCCCGGAACGGAAAACCACCACCAGCCTTACACCTTTCCCCCAAGCCGTAGCCTACTCCAGGCCCGTACGCTGGCACTGACCCGTGCGTCAGCACGTAGCCTCACCGTGCCACGTTTCCGTACCCTCACCTGTGCCCTAAGCCTTGCCGTTCCCTAACCCTAACCCTAGCCCGGAACAGAAACCCACCACCAGCCCTACACCTTACCCTATGCCGTAGCCTACTCCTGGCCAGTATGCTGGCACTGACCTGTGCGTCAGCACGTAGCCTGACCCTCCCACGTTTCCGTACCCTCACCTGTGCCCTAAGCTTGCCGTTCCCTAACCCTAACACTAGCCTGGAACGAAAACCCACCACCAGCCCTACACCTTACCCTACGCCGTAGCCTACTCCGGGCCCGTAAGCTGGCACTGACACGTGCGTCAGCACGTAGCCTGACCCTCCCACGTTTCCGTCCCCTCACCTGTGCACTAAGCCTTGCCGTTCCCTAACCCTAACCCTAGCCCACAATGGAAACCCACCACCAGCCCTATACCTTACCCTGTGCGGTAGCCTACTCCTGGCCCGTACGCTGGCACTGACCCGTGCGTCAGCACATAGCCTGAACCTTCCACGTTTCCGTACCCTCACCTGTGCCCTAAGCCTTGCCGTTCCCTAACCCTATCCCTAGCCCGGAATGGAAACCCAGCACCAGCCCTACACCTTACCCTACGCCGCAGGCTACTCATGTCCCATATGCAGGCACTGACCCGTGCGTCAGCACGTAGCCTGACCCTCCCACGTTTCCGCACCCTCACCTGTGCCCTAAGCCTTGCCGTTCCCTAACCCTAACCGTAGGCCGGCACGGAAACCCACCACCAGCCCTACACCTTACCCCCAAGCCGTAGCCTACTCCTGTTCCGTACGCTGGCACTGACCCGTGCGTCAGCACATAGCCTGACCGTGCCACATTTCCATACACTCACCTGTGCCCTAAGCCTTGCCTTTCCCTAACCCTAACCCTAGCCCGGAACGGAAAACCACCAACAGCCTTACACCTTACCCCCAAGCCGTAGCCTACTCCTGGCCCGTACGCTGGCACTGACCAGTGCGTCAGCCCGTAGCCTGACCCTCCCACGTTTCCGTACCCTCACCTGTGCCCTAAGCCTTGCCGTTCCCTAACCCTAACCCTAGCCCGGAACAGAAACCCACCACCAGACCTACACCTTACCCTACGCCGTAGCCTACTCCTGGCCGGTATGCTGGCACTGACACGTGCGTCAGCATGTAGCCTGACCCTCACACATTTCCGTACCCTCACCTGTGCCCTAAGCCTTGCCGTTCCCTAACCCTAACCCTAGCCCGGAATGGAAACCCACCACCAACCCTACACCTTTCCCCCAAGCCGTAGCCTACTCCTGGCCCGTACGCTGGCACTGACCCGTGCGTCAGCACGTAGCCTGACCCTCCCAAGTTTCCGTACCCTCACCTGTGCCCTAAGCCTTGCCGTTCCCTAACCCTAACCCTAGCCCGGAATGGAAACCCACCACAAGCCTTACAACTTTCCCCCAAGCCGTAGCCTACTCCTGGCCCGTACGCTGGCACTGACCCGTGCGTCAGCACGTAGGCTGACCCTCCCACGTTTCCGTACCCTCACCTGTGCCCTAAGCCTTGCCGTTCCCTAACCCTAACCCTAGCCCGGAACAGAAAACCACCACCAGCCGTACACCTTACCCTACGCCGTAGCCAACTCCTGGCCCGTATGGTGGCACTGACCCGTGCGTCAGCACGTAGCCTGACCCTCACACGTTTCCGTACCCTCACCTGTGCCCTAAGCCTTGCCGTTCCCTAACCCTAACCCTAGCCCAGAATGGAAACCCACCACCAACGCTAAACGTTTCCCCCAAGCCGTAGCCTACTCCTGGCCCGTACGCTGGCACTGACCCGTGGGTCAGCGCATAGCCTGAATC
The DNA here is from genome assembly GCF_964341445.2 of Mesoplodon mirus. Lineage (NCBI taxonomy): Eukaryota > Metazoa > Chordata > Mammalia > Artiodactyla > Ziphiidae > Mesoplodon > Mesoplodon mirus. Next base: position 147,134 of record NW_028295379.1, read on the forward strand.
TCACACGTTTCCGTACCCTCACCTGTGCCCTAAGCCTTGCCGTTCCCTAACCCTAACCCTAGCCCGGAACGAAAACCCACCACCATCCCTACACCTTACCCTAAGCAGTAGCCACTCCTGGCCCGTACGCTGGCACTGACCTGTGCGTCAGCACGTAGCCTGACCCTCCCACGTTTCCGTACCCTCACCTGTGCCCTAAGCCTTGCCGTTCCCTAACCCTAACCCTAGCCCGGAACGGAAACCCACCACCATCCCTACACCTTACCCTACGCCGTAGCCTACTCCTGGCCCGTATGCTGGCACTAACCCGTGTGTCAGAACGTAGCCAGACCCTCCCATGTTTCCGTACCCTCACCTGTGCCCTAAACCTTGCCGTTCCCTAACCCTAACCCTAGCACATTACGGAAACCCACCAGCAGCCCTACAACTTACCCCCAAGCTGTAACCTACTCCTGGCCCTTACGCTGGCACTGACCCGTGCTTCAGCACGTAGCCTGACCCTCCCACGTTTCCGTACCCTCACCTGTGCCCTAAGCCTTGCTGTTCCCTAACCCTAACCCTAGCCCGGATCGGAAACCCACCACCAGCCCTACACCTTACCCTACGACGTAGCCAACTCCTGGCCCGTACGCTGGCACTGACACGTGCATTAGCACGTAGCCTGACCCTCCCACGTTTCCGTACCCTCACTTGTGCCCTAAGCCTTGCCGTTCCCTAACCCTAACCCTAGCCCGGAACGGAAACCCACCACCAGCCCCACAACTTACCCCCAAGCCGTACCCTAATCCTGGCCCGTACGCTGGTACTGACCCGTGCGTCAGCACGTAGCCTGACACTCCCACGTTTGTGTAACCTCACCTGTGCCCTAAGCCTTGCCGTTCCCTAACCCTAACCCTAGCCCGGAACGGAAACCCACCCCCAGCCCTACACCTTACCCCCAAGCCGTAGCCTACTCCTGGCCCGTACGCTGGCACTGACCCGTGCGTCAGCATGTAGACTGACCCTCCGACCTTTCCGTACCCTCACCTGTGCCCTAAGCCTTACCATTCCCTTTCCCTTACCCTAGCCCGGAACGGAAACCCACCACCAGCCCTACACCTTACCCCCAAGCCGTAGCCTACTCCTGGCCCGTACGCTGGCACTGACCCGTGCGTCAGCACGTAGCCTGACCCTCCCACGTTTCTGTACCCTCACCTGTGCCCTATGCCTTGCCGTTCCCTAACCCTAACCCTAGCCCGGAACAGAAAACCACCACCAGCCCCACACCTTACCCCCAAGCCGTAGTCTACTCCTGGCCCATACGCTGGCACTGACCCGTGCGTCAGCACTTAGCCTGACCCTCGCACGTTTCCTTACCCTCAACTGTGCCCTAAGCCTTGCCGTTCCCTAACCCTAACCCTAGCCCACAATGGAAACCCACCACCAGCCCTATACTTTACCCTGTGCGGTAGCCTAATCCTGGCTTGTACGCTGGCACTGACCCGTGCGTCAGCACATAGCCTGACCCTCCCACGTTTCCGTACCCTCACCTGTGCCCTAAGCCTTGCCGTTCCCTAACCCTAACCCTAGCCCGGAACGGAAACCCACCACCAGCCCTACACCTTACCGTAAGCCATAGCCTACTCCTGGCCCATACGCTGGCAATGACCCATGCGTTAGCACGTAGCCTGACCCTCCCACGTTTCCGTACCCTCACCTGTGCCCTAAGCCTTGCCGTTCACTAACCCTAACCCTAGGCCGGCACAGAAACCCACCACCAGCCCTACACCTTACCCCCAAGCCGTAGCCTACTCCTGGCCCGTACGCTGGCACTGACCCGTGCATCAGCACATAGCCAGACCGTGCCACGTTTCCGTACCCTCACCTGTGCCCTAAGCCTTGCCGTTCCCTAACCCTAACCCTAGCCCGGAATGGAAACCCACCACCAGCCCTACACCTTACCCTATGCGGTAGCCTACTCCTGGCCCGTACGCTGGCACTGACTACTGTGTCAGCACGTAGCATGACCCTCCCACGTTTCCGTACGCTCGCCTATGCCCTAAGCCTTGCCGTTCCCTAACCCTAACCCTAGCCCGGAATGGAAAACCACCACCAGCCTTACACCTTACCCCTAAGCCGTAGCCTACTCTTGGCCCGTACGCTGGCACTGACCCGTGCGTCAGCACGTAGCCTGACCCTCCCTCGTTTCCGTACCCTCACCTGTGCCCAAGCCTTGCCGTTCCCTAACCCTAACCCTAGCCCGGAACGGAAACCCACCACCAGCCCTACACCTTACCCTACGCCGTAGCCTACTCCTGGCCCATATGCTGGCACTGACCCGTGCGTCAGAACGTAGCCTGACCCTCCCACGTTTCCGTAACCTCACCTGTGCCCTAAGCCTTGCCGTTCCCCAACCCTAACCCTAGCCCAGAACGGAAACCCACCACCAGCCCTACACCTTACCCTAAGCCGTAGCCTACTCCTGGCCCGTACGGTGGCAATGACCCGTGCGTCAGCACGTAGCCTGACCCTCCCACGTTTCCGTACCCTCACCTGTGCCCTAAGCCTTGCTGTTCCCTAACCCTAACCCTAGGCCGGCACAGAAACCCACCACCAGCCCTACAACTTATCCCCAAGGCGTAGCCTACTCCTGGCCTGTACACTGGCACTGACCCGTGCGTCAGCACATAGCCTGACCGTGCCACATTTCCGTACCCTCACCTGTGCCCTAAGCCTTGCCTTTCCCTAACCCTAACCCTAGCCCGGAACGGAAAACCACCAACAGCCTTACACCTTACCCCAAGCCGTAGCCTACTCCTGGCCCGTACGATGGCACTGACCAGTGCGTCAGCCCGTAGCCTGACCCTCCCACGTTTCCGTACCCTCACCTGTGCCCTAAGTCTTGCCGTTCCCTAATCCTAACCCTAGGCCGGCACAGAAACCCACCACCAGCCCTACAACTTACCCCCAAGACGTAGCCTACTCCTGGCCCGTATGATGGCACTGACCCATGCGTCAGCACGTAGCCTAACCCTCCCACGTTTCCGTACCTTCACCTCTGCCCTAAGCCTTGCCGTTCCCTAACCCTAACCCTAGCCCGGAACGGAAACCCACCACCAGCCCTACAACTTACCCCCAAGCCGTAGCCTACTCCTGGTCCGTACGCTGGCACTGACCCGTGCGTCAGCACGTAGCCTGACCCTCCCACGTTTCCGTACCCTCACCTGTGCCCTAAGCCTTGCCGTTCCCTAACCCTAACCCTAGCCCACAATGGAAACCCACCACCAGCCCTACGCCTTACCCGACGCCGTAGCCTACTCCTGGCCCGTACGCTGGCACTGACCCGTGCGTCAGCATGTAGCCTGACCCTCCCACGTTTCCGTACCCTCACCTGTGCCCTAAGCCTTGCCGTACCCTAACCCTAACCCTAGCCCACAATGGAAACCCACCACCAGCCCTATACCTTACCCTGTGCGGTAGCCAACTCCTGGCCCGTACGCTGGCACTGACCCGTGCGTCAGCACGTAGCCTGAGCCTCCCACGTTTCCGTACCCTCACCTGTGCCCTAAGCCTTGCCGTTCCCTAACCCTAACCCTAGCCCGGAACGGAAAGCCACCACAAGCCCTACACCTTACCCTAAGCCGTAGCCTACTCCTGGCCCATACGCTTGCAATACCCATGCGTCAGCACGTAGCCTGACCCTCCCACGTTTCCGTACCCTCACCTGTGCCCTAAGCCTTGCCGTTCACTAAGCCTAACCCTAGGCCGGCACAGAAACCCACCACCAGCCCTACAACTTACCCCCAAGCCGTAGCCTACTCCTGGCCCATACGCTGGCACTGACCCGTGCATCAGCACAAAGCCAGACCGTGCCACGTTTCCGTACCGTCACCTGTGCCCTAAGCCTTGCCGTTCCCTAACCCTAACCCTAGCCCGGAATGGAAACCCACCACCAGCCCTACACCTTACCCTATGCCGTAGCCTACTCCTGGCCCGTACGCTGGCACTGACTCGTGTGTCAGCACGTAGCCTGACCCTCCCACGTTTCCGTACCCTCACCTATGCCCTAAGCCTTGCCGTTCCCTAACCCTAACCCTAGCTCGGAACGGAAACCCAACACGAGCCTTACACCTTACCCCCAAGCCGTAGCCTACTCCTGGCCCGTACGCTGGCAATGACCCGTGCGTCAGCACGTAGCCTTACCCTCCCACGTTTCCGTACCCTCACCTCTGCCCTAAGCCTTGCCGTTCCCTAACCCTAACCCTAGCCCACAATGGAAACCCACCACCAACCCTACACCTTACCCTGTGCGGTATCTTACTCCTGGCCTGTACGCTGGCGCTGACCCTTGCGTCAGCACATAGCCTGACCGTGCCACGTTTCCGTACCCTCACCTGTGCCCTAAGCCTTGCCGTTTCCTAATCCTAACCCTAGCCCGGAACGGAAAACCACCACCAGCCCTAAACCTTTCCCTATGCCGTAGCCTACTCCTGGCCCGCATGCTGGCACTGACCCGTGCGTCAGAACGTAGCCTGACCCTCCCACGTTTACGTAACCTCACCTGTGCCCTAAGCCTTGCCGTTCCTTAACCCTAACCCTAGCCCAGAACGGAAACCCACCACCAGCCCTATACATTACCCTGTGCGGTAGCCTACTCCTGGCCCGTACGCTGGCACTAAACCGTGCGTCAGCACATAGCCTGACCCTCCAACGTTTCCGTACCCTCACCGTGCCCTAAGCCGTGCCGTTCCCTAACCCTAATCCTAGCCTGGAACGGAAACCCACCAACAGCCCTACACCTTACCCTAAGCCATAGCCTACTCCTGGCCCGTACGCTGGCAATGACCCATGCGTCAGCACGTAGCCTGACCCTCCCACGTTTTCGTACACTCACCTGTGCCCTAAGCCTTGCCGTTCACTAACCCTAACCCTAGGCCGGCACAGAAACCCACCACCAGCCCTACAACTTACCCCCAAGCCGTAGCCTACTCCTGGCCCGTACGCTGGCACTGACCCCTGCGTCAGCACATAGCCAGACCGTGCCACATTTCCGTACCCTCACCTGTGCCCTAAGCCTTGCCGTTCCCTAACCCTAACCCTAGCCCGGAATGGAAACCCACCACCAGCCCTACACCTTACCCTACGCCGTAGCCTACTCCTGGCCCGTACGCTGGCACTAACTCGTGTGTCAGCACATAGCCTGACCCTCCCACGTTTCCGTACCCTCACCTGTGCCCTAATCCTTGCCTTTCCCTAACCCTAACCCTAGCTCAGAACGGAAACCCACCACAAGCCTTACACCTTACCCCCAAGCCGTAGCCTACTCCTGGCCCGTACGCTGGCACTGACCAATGCGTCAGCACGTAGCCTGACCCTCCCACGTTTCCGTACCCTCACCTGTGCCCTAAGCCTTGCCGTTCCCTAACCTTAACCCTAGCCCACAATGGAAAACCACCACCAGCCCTACACCTTACCCTACGCCGTAGCCTACTCCTGGCCCGTACGCTGGCACTGACCCGTGCGTCAGCACGTAGCCTGACCGTGCAACGTTTCCGTACCCTCACCTGTGCCCTAAGCCTTGCCGTTCCCTAACCCTAACCCTAGCCCGGAACAGAAACCCACCACCAGCCATACACCATAAACTACGCCGTAGCCTACTCCTGGCCCGTATGCTGGCACTGACCCGTGCGTCAGCACGTAGCCTGACCCTCACGTTTCTGTACCCTCACCTGTGCCCTAAGCCTTGCCGTTCCCTAACCCTAAACCTAGCCCGGAACGGAAACCCAGCACCAACCCTACACCTTTCCCCCAAGCCGTAGCCTACTCCTGGCCCGTACGCTGGCACTGACCCGTGCGTCAGCACGTAGTCTGACCCTCCCACGTTTTCGTACCGTCACCTGTGCCCTAAGCCTTGCCGTTCCCTAACCCTAACCCTAGCCCGAAACGAAAACCCACCACCAGCCCTACACCTTACCATACGCCGTAGCCTACTCCTGGCCCGTACGCTGGCACTGACCCGTGCGTCAGCACATAGACTGGCCCTCCCACGTTTCCGTACCCTCACCTGTGCCCTAAGCCTTGCCTTTCCCTAACCCTAACCCTAGCCCACAATGGAAACCCACCACCAGCCCTACACCTTACCCTGTGCGGTATCCTACTCCTGGCCTGTACGCTGGCACTGACCCTTGCGCCAGCACATAGTCTGACAGTGCCACGTTTCCGTACCCTCACCTGTGCCCTAACCCTTGCCGTTTCCTAACCCTAACCCTAGCCCAGAACGGAAACCCACCACCAGCCCTAAACCTTACCCTACGCCGGAGCCTACTCCTGGCCCGTATGCTGGCACTGACCCGTGCGTCAGAACGTAGCCTGACCCTCCCACGTTTACGTAACCTCACCTGTGCCCTAAGCCTTGCCGTTCACTAACCCTAAACCTAGGCCGGCACAGAAACCCACCACAAGCCCTACACCATACCCCCGAGCCGTAGCCTACTCCTGGCCCGTACGCTGGCACTGACCCGTGCATCAGCACATAGCCAGACCGTGCCACGTTTCCGTACCCTCACCTGTGCCCTAAGCCTTGCCGTTCCCTAACCCTAACCCTAGCCCGGAATGGAAACCCACCGCCAGCCCTACACCTTACCCTATGCCGTAGCCTACTCCTGGCCCGTAGGCTGGCACTGACTCATGTGTCAGCACGTAGCCTGGCCCTCCCACGTTTCCGTACCGTCACCTATGACCTAAGTCTTGCCGTTCCCTAACCCTAACCCTAGCTCGGAACGGAAACCCACCACCAGCCTTACACCTTACCCCCAAGCCGTAGCCTACTCCTGGCCCGTACGCTGGCACTGACCCGTGAGTCAGCACGTAGCCTGACCCTCCCACGTTTCCGTACCCTCACCTGTGCCCTAAGTCTTGCCGTTCCCTAACCCTAACACTAGCCAGAAACGAAAACCCACCACCAGCCCTACACCTTAACGTACGCCGTAGCCTACTCCTGGCCCGTACGCTGGCACTGACCCGTGCGTCAGCACATAGACTGACCCTCCCACGTTTCCGTACCCTCACCTGTGCCCTAAGCCTTGCCGTTCCCTAACCCTAACCCTAGCCCACAATGGAAACCCACCACCAACCCTACACCTTACCCTGTGCGGTATACTACTCCTGGCCTGTACGCTGGCACTGACCCTTGCGTCAGCACATAGCCTGACAGTGGCACGTTTCCGTACCCTCACCTGTGCCCTAAGCCTTGCCGTTCCCTAACCCTAACCCTAGCGCAGAAGGGAAATCCACCACCAGCCCTATACCTTACCCTGTGCGGTAGCCTACTCCTGGCCCGTACGCTGGCACTGACCCGTGCGTCAGCACATAGCCTGACCCTCCCACATTTCCGTACCCTCACCTGTGCCCTAAGCCTTGCCGTTCCCTAACCCTAATCCTAGCCTGGAACGGAAACCCACCACCAGCCCTACACCTTACCCTAAGCCATAGCCTACTCCTGGCCCGTACGCTTGCAATGACCCATGCGTCAGCACGTAGCCAGACCCTCCCACCTTTCCGTACCCTCACCTGTGCCCTCAGCCTTGCCGTTCACTAACCCTAAACCTAGGCCGGCACAGAAACCCACCACCAGCCCTACAACTTACCCCCATGCCGTAGCCTACTCCTGGCCCGTACGCTGGCACTGACCCGTGCGTCAGCACATAGCCAGACCGTGCCACGTTTCCGTACCCTCACCTGTGCCCAAAGCCTTGCCGTTCCATAACCCTAACCCGAGCCCGGAATGGAAACCCACCACCAGCCCTACACCTTTACCCCAAGCCCTAGCCTACTCCTTGCCCGTACGCTGGCACTGACCCGTGCGTCAGCACGTAGCCTGACCCTCCCACGTTTCCGTACCCTCACCTGTGCCCTAAGCCTTGCCGTTCCCTAACCCTAACCCTAGCCCGGAACGAAACCCACCACCAACCATACACCTTACCCTACGCCGTAGCCTACTCCTGGCCCGTACGCTGGCACTGACCCGTGCGTCAGCACATAGACTGACCCTCCCACGTTTCCGTACCCTCACCTGTGCCCTAAGCCTTGCCGTTCCCTAACCCTAACCCTAGCCCACAATGGAAACCCACCACCAACCCTACACCTTACCCTGTGCGGTATCCTACTCCTGGCCTGTACGCTGGCACTGACCCTTGCGTCAGCACATAGCCTGACCGTGCCACGTTTCCGTACCCTCACCTGTGCCCTAAGCCTTGCCGTGACCTACCCCTAACCGTAGCCCGGAACGGAAACCCACCACCAACCCTACACCTTTCCCCCAAGCCGTAGCCTACTCCTGGCCCGTACGCTGGCACTGACCCGTGCGTCAGCACGTAGCCTGACCCTCCCACGTTTCCGTACCCTCACCTGTGCCCTAAGTCTTGCCGTTCCCTAATCCTAACCCTAGGCCGGCACAGAAACCCACCACCAGCCCTACAACTTACCCCCAAGACGTAGCCTACTCCTGGCCCGTATGATGGCACTGACCCATGCGTCAGCACGTAGCCTAACCCTCCCACGTTTCCGTACCTTCACCTCTGCCCTAAGCCTTGCCGTTCCCTAACCCTAACCCTAGCCCGGAATGGAAACCCACCACCAGCCCTACAACTTACCCCCAAGCCGTAGCCTACTCCTGGTCCGTACGCTGGCACTGACCCGTGCGTCAGCACGTAGCCTGACCCTCCCACGTTTCCGTACCCTCACCTGTGCCCTAAGCCTTGCCGTTCCCTAACCCTAACCCTAGCCCACAATGGAAACCCACCACCAGCCCTACGCCTTACCCGACGCCGTAGCCTGCTCCTGGCCCGTACGCTGGCACTGACCCGTGCGTCAGCATGTAGCCTGACCCTCCCACGTTTCCGTACCCTCACCTGTGCCCTAAGCCTTGCCGTACCCTAACCCTAACCCTAGCCCACAATGGAAACCCACCACCAGCCCTATACCTTACCCTGTGCGGTAGCCAACTCCTGGCCCGTACGCTGGCACTGACCCGTGCGTCAGCACGTAGCCTGAGCCTCCCACGTTTCCGTACCCTCACCTGTGCCCTAAGCCTTGCCGTTCCCTAACCCTAACCCTAGCCCGGAACGGAAAGCCACCACCAGCCCTACACCTTACCCTAAGCCGTAGCCTACTCCTGGCCCATACGCTGGCAATACCCATGCGTCAGCACGTAGCCTGACCCTCCCACGTTTCCGTACCCTCACCTGTGCCCTAAGCCTTGCCGTTCACTAAGCCTAACCCTAGGCCGGCACAGAAACCCACCACCAGCCCTACAACTTACCCCCAAGCCGTAGCCTACTCCTGGCCCATACGCTGGCACTGACCCGTGCATCAGCACAAAGCCAGACCGTGCCACGTTTCCGTACCGTCACCTGTGCCCTAAGCCTTGCCGTTCCCTAACCCTAACCCTAGCCCGGAATGGAAACCCACCACCAGCCCTACACCTTACCCTATGCCGTAGCCTACTCCTGGCCCGTACGCTGGCACTGACTCGTGTGTCAGCACGTAGCCTGACCCTCCCACGTTTCCGTACCCTCACCTATGCCCTAAGCCTTGCCGTTCCCTAACCCTAACCCTAGCTCGGAACGGAAACCCAACACGAGCCTTACACCTTACCCCCAAGCCGTAGCCTACTCCTGGCCCGTACGCTGGCAATGACCCGTGCGTCAGCACGTAGCCTTACCCTCCCACGTTTCCGTACCCTCACCTCTGCCCTAAGCCTTGCCGTTCCCTAACCCTAACCCTAGCCCACAATGGAAACCCACCACCAACCCTACACCTTACCCTGTGCGGTATCTTACTCCTGGCCTGTACGCTGGCGCTGACCCTTGCGTCAGCACATAGCCTGACCGTGCCACGTTTCCGTACCCTCACCTGTGCCCTAAGCCTTGCCGTTTCCTAATCCTAACCCTAGCCCGGAACGGAAAACCACCACCAGCCCTAAACCTTTCCCTATGCCGTAGCCTACTCCTGGCCCGCATGCTGGCACTGACCCGTGCGTCAGAACGTAGCCTGACCCTCCCACGTTTACGTAACCTCACCTGTGCCCTAAGCCTTGCCGTTCCTTAACCCTAACCCTAGCCCAGAACGGAAACCCACCACCAGCCCTATACATTACCCTGTGCGGTAGCCTACTCCTGGCCCGTACGCTGGCACTAAACCGTGCGTCAGCACATAGCCTGACCCTCCAACGTTTCCGTACCCTCACCGTGCCCTAAGCTGTGCCGTTCCCTAACCCTAATCCTAGCCTGGAACGGAAACCCACCAACAGCCCTACACCTTACCCTAAGCCATAGCCTACTCCTGGCCCGTACGCTGGCAATGACCCATGCGTCAGCACGTAGCCTGACCCTCCCACGTTTTCGTACACTCACCTGTGCCCTAAGCCTTGCCGTTCACTAACCCTAACCCTAGGCCGGCACAGAAACCCACCACCAGCCCTACAACTTACCCCCAAGCCGTAGCCTACTCCTGGCCCGTACGCTGGCACTGACCCCTGCGTCAGCACATAGCCAGACCGTGCCACATTTCCGTACCCTCACCTGTGCCCTAAGCCTTGCCGTTCCCTAACCCTAACCCTAGCCCGGAATGGAAACCCACCACCAGCCCTACACCTTACCCTACGCCGTAGCCTACTCCTGGCCCGTACGCTGGCACTAACTCGTGTGTCAGCACATAGCCTGACCCTCCCACGTTTCCGTACCCTCACCTGTGCCCTAATCCTTGCCTTTCCCTAACCCTAACCCTAGCTCAGAACGGAAACCCACCACAAGCCTTACACCTTACCCCCAAGCCGTAGCCTACTCCTGGCCCGTACGCTGGCACTGACCAATGCGTCAGCACGTAGCCTGACCCTCCCACGTTTCCGTACCCTCACCTGTGCCCTAAGCCTTGCCGTTCCCTAACCTTAACCCTAGCCCACAATGGAAAACCACCACCAGCCCTACACCTTACCCTACGCCGTAGCCTACTCCTGGCCCGTACGCTGGCACTGACCCGTGCGTCAGCACGTAGCCTGACCGTGCAACGTTTCCGTACCCTCACCTGTGCCCTAAGCCTTGCCGTTCCCTAACCCTAACCCTAGCCCGGAACAGAAACCCACCACCAGCCATACACCATAAACTACGCCGTAGCCTACTCCTGGCCCGTATGCTGGCACTGACCCGTGCGTCAGCACGTAGCCTGACCCTCACGTTTCTGTACCCTCACCTGTGCCCTAAGCCTTGCCGTTCCCTAACCCTAAACCTAGCCCGGAACGGAAACCCAGCACCAACCCTACACCTTTCCCCCAAGCCGTAGCCTACTCCTGGCCCGTACGCTGGCACTGACCCGTGCGTCAGCACGTAGTCTGACCCTCCCACGTTTTCGTACCGTCACCTGTGCCCTAAGCCTTGCCGTTCCCTAACCCTAACCCTAGCCCGAAACGAAAACCCACCACCAGCCCTACACCTTACCATACGCCGTAGCCTACTCCTGGCCCGTACGCTGGCACTGACCCGTGCGTCAGCACATAGACTGGCCCTCCCACGTTTCCGTACCCTCACCTGTGCCCTAAGCCTTGCCTTTCCCTAACCCTAACCCTAGCCCACAATGGAAACCCACCACCAGCCCTACACCTTACCCTGTGCGGTATCCTACTCCTGGCCTGTACGCTGGCACTGACCCTTGCGCCAGCACATAGTCTGACAGTGCCACGTTTCCGTACCCTCACCTGTGCCCTAACCCTTGCCGTTTCCTAACCCTAACCCTAGCCCAGAACGGAAACCCACCACCAGCCCTAAACCTTACCCTACGCCGGAGCCTACTCCTGGCCCGTATGCTGGCACTGACCCGTGCGTCAGAACGTAGCCTGACCCTCCCACGTTTACGTAACCTCACCTGTGCCCTAAGCCTTGCCGTTCACTAACCCTAAACCTAGGCCGGCACAGAAACCCACCACAAGCCCTACACCATACCCCCGAGCCGTAGCCTACTCCTGGCCCGTACGCTGGCACTGACCCGTGCATCAGCACATAGCCAGACCGTGCCACGTTTCCATACCCTCACCTGTGCCCTAAGCCTTGCCGTTCCCTAACCCTAACCCTAGCCCGGAATGGAAACCCACCGCCAGCCCTACACCTTACCCTATGCCGTAGCCTACTCCTGGCCCGTAGGCTGGCACTGACTCGTGTGTCAGCACGTAGCCTGGCCCTCCCACGTTTCCGTACCGTCACCTATGACCTAAGTCTTGCCGTTCCCTAACCCTAACCCTAGCTCGGAACGGAAACCCACCACCAGCCTTACACCTTACCCCCAAGCCGTAGCCTACTCCTGGCCCGTACGCTGGCACTGACCCGTGAGTCAGCACGTAGCCTGACCCTCCCACGTTTCCGTACCCTCACCTGTGCCCTAAGTCTTGCCGTTCCCTAACCCTAACACTAGCCAGAAACGAAAACCCACCACCAGCCCTACACCTTAACGTACGCCGTAGCCTACTCCTGGCCCGTACGCTGGCACTGACCCGTGCGTCAGCACATAGACTGACCCTCCCACGTTTCCGTACCCTCACCTGTGCCCTAAGCCTTGCCGTTCCCTAACCCTAACCCTAGCCCACAATGGAAACCCACCACCAACCCTACACCTTACCCTGTGCGGTATACTACTCCTGGCCTGTACGCTGGCACTGACACTTGCGTCAGCACATAGCCTGACAGTGGCACGTTTCCGTACCCTCACCTGTGCCCTAAGCCTTGCCGTTCCCTAACCCTAACCCTAGCGCAGAAGTGAAATCCACCACCAGCCCTATACCTTACCCTGTGCGGTAGCTTACTCCTGGCCCGTACGCTGGCACTGACCCGTGCGTCAGCACATAGCCTGACCCTCCCACATTTCCGTACCCTCACCTGTGCCCTAAGCCTTGCCGTTCCCTAACCCTAATCCTAGCCTGGAACGGAAACCCACCACCAGCCCTACACCTTACCCTAAGCCATAGCCTACTCCTGGCCCGTACACTGGCAATGACCCATGCGTCAGCACGTAGCCAGACCCTCCCACCTTTCCGTACCCTCACCTGTGCCCTCAGCCTTGCCGTTCACTAACCCTAAACCTAGGCCGGCACAGAAACCCACCACCAGCCCTACAACTTACCCCCATGCCGTAGCCTACTCCTGGCCCGTACGCTGGCACTGACCCGTGCGTCAGCACATAGCCAGACCGTGCCACGTTTCCGTACCCTCACCTGTGCCCAAAGCCTTGCCGTTCCATAACCCTAACCCGAGCCCGGAATGGAAACCCACCACCAGCCCTACACCTTTACCCCAAGCCCTAGCCTACTCCTTGCCCGTACGCTGGCACTGACCCGTGCGTCAGCACGTAGCCTGACCCTCCCACGTTTCCGTACCCTCACCTGTGCCCTAAGCCTTGCCGTTCCCTAACCCTAACCCTAGCCCGGAACGAAACCCACCACCAACCATACACCTTACCCTACGCCGTAGCCTACTCCTGGCCCGTACGCTGGCACTGACCCGTGCGTCAGCACATAGACTGACCCTCCCACGTTTCCGTACCCTCACCTGTGCCCTAAGCCTTGCCGTTCCCTAACCCTAACCCTAGCCCACAATGGAAACCCACCACCAACCCTACACCTTACCCTGTGCGGTATCCTACTCCTGGCCTGTACGCTGGCACTGACCCTTGCGTCAGCACATAGCCTGACCGTGCCACGTTTCCGTACCCTCACCTGTGCCCTAAGCCTTGCCGTGACCTACCCCTAACCGTAGCCCGGAACGGAAACCCACCACCAACCCTACACCTTTCCCCCAAGCCGTAGCCTACTCCTGGCCCGTACGCTGGCACTGACCCGTGCGTCAGCACGTAGCCTGACCCTCCCACGTTTCCGTACCCTCACCTGTGCCCTAAGCCTTGCCGTTCCCTAACCTTAACCCTAGCCCACAATAGAAAACCACCACCAGCCCTACACCTTACCCTACGCCGTAGCCTACTCCTGGCCCGTACGCTGGCACTGACCCGTGCGTCAGCACGTAGCCTGACCCTCCCACGTTTCCGTACCCTCACCTGTGCCCTAAGCCTTGCCGTTCCCTAACCCTAACCCTAGCCCGGAACAGAAACCCACCACCAGCCCTACACCTTACACTACGCCGTAGCCTATTCCTGGCCCGTATGCTGGCACTGACCCGTGCGTCAGCACGTAGCCTGACCCTCACGTTTCTGTACCCTCACCTGTGCCCTAAGCCTTGCCGTTCCCTAACCCTAATCCTAGCCTGGAACGGAACCCCACCACCAGCCCTACACCTTACCCTAAGCCATAGCCTACTCCTGGCCCGTACGCTGGCGATGACCCATGCGTCAGCACGTAGCCAGACCCTCCCACGTTTCCGTACCCTCACCTGTGCCCTCAGCCTTGCCGTTCACTAACCCTAAACCTAGGCCGGCACAGAAACCCACCACCAACCCTACACCTTACCCCCATGCCGTAGCCTACTCCTGGCCCGTACGCTGGCACTGACCCGTGCGTCAGCACATAGCCAGACCATGCCACGTTTCCGTACCCACACCTGTGCCCTAAGCCTTGCCGTTCCATAACCCTAACACTAGCCCGGAATGGAAACCCACCACCAGCCCTACACCTTTACCCCAAGACCTAGCCTACTCCTTGCCCGTACGCTGGCAGTGACCCGTGCGTCAGCACGTAGACTGACCCTCCCACGTTTCCGTACCCTCACCTGTGCCCTAAGCCTTGCCGTTCCCTAACCCTAACCCTAGCCCGGAACGAAAACCCACCACCAGCCCTACACCTTACCCTACGCCGTAGCCTACTACTGGCACGTACGCTGGCACTGACCCGTGCGTCAGCACATAGACTGACCCTCCCACGTTTCCGTACCGTCACCTGTGCCCTAAGCCTTGCCGTTCCCTAACCCTAACCCTAGCCCGGAATGGAAACCCACCACCAGCCCTACACCTTACCCTATGCCGTAGCCTACTCCTGGCCCGTACGCTGGCACTGACTCGTGTGTCAGCACGTAGCCTGACCCTCCCACGTTTCCGTACCCTCACCTATGCCCTAAGCCTTGCCGTTCCCTAACCCTAACCCTAGCTCGGAACGGAAACCCAACACGAGCCTTACACCTTACCCCCAAGCCGTAGCCTACTCCTGGCCCGTACGCTGGCAATGACCCGTGCGTCAGCACGTAGCCTTACCCTCCCACGTTTCCGTACCCTCACCTCTGCCCTAAGCCTTGCCGTTCCCTAACCCTAACCCTAGCCCACAATGGAAACCCACCACCAACCCTACACCTTACCCTGTGCGGTATCTTACTCCTGGCCTGTACGCTGGCGCTGACCCTTGCGTCAGCACATAGCCTGACCGTGCCACGTTTCCGTACCCTCACCTGTGCCCTAAGCCTTGCCGTTCCCTAACCTTAACCCTAGCCCACAATGGAAAACCACCACCAGCCCTACACCTTACCCTACGCCGTAGCCTACTCCTGGCCCGTACGCTGGCACTGACCCGTGCGTCAGCACGTAGCCTGACCGTGCAACGTTTCCGTACCCTCACCTGTGCCCTAAGCCTTGCCGTTCCCTAACCCTAACCCTAGCCCGGAACAGAAACCCACCACCAGCCATACACCATAAACTACGCCGTAGCCTACTCCTGGCCCGTATGCTGGCACTGACCCGTGCGTCAGCACGTAGCCTGACCCTCACGTTTCTGTACCCTCACCTGTGCCCTAAGCCTTGCCGTTCCCTAACCCTAAACCTAGCCCGGAACGGAAACCCAGCACCAACCCTACACCTTTCCCCCAAGCCGTAGCCTACTCCTGGCCCGTACGCTGGCACTGACCCGTGCGTCAGCACGTAGTCTGACCCTCCCACGTTTTCGTACCGTCACCTGTGCCCTAAGCCTTGCCGTTCCCTAACCCTAACCCTAGCCCGAAACGAAAACCCACCACCAGCCCTACACCTTACCATACGCCGTAGCCTACTCCTGGCCCGTACGCTGGCACTGACCCGTGCGTCAGCACATAGACTGGCCCTCCCATGTTTCCGTACCCTCACCTGTGCCCTAAGCCTTGCCTTTCCCTAACCCTAACCCTAGCCCACAATGGAAACCCACCACCAGCCCTACACCTTACCCTGTGCGGTATCCTACTCCTGGCCTGTACGCTGGCACTGACCCTTGCGCCAGCACATAGTCTGACAGTGCCACGTTTCCGTACCCTCACCTGTGCCCTAACCCTTGCCGTTTCCTAACCCTAACCCTAGCCCAGAACGGAAACCCACCACCAGCCCTAAACCTTACCCTACGCCGGAGCCTACTCCTGGCCCGTATGCTGGCACTGACCCGTGCGTCAGAATGTAGCCTGACCCTCCCACGTTTACGTAACCTCACCTGTGCCCTAAGCCTTGCCGTTCACTAACCCTAAACCTAGGCCGGCACAGAAACCCACCACAAGCCCTACACCATACCCCCGAGCCGTAGCCTACTCCTGGCCCGTACGCTGGCACTGACCCGTGCATCAGCACATAGCCAGACCGTGCCACGTTTCCATACCCTCACCTGTGCCCTAAGCCTTGCCGTTCCCTAACCCTAACCCTAGCCCGGAATGGAAACCCACCGCCAGCCCTACACCTTACCCTATGCCGTAGCCTACTCCTGGCCCGTAGGCTGGCACTGACTCGTGTGTCAGCACGTAGCCTGGCCCTCCCACGTTTCCGTACCGTCACCTATGACCTAAGTCTTGCCGTTCCCTAACCCTAACCCTAGCTCGGAACGGAAACCCACCACCAGCCTTACACCTTACCCCCAAGCCGTAGCCTACTCCTGGCCCGTACGCTGGCACTGACCCGTGAGTCAGCACGTAGCCTGACCCTCCCACGTTTCCGTACCCTCACCTGTGCCCTAAGTCTTGCCGTTCCCTAACCCTAACACTAGCCAGAAACGAAAACCCACCACCAGCCCTACACCTTAACGTACGCCGTAGCCTACTCCTGGCCCGTACGCTGGCACTGACCCGTGCGTCAGCACATATACTGACCCTCCCACGTTTCCGTACCCTCACCTGTGCCCTAAGCCTTGCCGTTCCCTAACCCTAACCCTAGCCCACAATGGAAACCCACCACCAACCCTACACCTTACCCTGTGCGGTATACTACTCCTGGCCTGTACGCTGGCACTGACCCTTGCGTCAGCACATAGCCTGACAGTGGCACGTTTCCGTACCCTCACCTGTGCCCTAAGCCTTGCCGTTCCCTAACCCTAACCCTAGCGCAGAAGGGAAATCCACCACCAGCCCTATACCTTACCCTGTGCGGTAGCCTACTCCTGGCCCGTACGCTGGCACTGACCCGTGCGTCAGCACATAGCCTGACCCTCCCACATTTCCGTACCCTCACCTGTGCCCTAAGCCTTGCCGTTCCCTAACCCTAATCCTAGCCTGGAACGGAAACCCACCACCAGCCCTACACCTTACCCTAAGCCATAGCCTACTCCTGGCCCGTACGCTGGCAATGACCCATGCGTCAGCACGTAGCCAGACCCTCCCACCTTTCCGTACCCTCACCTGTGCCCTCAGCCTTGCCGTTCACTAACCCTAAACCTAGGCCGGCACAGAAACCCACCACCAGCCCTACAACTTACCCCCATGCCGTAGCCTACTCCTGGCCCGTACGCTGGCACTGACCCGTGCGTCAGCACATAGCCAGACCGTGCCACGTTTCCGTACCCTCACCTGTGCCCAAAGCCTTGCCGTTCCATAACCCTAACCCGAGCCCGGAATGGAAACCCACCACCAGCCCTACACCTTTACCCCAAGCCCTAGCCTACTCCTTGCCCGTACGCTGGCACTGACCCGTGCGTCAGCACGTAGCCTGACCCTCCCACGTTTCCGTACCCTCACCTGTGCCCTAAGCCTTGCCGTTCCCTAACCCTAACCCTAGACCGGAACGAAACCCACCACCAACCATACACCTTACCCTACGCCGTAGCCTACTCCTGGCCCGTACGCTGGCACTGACCCGTGCGTCAGCACATAGACTGACCCTCCCACGTTTCCGTACCCTCACCTGTGCCCTAAGCCTTGCCGTTCCCTAACCCTAACCCTAGCCCACAATGGAAACCCACCACCAACCCTACACCTTACCCTGTGCGGTATCCTACTCCTGGCCTGTACGCTGGCACTGACCCTTGCGTCAGCACATAGCCTGACCGTGCCACGTTTCCGTACCCTCACCTGTGCCCTAAGCCTTGCCGTGACCTACCCCTAACCGTAGCCCGGAACGGAAACCCACCACCAACCCTACACCTTTCCCCCAAGCCGTAGCCTACTCCTGGCCCGTACGCTGGCACTGACCCGTGCGTCAGCACGTAGCCTGACCCTCCCACGTTTCCGTACCCTCACCTGTGCCCTAAGCCTTGCCGTTCCCTAACCTTAACCCTAGCCCACAATAGAAAACCACCACCAGCCCTACACCTTACCCTACGCCGTAGCCTACTCCTGGCCCGTACGCTGGCACTGACCCGTGCGTCAGCACGTAGCCTGACCCTCCCACGTTTCTGTACCCTCACCTGTGCCCTAAGCCTTGCCGTTCCCTAACCCTAACCCTAGCCCGGAACAGAAACCCACCACCAGCCCTACACCTTACACTACGCCGTAGCCTATTCCTGGCCCGTATGCTGGCACTGACCCGTGCGTCAGCACGTAGCCTGACCCTCACGTTTCTGTACCCTCACCTGTGCCCTAAGCCTTGCCGTTCCCTAACCCTAATCCTAGCCTGGAACGGAACCCCACCACCAGCCCTACACCTTACCCTAAGCCATAGCCTACTCCTGGCCCGTACGCTGGCAATGACCCATGCGTCAGCACGTAGCCAGACCCTCCCACGTTTCCGTACCCTCACCTGTGCCCTCAGCCTTGCCGTTCACTAACCCTAAACCTAGGCCGGCACAGAAACCCACCACCAACCCTACACCTTACCCCCATGCCGTAGCCTACTCCTGGCCCGTACGCTGGCACTGACCCGTGTGTCAGCACATAGCCAGACCATGCCACGTTTCCGTACCCACACCTGTGCCCTAAGCCTTGCCGTTCCATAACCCTAACACTAGCCCGGAATGGAAACCCACCACCAGCCCTACACCTTTACCCCAAGACCTAGCCTACTCCTTGCCCGTACGCTGGCAGTGACCCGTGCGTCAGCACGTAGACTGACCCTCCCACGTTTCCGTACCCTCACCTGTGCCCTAAGCCTTGCCGTTCCCTAACCCTAACCCTAGCCCGGAACGAAAACCCACCACCAGCCCTACACCTTACCCTACGCCGTAGCCTACTACTGGCACGTACGCTGGCACTGACCCGTGCGTCAGCACATAGACTGACCCTCCCACGTTTCCGTACCCTCACCTGTGCCCTAAGCCTTGCCGTTCCCTAACCCTAACCCTAGCCCACAATGGAAACCCACCACCAACCCTACACCTTACCCTGTGCGGTATCCTACTCCTGGCCTGTACGCTGGCACTGACCCTTGCGTCAGCACATAGCCTGACCGTGCCACGTTTCCGTACCCTCACCTGTGCCCTAAGCCTTGCGGTTTCCTAACCCTAACCCTAGCCCGGAACGGAAAACCACCACCTGCCCTACACCTTACCCTACGCCGTAGCCTACTCCTGGCCCGTATGCTGGCACTGACACGTGCGTCAGAACATAGCCTGACCCTCCCACGTTTAGGTAACCTCACCTGTGCCCTAAGCCTTGCCGTTCCCAAACCCTAACCCTAGCCCAGAACGGAAACCCACCACCAGCCCTATACCTTACCCTGTGCGGTAGCCTACTCCTGGCCCGTACGCTGGCAGTGACCCGTGCGTCAGCACATAGCCTGACCCTCCCACGTTTCCGTACCCTCACCTGTGCCCTAAGCCTTGCCGTTCCCTAACCCTAATCCTAGCCCGGAACGGAAACCCTCCACCAGCC
Organism: Mesoplodon mirus; assembly: GCF_964341445.2. Classification (NCBI taxonomy): domain Eukaryota; kingdom Metazoa; phylum Chordata; class Mammalia; order Artiodactyla; family Ziphiidae; genus Mesoplodon; species Mesoplodon mirus. The sequence continues at coordinate 167,119 of NW_028295379.1, forward strand.
CTACACCTTACCCTAAGCCATAGCCTACTACTGGCCCGTACGCTGGCAATGACCCATGCGTCAGCACGTAGCCTGACCCTCCCACGTTTCCGTACCCTCACCTGTGCCCTCAGACTTGCCGTTCACTAACCCTAACCCTAGGCCGGCACAGAAACCCACCACCATCCCTACAACTTACCCCCAAGCCGTAGCCTACTCCTGGCCCGTACGGTGGCACTGACCCGTGCGTCAGCACATAGTCAGACCGTGCCACGTTTCCGTACCCTCACCTGTGCCCTAAGCCTTGCCGTTCCCTAACCCTAACCCTAGCCCGGAATGGAAACCCACCACCAGCCCTACACCTTACCCTATGCCGTAGCCTACTCCTGGCCCGTACGCTGGCACTAACTCGTGTGTCAGCACGTAGCCTGACCCTCCCAAGTTTCCGTACCCTCACCTGTGCCCTAAGCCTTGCCGTTCCCTAACCCTAACCCTAGCTCGGAACAGAAACCCACCACCAGCCTTACAACTTACCCCCAAGCCGTAGCCTACTCCTGGCCCGTACGCTAGCACTGACCCGTGCGTCAGCACGTAGCCTGACCCTCCCACGTTTCCGTACCCTCACCTGTGCCCTAAGCCTTGCCGTTCCCTAACCCTAACCCTAGGCCAGCACAGAAACCCACCACCAGCCCTACAGCTTACCCCCAAGCCGTGGCCTACTCCTGGCCCGTACGCTGGCACTGACCCGTGCGTCAGCACGTAGCCTGACCCTCCCACGTTTCCGTACCCTCACCTGTGCCCTAAGCCTTGCCGTTCCCTAACCCTAACCCTAGTCCGGAACGGAAACCCACCACCAGCCCTACACCTTACCCTACGCCTTAGCCTACTCCTTGCCCGTATGCTGGCACTGACCCGTGCGTCAGTATGTAGCCTGACCCTCCCACGTTTCCGTACCCTCACCTGTGCCCTAAGCCTTGCCGTTCACTAACCCTAACCCTAGCCCACAATGGAAACCCACCACCAGCCCTACACCTTACCCTACGCCGTAGCCTACTCCTGGCCCGTACGCTGGTACTGACCCGTGCGTCAGCCCGTAGCCTGACCGTGCCACGTTTCCGTACCCTCACCTGTGCCCTAAGCCTTGCCGTTCCCTAACCCTAACCCTAGCCCGGAACAGAAACCCACCACCAGCCCTACACCTTACGCTATGCCGTAGCCTACTCCTGGCCCGTATGCTGGCACTGACACGTGCGTCAGCACGTAGCCTGACCCTCACACGTTTCCGTACCCTCACCTGTGCCCTAAGCCTTGCCGTTCCCTAACCCTAACCCTAGCCCGGAACGGAAACCCACCACCAACCCTACACCTTTCCCCCAAGCCGTAGCCTACTCCTGGCCCGTACGCGGGCACTGACCCGTGCGTCAGCACGTAGCCTGACCCTCCCACGTTTCCGTACCCTCACCTGTGCCCTAAGCCTTGCCGTTCCCTAACCCTAACCCTAGCCCGGAACGGAAAACCACCACCAGCCTTACACCTTTCCCCCAAGCCGTAGCCTACTCCAGGCCCGTACGCTGGCACTGACCCGTGCGTCAGCACGTAGCCTCACCGTGCCACGTTTCCGTACCCTCACCTGTGCCCTAAGCCTTGCCGTTCCCTAACCCTAACCCTAGCCCGGAACAGAAACCCACCACCAGCCCTACACCTTACCCTATGCCGTAGCCTACTCCTGGCCAGTATGCTGGCACTGACCTGTGCGTCAGCACGTAGCCTGACCCTCCCACGTTTCCGTACCCTCACCTGTGCCCTAAGCTTGCCGTTCCCTAACCCTAACACTAGCCTGGAACGAAAACCCACCACCAGCCCTACACCTTACCCTACGCCGTAGCCTACTCCGGGCCCGTAAGCTGGCACTGACACGTGCGTCAGCACGTAGCCTGACCCTCCCACGTTTCCGTCCCCTCACCTGTGCACTAAGCCTTGCCGTTCCCTAACCCTAACCCTAGCCCACAATGGAAACCCACCACCAGCCCTATACCTTACCCTGTGCGGTAGCCTACTCCTGGCCCGTACGCTGGCACTGACCCGTGCGTCAGCACATAGCCTGAACCTTCCACGTTTCCGTACCCTCACCTGTGCCCTAAGCCTTGCCGTTCCCTAACCCTATCCCTAGCCCGGAATGGAAACCCAGCACCAGCCCTACACCTTACCCTACGCCGCAGGCTACTCATGTCCCATATGCAGGCACTGACCCGTGCGTCAGCACGTAGCCTGACCCTCCCACGTTTCCGCACCCTCACCTGTGCCCTAAGCCTTGCCGTTCCCTAACCCTAACCGTAGGCCGGCACGGAAACCCACCACCAGCCCTACACCTTACCCCCAAGCCGTAGCCTACTCCTGTTCCGTACGCTGGCACTGACCCGTGCGTCAGCACATAGCCTGACCGTGCCACATTTCCATACACTCACCTGTGCCCTAAGCCTTGCCTTTCCCTAACCCTAACCCTAGCCCGGAACGGAAAACCACCAACAGCCTTACACCTTACCCCCAAGCCGTAGCCTACTCCTGGCCCGTACGCTGGCACTGACCAGTGCGTCAGCCCGTAGCCTGACCCTCCCACGTTTCCGTACCCTCACCTGTGCCCTAAGCCTTGCCGTTCCCTAACCCTAACCCTAGCCCGGAACAGAAACCCACCACCAGACCTACACCTTACCCTACGCCGTAGCCTACTCCTGGCCGGTATGCTGGCACTGACACGTGCGTCAGCATGTAGCCTGACCCTCACACATTTCCGTACCCTCACCTGTGCCCTAAGCCTTGCCGTTCCCTAACCCTAACCCTAGCCCGGAATGGAAACCCACCACCAACCCTACACCTTTCCCCCAAGCCGTAGCCTACTCCTGGCCCGTACGCTGGCACTGACCCGTGCGTCAGCACGTAGCCTGACCCTCCCAAGTTTCCGTACCCTCACCTGTGCCCTAAGCCTTGCCGTTCCCTAACCCTAACCCTAGCCCGGAATGGAAACCCACCACAAGCCTTACAACTTTCCCCCAAGCCGTAGCCTACTCCTGGCCCGTACGCTGGCACTGACCCGTGCGTCAGCACGTAGGCTGACCCTCCCACGTTTCCGTACCCTCACCTGTGCCCTAAGCCTTGCCGTTCCCTAACCATAACCCTAGCCCGGAACAGAAAACCACCACCAGCCGTACACCTTACCCTACGCCGTAGCCAACTCCTGGCCCGTATGGTGGCACTGACCCGTGCGTCAGCACGTAGCCTGACCCTCACACGTTTCCGTACCCTCACCTGTGCCCTAAGCCTTGCCGTTCCCTAACCCTAACCCTAGCCCAGAATGGAAACCCACCACCAACGCTAAACGTTTCCCCCAAGCCGTAGCCTACTCCTGGCCCGTACGCTGGCACTGACCCGTGGGTCAGCGCATAGCCTGAATCTCACACGTTTCCGTACCCTCACCTGTGCCCTAAGCCTTGCCGTTCCCTAACCCTAACCCTAGCCCGGAACGAAAACCCACCACCATCCCTACACCTTACCCTAAGCAGTAGCCACTCCTGGCCCGTACGCTGGCACTGACCTGTGCGTCAGCACGTAGCCTGACCCTCCCACGTTTCCGTACCCTCACCTGTGCCCTAAGCCTTGCCGTTCCCTAACCCTAACCCTAGCCCGGAACGGAAACCCACCACCATCCCTACACCTTACCCTACGCCGTAGCCTACTCCTGGCCCGTATGCTGGCACTAACCCGTGTGTCAGAACGTAGCCAGACCCTCCCATGTTTCCGTACCCTCACCTGTGCCCTAAACCTTGCCGTTCCCTAACCCTAACCCTAGCACATTACGGAAACCCACCAGCAGCCCTACAACTTACCCCCAAGCTGTAACCTACTCCTGGCCCTTACGCTGGCACTGACCCGTGCTTCAGCACGTAGCCTGACCCTCCCACGTTTCCGTACCCTCACCTGTGCCCTAAGCCTTGCTGTTCCCTAACCCTAACCCTAGCCCGGATCGGAAACCCACCACCAGCCCTACACCTTACCCTACGACGTAGCCAACTCCTGGCCCGTACGCTGGCACTGACACGTGCATTAGCACGTAGCCTGACCCTCCCACGTTTCCGTACCCTCACTTGTGCCCTAAGCCTTGCCGTTCCCTAACCCTAACCCTAGCCCGGAACGGAAACCCACCACCAGCCCCACAACTTACCCCCAAGCCGTACCCTAATCCTGGCCCGTACGCTGGTACTGACCCGTGCGTCAGCACGTAGCCTGACACTCCCACGTTTGTGTAACCTCACCTGTGCCCTAAGCCTTGCCGTTCCCTAACCCTAACCCTAGCCCGGAACGGAAACCCACCCCCAGCCCTACACCTTACCCCCAAGCCGTAGCCTACTCCTGGCCCGTACGCTGGCACTGACCCGTGCGTCAGCATGTAGACTGACCCTCCGACCTTTCCATACCCTCACCTGTGCCCTAAGCCTTACCATTCCCTATCCCTTAACCTAGCCCGGAACGGAAACCCCCCACCAGCCCTACACCTTACCCCCAAGCCGTAGCCTACTCCTGGCCCGTACGCTGGCACTGACCCGTGCGTCAGCACGTAGCCTGACCCTCCCACGTTTCTGTACCCTCACCTGTGCCCTATGCCTTGCCGTTCCCTAACCCTAACCCTAGCCCGGAACAGAACACCACCACCAGCCCTACACCTTACCCCCAAGCCGTAGTCTACTCCTGGCCCATACGCTGTCACTGACCCGTGCGTCAGCACTTAGCCTGACCCTCGCACGTTTCCTTACCCTCAACTGTGCCCTAAGCCTTGCCGTTCCCTAACCCTAACCCTAGCCCGGAACGGAAACCCACCACCAGCCCTACACCTTACCCTATGCCGTAGCCTACTCCTGGCCCGTACGCTGGCACTGACTACTGTGTCAGCACGTAGCATGACCCTCCCACGTTTCCGTACCCTCACCTATGCCCTAAGCCTTGCGTTCCCTAACCCTAACCCTAGCCTGGAATGGAAAACCACCACCAGCCTTACACCTTACCCCCAAGCCGTAGCCTACTCTTGGCCCGTACGCTGGCACTGACCAGTGCGTCAGCACGTAGCCTGACCCTCCCACGTTTCCGTACCCTCACCTGTGCCCTAAGCCTTGCCGTTCCCTCACCCTAACCCTAGCCCGGAACGGAAATCCACCACCAGCCCTACACATTACCCTACGCCGTAGCCTACTCCTGGCCCATATGCTGGCACTGACCCGTGCGTCAGAACGTAGCCTGAACCTCCCACGTTTCCGTAACCTCACCTGTGCCCTAAGCCTTGCCGTCCCCCAACCCTAACCCTAGCCCAGAACGGAAACCCACCACCAGCCCTACACCTTACCCTAAGCCGTAGCCTACTCCTGGCCCGTACGGTGGCAATGACCCGTGCGTCAGCACGTAGCCTGACCCTCCCACGTTTCCGTACCCTCACCTGTGCCCTAAGCCTTGCCGTTCCCTAACCCTAACCCTAGCCCGGAACGGAAACCCACCACCAACCCTACAACTTTCCCCCAAGCCGTAGCCTACTCCCGGCCCGTACGCTGGCACTGACCCGTGCGTCAGCACGTAGCCTGACCCTCCCACGTTTCCGTACCCTCACCTGTGCCCTAAGCCTTGCCGTTCCCTAACCCTAACCCTAGCCCGGAACGAAAAACCACCTCCAGCCCTACACCTTAACCTACGCCGTAGCCTACTCCTGGCCCGTACGCTGGCACTGACCCGTGCGTCAGCACATAGACTGACCCTCCCACGTTTCCGTACCCTCACCTGTGCCCTAAGCCTTGCCGTTCCCTAACCCTAACCCTAGCCCACAATGGAAACCCACCACCAGCCCTATACCTTACCCTGTGTGGTATCCTACTCCTGGCCTGTACGCTGGCACTGACCCTTGCGTCAGCACATAGCCTGACCGTGCCACGTTTCCGTACCCTCACCTGTGCCCTAATCCTTGCCGTTTCCTAACCCTAACCCTAGCATGGAACGGAAACCCAATACCAGCCCTACACCTTACCCTACGCCGTAGCCTACTCCTGGCCCGTATGCTGGCACTGACCCGTGCGTCAGAACGTAGCCTGACCCTCCCCCGTTTACGTAACCTCACCTGTGCCCTAAGCCTTGCCGTTCCCTAACCCTAACCCTAGCCCAGAACGGAAACACACCACCAGCCCTACACCTTACCCTAAGCCGTAGCCTACTCCTGGCCCATACGCTGGCAATGACCCATGCGTCAGCACGTAGCCTGACCCTCCCACGTTTCCGTACCCTCACCTGTGCCCTAAGCCTTGCCGTTCCCTAACCCTAACCCTAGGCCGGAAGAGAAAGCCACAACCAGCCCTACAACTTACCCCCAAGCCGTAGCCTACTCCTGGCCCGTACGCTGGCACTGACCCGTGAGTCAGCATGTAGACTGACCCTCCCACGTTTCCGTACCCTCACCTGTGCCCTAAGCCTTACCATTCCCTATCCCTTACCCTAGCCCGGAACAGAAACTCACCACCAGCCCTACACCTTATCCCCTAGCCGTAGCCTACTCCTGGCCCGTACGCTGGCACTGACCCGTGCGTCAGCACGTAGCCTGACCCTCCCACGTTTCTGTACCCTCACCTGTGCCCTATGCCTTGCCGTTCCCTAACCCTAACCCTAGCCCGGAACCGAAACCCACCACCAGCCCTACAGCTTACCCCCAAAGCCGTAGTCTACTCCTGGCCCATACGCTGGCACTGACCCGTGAGTCAGCACTTACCCTGACCCTCGCACGTTTCCTTACCCTCAACTGTGCCCTAAGCCTTGCCGTTCCCTAACCCTAACCCTAGCTCGGAACGGAAACCAACCACCAACCCTACACCATGCCCTACGCCGTAGCCTACTCCTGGCCTGTACGCTGGCACTGACCCGTGCGTCAGCACGTAGCCTGACCCTTCCACTTTTCCGTACCCTCACCTGTGCCCTAAGCTTTGCCGTTCCCTAGCCCTAACCCTAGCTTTGAACAGAAACCCACCACCAGCCCTACACCTTACCCCCAAGCCGTAGCCTACTCCTGGCCCGTACGCTGGCACTGACCAGTGCGTCAGAACGTAGCCTGACCCTCCCACGTTTCCGTACCCTCACCTGTTCCCTAAGCCTTGCCGTTCCCTAAACCTAACCCTAGCCCGGAACGGAAACCCACCACCAGCCCTAAACCTTACCCACAAGCCGTAGCCTACTCCTGGCCCGTACGCTGGCACTAACCCGTGCTTCAGCACGTAGCCTGACCCTCCCACGTTTCCGTACCCTCACCTGTGCCCTAAGCCTTGCCGTTCCCTAACCCTAACGCTAGCCCCGAATGGAAACCCACCAACAGCCCTACACCTTTCCGTACGCCGTAGCCTACTCCTGGCCCGTACGCTGGCACAGACCCGTGCGTCAGCACGTAGCCTGACCCTCCCACGTTTCCGTACCCTCACCTGTGCCCTAAGCCTTGCCGTTCCCTAACCCTATCGCTAGCCCCGAACGGAAACCCACCTCCAGCCCTACACCTTACCCTACGCCGTAGGCTACTCCTGGCCCGTACGCTGGCACTGACCCGTGCGTCAGCGGGTAGCCTGACCCTCCCACGTTTCCGTACCCTCACCTGTGCCCTAAGCCTTGCCGTTCCCAAACCCTAACCCTAGCCCGGAACGGAAACCCACCACCAGCCCTACACCTTACCCCCAAGCCGTAGCCTAATCCTGGCCCGTACGCTGGCACTGACACGTGCGTCAGCACGCTGCCTGACCCTCCCATATTTCCATAACCTCACCTGAGCCCTAAGCCTTGCCGTTCCCTAACCCTAACCCTAAACCGGAATGGAAACACACCACCAGCCCTACACCGTACCCGCAAGCCATAGCCTACTCCTGGCCCGTACGCTGGCACTGACCCGTGCGTCAGCACATAGCCTGACCCTCCCACGTTTCCGTACCCTCACCTGTGCCCTAAGCCTTGCCGTTCCCTAACCCTAACCCTAGCCCGGCACAGAAACCCACCAGCAACCCTACACCTTACCCTCAAGCCGTAGCCTACTCCTAGCCCGTACGCTGGCACTGACCCGTGCGTCAGCACGTAGCCTGACCCTCCCACGTTTCCGTACCCTCACCGGTGCCCTAAGCCTTACCATTCCCTAACCCTAACCCTACCCCGGAACGGATACCCACCACCAGCCCTACACATTACCCTACACCATAGCCTACTCCTGGCCCGTACGCTGGCACTGACCCGTGCATCAGAACGTAACCTGACCCTCCCACGTTTCCGTACCCTCACCTGTGACCTAAGCCTTGCCGTTCCCTAACCCTAACCCTAGCCCGGAACAGAAACCCACCAGTAGCCCCACAGCTTACCCCCAAGCCGTAGCCTACTCCTGGCCCGTACGCTGGCACTGACCCGTGCGTCAGCACGTAGCCTGACCCTCCCACGTTTCCGTACCCTCACCGGTGCCCTAAGCCTTACCATTCCCTAACCCTAACCCTACCCCGGAACGGATACCCACCACCAGCCCTACACATTACCCTACGCCATAGCCTACTCCTGGCCCGTACGCTGGCACTGACCCGTGCATCAGAACGTAACCTGACCCTCCCACGTTTCCGTACCCTCACCTGTGACCTAAGCCTTGCCGTTCCCTAACCCTAACCCTAGCCCGGAACAGAAACCCACCACCAGCCCCACAGCTTACCCCCAAGCCGTAGCCTACTCCTGGCCCGTACGCTGTCACTGACCAGTGCGTCAGCACGTAGCCTGACCCTCCCACGTTTCCGTACCCTCACCGGTGCCCTAAGCCTTGCCGTTCCCTAACCCTAACCCTAGCTCAGAACGGAAACCCACCACCAGCCCTACACCTTACCCTACGCCGTAGCCTACTCCTGTCCCGTACGCTGGCCCTGACCCGTGCGTCAGCACGTAGCCTGAACCTCCCACGTTTCCGTACCCTCACCTGCGCCCTAAACCTTGCCGTTCTCTAACCCTAACCCTAGCCTGGAACGGAAACCCACCACCAGCCCTACACCTTACCGTACGCCATAGCCTTCTCCTGGCCCGTACGCTGGCACTGACCCGTGCATCAGCACGTAACCTGACCCTCCCAGGTTTCGGTACCCTCACCTATGCCCTAAGCCTTGCCGTTCCCTAACCCTAACCCTAGCCCGGAACGAAAACACACCACCAGCCCTACACCTTACCCCCAAGCCGTAGCCTAATTCTGGCCCATACGCTGGCACTGACACGTGCGTCAGCACGCAGCCTGACCCTCCCATATTTCCGTACCCTCACCTGTGCCCTAAGCCTTCCCATTCCCTAACCCTAACCCTAGCCCGGAAGGGAAATAAACCACCAGCCCTACACCTTACCCCAAGCCGTAGCCTACTCCTGGCCCGTACGCTGGCACTGACCCGTGCGTCAGCACGTAGCCTGACCCTCCCACGTTTCCGTACCCTCACCTGTGCCCTAAGCCTTGCCGTTCCCTAACCCTAACCCTAGCCCGGAACGGAAACCCACCACCAGCCCTACACCTTACCCCAAGCCGTAGCCTACTCCTGGCCCGTACGCTGGCACTGACCCGTGCGTCAGCACGTAGCCTGACCCTCTCACGTTTCCGTACCCTCACCTGTGCCCTAAGCCTTGCCGTTCCCTAACCCTAACCCTAGCCCGGAACGGAAACCCACCACCAGTCCTACACGTTACCCCCAAGCCGTAGCCTAATCCTGGCCCGTACGCTGGCACTGACACGTGCGTCAGCACGCAGCCTGACCCTCCCACGTTTGTGTACCCTCACCTGTGCCCTAAGCCTTGCTGTTCCCTAACCCTAACCGCAGCCCGGAACGGAAACCCAACAACAGCCCTACACCTTACCATACGCAGTAGCCTACTCCTGGCCCGTACGCTGTCACTGACCCGTGGGTCAGCACGTAGCCCGACCCTCCCACGTTTTCGTACCCTCAACTGTGCCCTAAGCCTGGCCGTTCCCTAACCCTAACCGTAGCCTGGAACGGAAATCCACCCCCAGCCCTACACCTTACCCCCAAGCCGTAGCCTACTCCTGGCCCGTACGCTGGCACTGACCCGTGAGTCAGCATGTAGACTGACCCTCCCACGTTTCCGTACCCTCACCTGTGCCCTAAGCCTTACCATTCCCTATCCCTTACCCTAGCCCGGAACAGAAACTCACCACCAGCCCTACACCTTATCCCCTAGCCGTAGCCTACTCCTGGCCCGTACGCTGGCACTGACCCGTGCGTCAGCACGTAGCCTGACCCTCCCACGTTTCTGTACCCTCACCTGTGCCCTATGCCTTGCCGTTCCCTAACCCTAACCCTAGCCCGGAACAGAAACCCACCACCAGCCCTACACCTTACCCCCAAAGCCGTAGTCTACTCCTGGCCCATACGCTGGCACTGACCCGTGAGTCAGCACTTACCCTGACCCTCGCACGTTTCCTTACCCTCAACTGTGCCCTAAGCCTTGCCGTTCCCTAACCCTAACCCTAGCTCGGAACGGAAACCAACCACCAACCCTACACCATGCCCTACGCCGTAGCCTACTCCTGGCCCGTACGCTGGCACTGACCCGTGCGTCAGCACGTAGCCTGACCCTTCCACTTTTCCGTACCCTCACCTGTGCCCTAAGCTTTGCCGTTCCCTAACCCTAACCCTAGCTTTGAACAGAAACCCACCACCAGCCCTACACCTTACCCCCAAGCCGTAGCCTACTCCTGGCCCGTACGCTGGCACTGACCAGTGCGTCAGCACGTAGCCTGACCCTCCCACGTTTCCGTACCCTCACCTGTTCCCTAAGCCTTGCCGTTCCCTAAACCTAACCCTAGCCCGGAACGGAAACCCACCACCAGCCCTACACCTTACCCACAAGCCGTAGCCTACTCCTGGCCCGTACGCTGGCACTAACCCGTGCTTCAGCACGTAGCCTGACCCTCCCACGTTTCCGTACCCTCACCTGTGCCCTAAGCCTTGCCGTTCCCTAACCCTAACGCTAGCCCCGAACGGAAACCCACCAACAGCCCTACACCTTTCCGTACGCCGTAGCCTACTCCTGGCCCGTACGCTGGCACAGACCCGTGCGTCAGCACGTAGCCTGACCCTCCCACTTTTCCGTACCCTCACCTGTGCCCTAAGCCTTGCCGTTCCCTAACCCTAACGCTAGCCCCGAACGGAAACCCACCTCCAGCCCTACACCTTACCCTACGCCGTAGGCTACTCCTGGCCCGTACGCTGGCACTGACCCGTGCGTCAGCAGGTAGCCTGACCCTCCCACGTTTCCGTACCCTCACCTGTGCCCTAAGCCTTGCCGTTCCCAAACCCTAACCCTAGCCCGGAACGGAAACCCACCACCAGCCCTACACCTTACCCCCAAGCCGTAGCCTAATCCTGGCCCGTACGCTGGCACTGACACGTGCGTCAGCACGCTGCCTGACCCTCCCATATTTCCATAACCTCACCTGAGCCCTAAGCCTTGCCGTTCCCTAACCCTAACCCTAAACCGGAATGGAAACACACCACCAGCCCTACACCGTACCCGCAAGCCATAGCCTACTCCTGGCCCGTACGCTGGCACTGACCCGTGCGTCAGCACATAGCCTGACCCTCCCACGTTTCCGTACCCTCACCTGTGCCCTAAGCCTTGCCGTTCCCTAACCCTAACCCTAGCCCGGCACGGAAACCCACCAGCAACCCTACACCTTACCCTCAAGCCGTAGCCTACTCCTAGCCCGTACGCTGGCACTGACCCGTGCGTCAGCACGTAGCCTGATCCTCCCACGTTTCCGTACCCTCACCGGTGCCCTAAGCCTTACCATTCCCTAACCCTAACCCTACCCCGGAACGGATACCCACCACCAGCCCTACACATTACCCTACGCCATAGCCTACTCCTGGCCCGTACGCTGGCACTGACCCGTGCATCAGAACGTAACCTGACCCTCCCACGTTTCCGTACCCTCACCTGTGACCTAAGCCTTGCCGTTCCCTAACCCTAACCCTAGCCCGGAACAGAAACCCACCACCAGCCCCACAGCTTACCCCCAAGCCGTAGCCTACTCCTGGCCCGTACGCTGGCACTGACCAGTGCGTCAGCACGTAGCCTGACCCTCCCACGTTTCCGTACCCTCACCGGTGCCCTAAGCCTTGCCGTTCCCTAACCCTAACCCTAGCTCAGAACGGAAACCCACCACCAGCCCTACAACTTACCCTACGCCGTAGCCTACTCCTGTCCCGTACGCTGGCCCTGACCCGTGCGTCAGCACGTAGCCTGAACCTCCCACGTTTCCGTACCCTCACCTGCGCCCTAAACCTTGCCGTTCTCTAACCCTAACCCTAGCCTGGAACGGAAACCCACCACCAGCCCTACACCTTACCGTACGCCATAGCCTTCTCCTGGCCCGTACGCTGGCACTGACCCGTGCATCAGCACGTAACCTGACCCTCCCAGGTTTCGGTACCCTCACCTATGCCCTAAGCCTTGCCGTTCCCTAACCCTAACCCTAGCCCGGAACGAAAACACACCACCAGCCCTACACCTTACCCCCAAGCCGTAGCCTAATTCTGGCCCATACGCTGGCACTGACACGTGCGTCAGCACGCAGCCTGACCCTCCCATATTTACATACCCTCACCTGTGCCCTAAGCCTTGCCGTTCCCTAACGCTAACCCTAGCCCGGAACGGAAACACACCGCCAGCCCTACACCTTAACCCAAGCCGTAGCCTACTCCTGGCCCGTACGCTGGCACTGACCCGTGCGTCAGCACGTAGCCTGACCCTCACACGTTTCCGTACCCTCACCTGTGCCCTAAGCCTTGCCGTTCCCTAACCCTAACCCTAGCCCGGAACGGAAAACCACCACCATTCCTACTCCTTACCCCCAAGCCGTAGCCTAATCCTGGCCCGTACGCTGGCACTGACACGTGCGTCAGCATGCAGCCTGACCCTCCCATATTTCCGTACCCTCAACTGTGCCCTAAGCCTTGCCGTTCCCTAACCCTAACCCTAGCCCGGCACGGAAACCCACCAGGAACCCTACACCTTACCCTCAAGCCGTAGCCTACTCCTAGCCCGTACGCTGGCACTGACCCGTGCGTCAGCACGTATCCTGACCCTCCCACGTTTCCGTACCCTCACCGGTGCCCTAAGCCTTACCATTCCCTAACCCTAACCCTAGCCCAGAACGGAAACCCACAACCAGCCCTACACTTTACCCTACGCCGTAGCCTACTCCTGGCCTGTACGCTGGCACTGACCCGGGCGTCAGCACGTAGCATGACCCTCCCACGTTTCCGTACCCTCACCTGTGCCCTAAGCCTTGCCGTTCCCTAACCCTAACCCTAGCCCGGCACGGAAACCCACCAGTAGCCCTACACCTTACCCTCAAGCCGTAGCCTAATCCTGGCCCGTACGCTGGCACTGACCCGTGCGTCAGCACGTACCCTGACCCTCCGACGTTTCCGTACCGTCACCTGTGTCCTAAGTCTTGCTGTTCCCTAACTCTAACCCTAGCCTGGAACGGAAACCCACCACCAGCCCTACACCTTACCCTACGCGGCAGCCAATTCCTGGCCCGTGCTCTGGCACTGACACGTGGGTCAGCACGAAGCCTGACCCTCCCACGTTTCTATACACTCACCTGTGCCCTATGCCTTGCCGTTCCCTAACCCTAACCCTAGCCCGGAACAGAAACACACCACCAGCCCTACACCTTACCCCCAAGCCGTAGTCTACTCCTGGCCCATACGCTGGCACTGACCCATGCGTGAGCACTTAGCCTGGCCCTCGCACGTTTCCTTACCCTCAACTGTGCCCTAAGCCTTGCCGTTCCCTAACCCTAACCCTAGCTCGGAACGGAAACCAACCACCAGCCCTACATCTTACCATACGCCGTAGGCTACTCCTGGACCGTACGCTGGCACTGACCCGTGCGTCAGCACGTAGCCTGACCCTCCCACGTTTCCGTACCCTCACCTGTGCCCTAAGCCTTGCCGTTCCCTAACCCTAACCCTAGCCTGGAACGGAAATCCACAACCAGCCCTACACCTTAGCCTATGCCATAGCCTACTCCTGGCCTGTACGCTGGCACTGACCCGTGCATCAGCACGTAACCTGAACCTCCCACGTTTCCGTACCGTCACCTGTGCCCTAAGCCTTGCCGTTCCCTAACCCTAACGCTAGCCCCGAACGGAAACCCACCAACAGCCCTACACCTTTCCGTATGCCGTAGCCTACTCCTGGCCCGTACGCTGGCACTGACCCGTGCGTCAGCACGTAGCCTTACCCTCCCACGTTTCCGTACACTCACCTGTGCCCTAAGCCTTGCCGTTCCCTAACCCTAACCCTAGCCCGGAATGGAAACCCACCACCAGCCCTACACCTTACCCCCAAGCTGTAGCCTACTCCTGGCCCGTACCCTGCACTGACCCATGCGTCAGCACGTAGCCTGACCCTCCCACTTTTCTTTACCGACACCTGTGCCCTAAGCCTTGCAGTTCCCTAACACTAACCCTAGCTCGGAACGGAAACCCACCACAAGCCCTACACCTTACTCTACGCCGTAGCCTACTGCTGGCCTGTATGCTGGCACTGACCCGTGCGTCAGCACGTAGCCTGACCCTCCCACGTTTCCGTACCCTCACCTGTGCCCTAAGCCTTGCCGTTCCCTAACCCTAACCCTAGACCGGAACGGAAACCCACCACCAGCCCTACAGCTTACCCTACGCCGTAGCCTACTCCTGGCCCGTACGCTGGCACTGACCCGTCCGTCAGCACGTAGCCTGACACTCCCACGTTTCGGTACCCTCACCTGTGCCCTAAGCCTTGCCGTTCCCTAACCATAACCCTAGCCCCGAACGGAAACCCACCACCAGCCCTACAACTTACCCCCAAGCCGTAGCCTACTCCTGGCCCGTACGCTGGCACTGACCCGTGTGTCAGCACGTAGCCTGACTCTCCCTCGTTTCCGTACCCTCACCTGTGCCCTAAGCCTTACCGTTCCCTAACCCTAACCCTAGCCCGGCACAGAAACCCACCAGCAACCCTACACCTTACCCTCAAGCCGTAGCCTACTCCTGGACCGTACGCTGGCACTGACCCGTGTGTCAGCACGTAGCCAGACCCTCCCACGTTTCCGTACCCTCACCTGTGCCCTAAGCCTTGCCGTTCCCTAACCCTAACCCTAGCCCGGAACGGAAACCCACCACCAGCCCTATACATTTCCCTACACCGTAGCCTACTCCTGGCCCGTACGCTGGCACTGACCCGTGTGTCAGCACATAGCATGACCCTCCCACGTTTCCGTACCCTCACCTATCCCTAAACCTTGCCGTTCCCTAACCCTAACCCTAGCCCAGAACGGAAACCCACCACCAGCCCTACACTTTACCCTACGCCGTAGCCTACTCCTGGCCTGTACGCTGGCACTGACCCGGGCGTCAGCACGTAGCATGACCCTCCCACGTTTCCGTACCCTCACCTGTGCCCTAAGCCTTGCCGTTTCCTAACCCTAACCCTAGCCCGGCACGGAAACCCACCAGTAGCCCTAAACCTTACCCTCAAGCCGTAGCCTAATCCTGGCCGTACGCTGGCACTGACCCGGGCGTCAGCACGTAGCATGACCCTCCCACGTTTCCGTACCCTCACCTGTGTCCTAAGTCTTGCTGTTCCCTAACTCTAACCCTAGCCCGGAACGGAAACCCACCACCAGTCCTACACCTTACCCTACGCGGCAGCCAATTCCTGGCCCGTGCTCTGGCACTGACCCGTGGGTCAGCACATAGCCTGGCCCTCCCACGTTTCTGTACCCTCAACTGTGCCCTATGCCTTGCCGTTCGCTAACCCTAACCCTAGCCCGGAACAGAAACCCACCACCAGCCCTACACCTTAACCCCAAGCCGTAGTCTAATCCTGGCCCATACGCTGTCACTGACCCGTGCATCAGCACTTAACCTGACCCTCGCACGTTTCCTTACCCTCAACTGTGCCCTAAGCCTTGCCGTTCCCTAACCCTAACCCTAGCTCGGAACGGAAACCAACCACCAACCCTACACCATGCCCTACGCCGTAGCCTACTCCTGGCCCGTACGCGGGCACTGACCCGTGCGTCAGCACGTAGCCTGACCCTTCCACTTTTCCGTACCCTCACCTGTGCCCTAAGCTTTGCCGTTCCCTAACCCTAACCATAGCTTGGAACAAAAACCCACCACCAGCCCTACACCTTACCCCCAAGCCGTAGCCTACTCCTGGCCCGTACGCTGGCACTGACCCGTGCGTCAGCACGTAGCCTGACCCTCCCACGTTTCCGTACCCTCACCTGTGCCCTAAGCCTTGCCGTTCCCTAAACCTATCCCTTGCCCAGAACGGAAACCCACCTCCAGCCCTACACCTTACCCTACGCCGTAGGCTACTCCTGGCCCGTACGCTGGCACTGACCCGTGCGTCAGCAGGTAGCCTGACCCTCCCACGTTTCCGTACCCTCACCTGTGCCCTAAGCCTTGCCGTTCCCAAACCCTAACCCTAGCCCGGAACGGAAACCCACCACCAGCCCTACACCTTACCCCCAAGCCGTAGCCTAATCCTGGCCCGTACGCTGGCACTGACACGTGCGTCAGCACGCTGCCTGACCCTCCCATATTTCCATAACCTCACCTGAGCCCTAAGCCTTGCCGTTCCCTAACCCTAACCCTAAACCGGAATGGAAACACACCACCAGCCCTACACCGTACCCGCAAGCCATAGCCTACTCCTGGCCCGTACGCTGGCACTGACCCGTGCATCAGCACATAGCCTGACCCTCCCACGTTTCCGTACCCTCACCTGTGCCCTAAGCCTTGCCGTTCCCTAACCCTAACCCTAGCCCGGCACGGAAACCCACCAGCAACCCTACACCTTACCCTCAAGCCGTAGCCTACTCCTAGCCCGTACGCTGGCACTGACCCGTGCGTCAGCACGTAGCCTGACCCTCCCACGTTTCCGTACCCTCACCGGTGCCCTAAGCCTTACCATTCCCTAACCCTAACCCTACCCCGGAACGGATACCCACCACCAGCCCTACACATTACCCTATGCCATAGCCTACTCCTGGCCCGTACGCTGGCACTGACCCGTGCATCAGAACGTAACCTGACACTCCCACGTTTCCGTACCCTCACCTGTGACCTAAGCCTTGCCGTTCCCTAACCCTAACCCTAGCCCGGAACAGAAACCCACCACCAGCCCCACAGCTTACCCCCAAGCCGTAGCCTACTCCTGGCCCGTACGCTGGCACTGACCAGTGCGTCAGCACGTAGCCTGACCCTCCCACGTTTCCGTACCCTCACCTGTTCCCTAAGCCTTTCCGTTCCCTAACCCTAACCCTAGCTCAGAACGGAAACCCACCACCAGCCCTACACCTTACCCTACGCCGTAGCCTACTCCTGTCCCGTACGCTGGCCCTGACCCGTGCGTCAGCACGTAGCCTGAACCTCCCACGTTTCCGTACCCTCACCTGCGCCCTAAACCTTGCCGTTCTCTAACCCTAACCCTAGCCTGGAACGGAAACCCACCACCAGCCCTACACCTTACCGTACGCCATAGCCTTCTCCTGGCCCGTACGCTGGCACTGACCCGTGCATCAGCACGTAACCTGACCCTCCCAGGTTTCGGTACCCTCACCTATGCCCTAAGCCTTGCCGTTCCCTAACCCTAACCCTAGCCCGGAACGAAAACACACCACCAGCCCTACACCTTACAACCAAGCCGTAGCCTAATTCTGGCCCATACGCTGGCACTGACACGTGCGTCAGCACGCAGCCTGACCCTCCCATATTTCCGTACCCTCACCTGTGCCCTAAGCCTTCCCATTCCCTAACCCTAACCCTAGCCCGGAAGGGAAACAAACCACCAGCCCTACACCTTACCCCAAGCCGTAGCCTACTCCTGGCCCGTACGCTGGCACTGACCCGTGCGTCAGCACGTAGCCTGACCCTCCCACGTTTCCGTACCCTCACCTGTGCCCTAAGCCTTGCCGTTCCCTAACCCTAACCCTAGCCCGGAACGGAAACCCACCACCAGCCCTACACCTTACCCCAAGCCGTAGCCTACTCCTGGCCCGTACGCTGGCACTGACCCGTGCGTCAGCACGTAGCCTGACCCTCTCACGTTTCCGTACCCTCACCTGTGCCCTAAGCCTTGCCGTTCCCTATCCCTTACCCTAGCCCGGAACAGAAACTCACCACCAGCCCTACACCTTATCCCCTAGCCGTAGCCTACTCCTGGCCCGTACGCTGGCACTGACCCGTGCGTCAGCACGTAGCCTGACCCTCCCACGTTTCTGTACCCTCACCTGTGCCCTATGCCTTGCCGTTCCCTAACCCTAACCCTAGCCCTGAACAGAAACCCACCACCAGCCCTACAGCTTACCCCCAAAGCCGTAGTCTACTCCTGGCCCATACGCTGGCACTGACCCGTCAGTCAGCACTTACCCTGACCCTCGCACGTTTCCTTACCCTCAACTGTGCCCTAAGCCTTGCCGTTCCCTAACCCTAACCCTAGCTCGGAACGGAAACCAACCACCAACCCTACACCATGCCCTACGCCGTAGCCTACTCCTGGCCCGTACGCTGGCACTGACCCGTGCGTCAGCACGTAGCCTGACCCTTCCACTTTTCCGTACCCTCACCTGTGCCCTAAGCTTTGCCGTTCCCTAACCCTAACCCTAGCTTTGAACAGAAACCCACCACCAGCCCTACACCTTACCCCCAAGCCGTAGCCTACTCCTGGCCCGTACGCTGGCATTGACCAGTGCGTCAGCACGTAGCCTGACCCTCCCACGTTTCCGTACCCTCACCTGTTCCCTAAGCCTTGCCGTTCCCTAAACCTAACCCTAGCCCGGAACGGAAACCCACCACCAGCCCTACACCTTACCCACAAGCCGTAGCCTACTCCTGGCCCGTACGCTGGCACTAACCCGTGCTTCAGCACGTAGCCTGACCCTCCCACGTTTCCGTACCCTCACCTGTGCCCTAAGCCTTGCCGTTCCCTAACCCTAACGCTAGCCCCGAACGGAAACCCACCAACAGCCCTACACCTTTCCGTACGCCGTAGCCTACTCCTGGCCCGTACGCTGGCACAGACCCGTGCGTCAGCACGTAGCCTGACCCTCCCACGTTTCCGTACCCTCACCTGTGCCCTAAGCCTTGCCGTTCCCTAACCCTAACGCTAGCCCCGAACGGAAACCCACCTCCAGCCCTACACCTTACCCTACGCCGTAGGCTACTCCTGGCCCGTACGCTGGCACTGGCCCGTGCGTCAGCAGGTAGCCTGACCCTCCCACGTTTTCGTACCCTCACCTGTGCCCTAAGCCTTGCCGTTCCCAAACCCTAACCCTAGCCCGGAACGGAAACCCACCACCAGCCCTACACCTTACCCCCAAGCCGTAGCCTAATCCTGGCCCGTACGCTGGCACTGACACGTGCGTCAGCACGCTGCCTGACCCTCCCATATTTCCATAACCTCACCTGAGCCCTAAGCCTTGCCGTTCCCTAACCCTAACCCTAAACCGGAATGGAAACACACCACCAGCCCTACACCGTACCCGCAAGCCATAGCCTACTCCTGGCCCGTACGCTGGCACTGACCCGTGCGTCAGCACATAGCCTGACCCTCCCACGTTTCCGTACCCTCACCTGTGCCCTAAGCCTTGCCGTTCCCTAACCCTAACCCTAGCCCGGCACGGAAACCCACCAGCAACCCTACACCTTACCCTCAAGCCATAGCCTACTCCTAGCCCGTACGCTGGCACTGACCCGTGCGTCAGCACGTAGCCTGACCCTCCCACGTTTCCGTACCCTCACCGGTGCCCTAAGCCTTACCATTCCCTAACCCTAACCCTACCCCGGAACGGATACCCACCACCAGCCCTACACATTACCCTACGCCATAGCCTACTCCTGGCCCGTACGCTGGCACTGACCCGTGCATCAGAACGTAACCTGACCCTCCCACGTTTCCGTACCCTCACCGGTGCCCTAAGCCTTGCCGTTCCCTAACCCTAACCCTAGCTCAGAACGGAAACCCACCACCAGCCCTACACCTTACCCTACGCCGTAGCCTACTCCTGTCCCGTACGCTGGCCCTGACCCGTGCGTCAGCACGTAGCCTGAACCTCCCACGTTTCCGTACCCTCACCTGCGCCCTAAACCTTGCCGTTCTCTAACCCTAACCCTAGGCTGGAACGGAAACCCACCACCAGCCCTACACCTTACCGTACGCCATAGCCTTCTCCTGGCCCGTACGCTGGCACTGACACGTGCATCAGCACGTAACCTGACCCTCCCAGGTTTCGGTACCCTCACCTATGCCCTAAGCCTTGCCGTTCCCTAACCCTAACCCTAGCCCGGAACGAAAACACACCACCAGCCCTACACCTTACCCCCAAGCCGTAGCCTAATTCTGGCCCATACGCTGGCACTGACACGTGCGTCAGCACGCAGCCTGACCCTCCCATATTTCTGTACCCTCACCTGTGCCCTAAGCCTTCCCATTCCCTAACCCTAACCCTAGCCCGGAAGGGAAACAAACCACCAGCCCTACACCTTACCCCAAGCCGTAGCCTACTCCTGGCCCGTACGCTGGCACTGACCCGTGCGTCAGCACGTAGCCTGACCCTCCCACGTTTCCGTACCCTCACCTGTGCCCTAAGCCTTGCCGTTCCCTAACCCTAACCCTAGCCCGGAACGGAAACCCACCACCAGCCCTACACCTTACCCCAAGCCGTAGCCTACTCCTGGCCTGTACGCTGGCACTGACCCGTGCGTCAGCACGTAGCCTGACCCTCCCACGTTTCCGTACCCTCACCTGTGCCCTAAGCCTTGCCGTTCCCTAACCCTAACCCTAGCCCGGAACGGAAACCCACCACCAGTCCTACACGTTACCCCCAAGCCGTAGCCTAATCCTGGCCCGTACGCTGGCACTGACACGTGCGTCAGCACGCAGCCTGACCCTCCCACGTTTGTGTACCCTCACCTGTGCCCTAAGCCTTGCTGTTCCCTAACCCTAACCGTAGCCCGGAACGGAAACCCACCCCCAGCCCTACACCTTACCATACGCAGTAGCCTACTCCTGGCCCGTACGCTGTCACTGACCCGTGGGTCAGCACGTAGCCTGACCCTCCCACGTTTTCGTACCCTCAACTGTGCCCTAAGCCTTACCATTCCCTATCCCTTACCCTAGCCCGGAACAGAAACTCACCACCAGACCTACACCTTATCCCCTAGCCGTAGCCTACTCCTGGCCCGTACGCTGGCACTGACCCGTGCGTCAGCACGTAGCCTGACCCTCCCACGTTTCTGTACCCTCACCTGTGCCCTATGCCTTGCCGTTCCCTAACCCTAACCCTAGCCCGGAACAGAAACCCACCACCAGCCCTACAGCTTACCCCCAAAGCCGTAGTCTACTCCTGGCCCATACGCTGGCACTGACCCGTGAGTCAGCACTTACCCTGACCCTCGCACGTTTCCTTACCCTCAACTGTGCCCTAAGCCTTGCCGTTCCCTAACCCTAACCCTAGCTCGGAACGGAAACCAACCACCAACCCTACACCATGCACTACGCCGTAGCCTACTCCTGGCCCGTACGCGGGCACTGACCCGTGCGTCAGCACGTAGCCTGACCCTTCCACTTTTCCGTACCCTCACCTGTGCCCTAAGCTTTGCCGTTCCCTAACCCTAACCCTAGCTTGGAACAGAAACCCACCACCAGCCCTACACCTTACCCCCAAGCCGTAGCCTACTCCTGGCCCGTACGCTGGCACAGACCCGTGCGTCAGCACGTAGCCTGACCCTCCCACGTTTCCGTACCCTCACCTGTGCCCTAAGCCTTGCCGTTCCCTAACCCTAACCCTAGCCTGGAACGGAAAGAAACCACCAGCCCTACACCTTACCCCAAGCCGTAGCCTACTCCTGGCCCGTACGCTGGCACTGACCCGTGCGTCAGCACGTAGCCTTACCCTCCCACGTTTCCGTACACTCACCTGTGCCCTAAGCCTTGCCGTTCCCTAACCCTAACCCTAGCCCGGAATGGAAACCCACCACCAGCCCTACACCTTACCACCAAGCTGTAGCCTACTCCTGGCCCGTACCCTGCACTGACCCATGCGTCAGCACGTAGCCTGACCCTCCCACTTTTCTTTACCGACACCTGTGCCCTAAGCCTTGCAGTTCCCTAACACTAACCCTAGCTCGGAACGGAAACCCACCACAAGCCCTACACCTTACTCTACGCCGTAGCCTACTGCTGGCCTGTATGCTGGCACTGACCCGTGCGTCAGCACGTAGCCTGACCCTCCCACGTTTCCGTACCCTCACCTGTGCCCTAAGCCTTGCCGTTCCCTAACCCTAACCCTAGACCAGAACGGAAACCCACCACCAGCCCTACAGCTTACCCTACGCCGTAGCCTACTCCTGGCCCGTACGCTGGCACTGACCCGTGCGTCAGCACGTAGCCTGACACTCCCACGTTTCGGTACCCTCACCTGTGCCCTAAGCCTTGCCGTTTCCTAACCCTAACCCTAGCCCGGCACGGAAACCCACCAGTAGCCCTACACCTTACCCTCAAGCCGTAGCCTAATCCTGGCCGTACGCTGGCACTGACACGTGCGTCAGCACGTACCCTGACCCTCCCACGTTTCCGTACCCTCACCTGTGTCCTAAGTCTTGCTGTTCCCTAACTCTAACCCTAGCCAGGAACGGAAACCCACCACCAGTCCTACACCTTACCCTACGCGGCAGCCAATTCCTGGCCCGTGCTCTGGCACTGACCCGTGGGTCAGCACATAGCCTGGCCCTCCCACGTTTCTGTACCCTCAACTGTGCCCTATGCCTTGCCGTTCCCTAACCCTAACCCTAGCCCGGAACAGAAACCCACCACCAGCCCTACACCTTACCCCCAAGCCGTAGTCTAGGCCTGGCCCATACGCTGTCACTGACCCGTGCATCAGCACTTAGCCTGACCCTCGCACGTTTCCTTACCCTCAACTGTGCCCTAAGCCTTGCCGTTCCCTAACCCTAACCCTAGCTCGGAACGGAAACCAACCACCAACCCTACACCATGCCCTACGCCGTAGCCTACTCCTGGCCCGTACGCGGGCACTGACCCGTGCGTCAGCACGTAGCCTGACCCTTCCACTTTTCCGTACCCTCACCTGTGCCCTAAGCTTTGCCGTTCCCTAACCCTAACCCTAGCTTGGAACAAAAACCCACCACCAGCCCTACACCTTACCCCCAGGCCGTAGCCTACTCCTGGCCAGTACGCTGGCACTGACCAGTGCGTCAGCACGTAGCCTGACCCTCCCACGTTTCCGTACCCTCACCTGTTCCCTAAGCCTTGCCGTTCCCTAACCCTAACCCTAGCCTGGAACGGAAAGCCACCACCAGCCCTACACCTTACCCCAAGCCGTAGCCTACTCCTGTCCCGTACGCTGGCACTGACGCGTGCGTCAGCAGGTAGCCTGACCCTCCCACCTTTCTGTACCCTCACCTGTGCCCTAAGCCTTGCCGTTCCCTAACCCTAACCCTAGCCCAGAACGGAAACCCACCACCAGCCCTACACCTTACCCTACGCCAGAGCCTTCTCCTGGCCCGTACGCTGGCACTGACCCGTGCATCAGCACGTAACCTGACCCTCCCACGTTTCGTTACCCTCACCTGTGCCCTAAGCCTTGCCGTTCCCTAACCCTAACCCTAGCCCGGAACGGAAACCCACCACCAGCCCTACACCTTACCCCCAAGCCGTAGCCTAATCCTGCCCGTACGCTGGCACTGACATGTGCGTCAGCACGCAGCCTGAACCTCCCATATTTCCGTACCCTCACCTGTGCCCTAATCCTTGCCGTTCCCTAACCCTAACCCTAGCCCGGAACGGAAACACACCACCAGCCCTACACCTTACCCCAAGCCGTAGCCTACTCCTGGCCCATACGCTGGCACTGACCCGTGCGTCAGCACGTAGCCTGACCCTCCCACGTTTCCGTACCCTCACCTGTGCCCTAAGCCTTGCCGTTCCCTAACCCTAACCCTAGCCCGGAACGGAAACCCACCACCAGCCCTACACCTTACCCTACGCCGTAGCCTACTCCTGGCCCATACGCTGGCACTAACCCGTGTGTCAGAACGTAGCCAGACCCTCCCATGTTTCCGTACCCTCACCTGTGCCCTACACCTTGCCGTTCCCTAACCCTAACCCTAGCACAGTACGGAAACCCACCAGCAGCCCTACAACTTACCCCCAAGCTATAACATACTCCTGGCCCTTACGCTGGCACTGACCCGTGCGTCAGCATGTAGCCTGACCCTCCCACGTTTCCGTACCCTCACCTGTGCCCTAAGCCTTGCCGTTCCCTAAACCTATCCCTAGCCCAGAACGGAAACCCACCTCCAACCCTACACCTTACCCTACGCCGTAGGCTACTCCTGGCCCGTACGCTGGCACTGACCCGTGCGTCAGCAGGTAGCCTGACCCTCCCACGTTTCCGTACCCTCACCTGTGCCCTAAGCCTTGCCGTTCCCAAATCCTAACCCTAGCCCGGAACGGAAACCCACCACCAGCCCTACACCTTACCCCCAAGCCGTAGCCTAATCCTGGCCCGTACGCTGGCACTGACACGTGCGTCAGCACGCTGCCTGAACCTCCCATATTTCCGTAACCTCACCTGAGCCCTAAGCCTTGCCGTTCCCTAACCCTAACTCTAAACCGGAATGGAAACACACCACCAGCCCTACACCGTACCCGCAAGCCATAGCCTACTCCTGGCCCGTACGCTGGCACTGACCCGTGCGTCAGCACATAGCCTGACCCTCCCACGTTTCCGTACCCTCACCTGTGCCCTAAGCCTTGCCATTCCCTAACCCTAACCCTAGCCCGGCACGGAAACCCACCAGCAACCCTACACCTTACCCTCAAGCCGTAGCCTACTCCTAGCCCGTACGCTGGCACTGACCCATGCGTCAGCACGTAGCCTGACCCTCCCACGTTTCCGTACCCTCACCGGTGCCCTAAGCCTTACCATTCCCTAACCCTAACCCTACCCCGGAACAGATACCCACCACCAGCCCTACACATTACCCTACGCCATAGCCTACTCCTGGCCCGTACGCTGGCACTGACCCGTGCATCAGAACGTAACCTGACCCTCCCACGTTTCCGTACCCTCACCTGTGACCTAAGCCTTGCCGTTCCCTAACCCTAACCCTAGCCCGGAACAGAAACCCACCACCAGCCCCACAGCTTACCCCCAAGCCGTAGCCTACTCCTGGCCCGTACGCTGGCACTGACCAGTGCGTCAGCACGTAACCTGACCCTCCCACGTTTCCGTACCCTCACCTGTTCCCTAACCCTTGCCGTTCCCTAACCCTAACCCTAGCTCAGAACGGAAACCCACCACCAGCCCTACACCTTACCCTACGCCGTAGCCTACTCCTGTCCCGTACGCTGGCCCTGACCCGTGCGTCAGCACGTAGCCTGAACCTCCCACATTTCCGTACCCTCACCTGCGCCCTAAACCTTGCCGTTCTCTAACCCTAACCCTAGCCTGGAACGGAAACCCACCACCAGCCCTACACCTTACCGTACGCCATAGCCTTCTCCTGGCCCGTACGCTGGCACTGACCCGTGCATCAGCACGTAACCTGACCCTCCCAGGTTTCGGTACCCTCACCTATGCCCTGAGCCTTGCCGTTCCCTAACCCTAACCCTAGCCCGGAACGAAAACACACCACCAGCCCTACACCTTACCCCCAAGCCGTAGCCTAATTCTGGCCCATACGCTGGCACTGACACGTGCGTCAGCACGCAGCCTGACCCTCCCATATTTCCGTACCCTCACCTGTGCCCTAAGCCTTGCCGTTCCCTAACCCTAACCCTAGCCCGGAACGGAAACCCACCACCAGCCCTACACCTTACCCCTAGCCGTAGCCTACTCCTGGCCCGTACGCTGGCACTGACCCGTGCGTCAGCACGTAGCCTGACCCTCCCACGTTTCCGTACCCTCACCTGTGCCCTAAGCCTTGCCGTTCCCTAACCCTAACCCTAGCCCGGAACGGAAACCCACCACCAATCCTACATGTTACCCCCAAGCCGTAGCCTAATCCTGGCCCGTACGCTGGCACTGACACGTGCGTCAGCACGCAGCCTGACCCTCCCATATTTCCGTACCCTCACCTGTGCCCTAAGCCTTGCCGTTCCCTGACCCTAACCCTAGCCCGGAACGGAAACACACCACCAGCCCTACACCTTACCCGCAAGCCGTAGCCTACTCCTGGCCCGTACGCTGGCACTGACCCGTGCGTCAGCACGTAGCCTGACCCTCCCAAGTTTCCGTACCCTCACTTGTGCCCTAAGCCTTGCCGTTCCCTAACCCTAACCCTAGCCCGGAACGGAAACCCACCACCAGGCCCACAACTTACCCCCAAGCCGTAGCCTAATCCTGGCCCATACGCTGGTACTGACCCGTGCGTCAGCATGTAGCCTGACCCTCCCACGTTTGTGTACCCTCACCTGTGCCCTAAGCCTTGCTGTTCCCTAACCCTAACCCCAGCCCGGAACGGAAACCCACCAACAGCCCTACACCTTACCATACGCAGTAGCCTACTCCTGGCCCGTACGCTGTCACTGACCCGTGGGTCAGCACGTAGCCTGACCCTCCCACGTTTTCGTACCCTCAACTGTGCCCTAAGCCTGGCCGTTCCCTAACCCTAACCGTAGCCCGGAACGGAAACCCACCCCCAGCCCTACACCTTACCCCCAAGCCGTAGCCTACTCCTGGCCCGTACGCTGGCACTGACCCGTGAGTCAGCATGTAGACTGACCCTCCCACGTTTCCGTACCCTCACCTGTGCCCTAAGCCTTACCATTCCCTATCCCTTACCCTAGCCCGGAACAGAAACTCACCACCAGCCCTACACCTTATCCCCTAGCCGTAGCCTACTCCTGGCCCGTACGCTGGCACTGACCCGTGCGTCAGCACGTAGCCTGACCCTCCCACGTTTCTGTACCCTCACCTGTGCCCTATGCCTTGCCGTTCCCTAACCCTAACCCTAGCCCGGAACAGAAACCCACCACCAGCCCTACAGCTTACCCCCAAAGCCGTAGTCTACTCCTGGCCCATACGCTGGCACTGACCCGTGAGTCAGCACTTACCCTGACCCTCGCACGTTTCCTTACCCTCAACTGTGCCCTAAGCCTTGCCGTTCCCTAACCCTAACCCTAGCTCGGAACGGAAACCAACCACCAACCCTACACCATGCCCTACGCCGTAGCCTACTCCTGGCCCGTACGCTGGCACTGACCCGTGCGTCAGCACGTAGCCTGACCCTTCCACTTTTCCGTACCCTCACCTGTGCCCTAAGCTTTGCCGTTCCCTAACCCTAACCCTAGATTGGAACAGAAACCCACCACCAGCCCTACACCTTACCCCCAAGCCGTAGCCTACTCCTGGCCCGTACGCTGGCACTGACCAGTGCGTCAGCACGTAGCCTGACCCTCCCACGTTTCCGTACCCTCACCTGTTCCCTAAGCCTTGCCGTTCCCTAAACCTAACCCTAGCCCGGAACGGAAACCCACCACCAGCCCTACACCTTACCCACAAGCCGTAGCCTACTCCTGGCCCGTACGCTGGCACTGACCCGTGCTTCAGCACGTAGCCTGACCCTCCCACGTTTCCGTACCCTCACC
This sequence comes from Mesoplodon mirus, assembly GCF_964341445.2. NCBI lineage: Eukaryota > Metazoa > Chordata > Mammalia > Artiodactyla > Ziphiidae > Mesoplodon > Mesoplodon mirus. The sequence continues at coordinate 194,857 of NW_028295379.1, forward strand.
TGTGCCCTAAGCCTTGCCATTCCCTAACCCTAACCCTAGCCCGGAACGGAAACCCACCACCAGCCCTACACCTTACCCCAAGCCGTAGCCTACTCCTGGCCCGTACGATGGCACTGACCCGTGCGACAGCACGTAGCCTGGCCCTCCCACGTTTCCGTACCCTCACCTGTGCCCTAAGCCTTGCCGTTCCCTAACCCTAACCCTAGCCCGGAACGGAAACCCATAACCAGCCCTACACCTTACCCTACGCCGTAGCCTACTCCTGGCCCGTACGCTGGAACTAACCCGTGTGTCAGAACGTAGCCAGACCATCCCATGTCTCCGTACCCTCACCTGTGCCCTACACCTTGCCGTTCCCTAACCCAAACCCTAGCACAGTACGGAAACCCACCAGCAGCCCTACAACTTACCCCCAAGCTGTAACCTACTCCTGGCCCTTACGCTGGCACTGACCCGTGCTTCAGCACGTAGCCTGACCCTCCCACATTTCCGTACCCTCACCTGTGCCCTAAGCCTTGCTGTTCCCTAACCCTAACCCTAGCCTCGATCGGAAACCCACCACCACTCCTACACCTTACCCTACGACGTAGCCAACTCCTGGCCCGTATGCTGGCACTGACACGTGCGTTAGCACGTAGCCTGACCCTCCCACGTTTCCGTACCCTCACTTGTGCGCTAAGCCTTGCCGTTCCCTAACCATAACCCTAGTCCGGAACGGAAACCCACCACCAGCCCCACAACTTACCCCAAAGCCGTAGCCTAATCCAGGCCCGTATGCTGGTACTGAGCCGTGCGTCAGCACGTAGCCTGACACTCCCACGTTTGTGTAACCTCACCTGTGCCCTAAGCCTTGCCGTTCCCTAACCCTAACCCTAGCCCGGAACGGAAACCCACCAACAGCCCTATACCTTACCCTACACACTAGCCTACTCCTGGCCCGTACGCTGTCACGGACCCGTGGGTCAGCACGTAGCCTGACCCTCCCACGTTTTCGTACCCTCAACTCTGCCCTAAGCCTGGCCGTTCCCTAACACTAACCGTAGCCCGGAACGGAAACCCACCCCCAGCCCTACACCTTACCCCCAAGCTGTAGCCTACTCCTGGCCCGTACGCTGGCACTGACTCGTGCGTCAGCATGTAGACTGACCCTCCCACGTTTCCGTACCCTCACCTGTACCCTAAGCTTTACCATTCCCTATCCCTTACCCTAGCCCGGAACGGAAACCCACCACCAGCCCTACACCTTACCCCCAAGCCGTAGCCTACTCCTGGCCCGTACGCTGGCACTGACCCGTGCGTCAGCACGTAGCCTGACCCTCCCACGTTTCTGTACCCTCACCTGTGCCCTATGCCTTGCCGTTCCCTAACCCTAACCCTAGCCCGGAACAGAAAACCACCACCAGACCTACACCTTACCCCCAAGCCGTATTCTACTCCTGGCCCATACGCAGGCACTGACCCGTGCGTCAGCACTTAGCCTGACCCTCGCACGTTTCCTTACCCTCAACTGTGCCCTAAGCCTTGCCGTTCCCTAACCCTAACCCTAGCTCGGAACGGAAACCAACCACCAGCCCTACACCTTGCCCTACGCCGTAGCCTACTCCTGGCCCGTACGCTGGCACTGACCCGTGCGTCAGCACGTAGCCTGACCCTTCCACTTTTCCGTACCCTCACCTGTGCCCTAAGCCTTGCCGTTCCCTAACCCTAACCCTAGCCCGGAACGGAAACCCACAACCAGCCCTACACCTTACCCTGTGCCATAGCCTACTCCTGGCCCGTACGCTGGCACTGACCCGTGCATCAGCACGTATCCTGAACCTCCCACGTTTCCGCACCCTCACCTGTGCCCTAAGCCTTGCCGTTCCCTAACCCTAACGCTAGCCCCAAACGGAAACCCCCCACCAGCCCTACACCATTCCGTACGCCGTAGCCTACTCCTGTCCCGTACGCTGGAACTGACCCGTGCGTCAGCACGTAGCCTGACCCTCCCACGTTTCCGTACCCTCACCTGTGACCTAAGCCTTGCCGTTCCCTAACCCTAATCCTAGCCCGGAACAGAAACCCACCACCAGCCCTACAACTTAACCCCAAGCCGTAGCCTCCTCCTGGCCCGTACGCTGGCACTAACCTGTGCGTCAGCACGTAGCCTGACCCTCCCACGTTTCCGTACCCTCACCTGCGCCCTAAACCTTGCCGTTCGCTAACCCTAACCCTAGCCCGGAACGGAAACCCACCACCAGCCCTACACCTTACCCTACGCCGTAGCCTACTCCTGTCCCGTACGCTGGCACTGACGCGTGCGTCAGCAGGTAGCCTGACCCTCCAACGTTTCTGTACCCTCACCGGTGCCCTAAGCCTTGCCGTTCCCTAACCCTAACCCTAGCCCGGAATGGAAACCCACCACCAGCCCTACACTTTATAATACGCCATAGCCTTCTCCTGGCCCGTACGCTGGTACTGACCCGTGAGTCAGCATGTAGACTGACCCTCCGACGTTTCCATACCCTCACCTGTGCCATAAGCCTTACCATTCCCTATCCCTTACCCTAGCCCGGAACAGAAACTCACCACCAGCCCTACACCTTATCCCCTAGGCGTAGCCTAGTCCTGGCCCGTACGCTGGCACTGACCCGTGCTTCAGCACATAGCCTGACCCTCCCACGTTTCTGTACCCTCACCTGTGCCCTATGCCTTGCCGTTCCCTAACCCTAACCCTAGCCCGGAAAAGAAACCCACCACCAGCCCTACAGCTTACCCCCAAAGCCGTAGTCTACTCCTGGCCCATACGCTGGCACTGACCCGTGAGTCAGCACTTACCCTGACCCTCGCACGTTTCCATACCCTCAACTGTGCCCTAAGCCTTGCCGTTCCCTAACCCTAACCCTAGCTCGGAACGGAAACCAACCACCAACCCTACACCATGACCTACGCCGTAGCCTACTCCTGGCCCGTACGCTGGCACTGACCCGTGCGTCAGCACGTAGCCTGAACTTTCCACTTTTCCGTACCCTCACCTGTGCCCTAAGCTTTGCCGTTCCCTAACCCTGACCCTAGCTTGGAACAGAAACCCACCACCAGCCCTACACCTTACCCCCAAGCCGTAGCCTACTCCTGGCCCGTACGCTGGCACTGACCAGTGCGTCAGCACGTAGCCTGACCCTCCCACGTTTCCGTACCCTCACCTGTTCCCTAAGCCTTGCCGTTCCCTAACCCTAACCCTAGCCCGGAACGGAAACCCACCACCAGCCCTACACCTTACCCCAAGCCGTAGCCTACTCCTGTCCCGTACGATGGCACTGACGCGTGCGTCAGCAGGCAGCCTGACCCTCCCACCTTTCTGTAACCTCACCTGTGCCCTAAGCCTTGCCGTTCCCTAACCCTAACCCTAGCCCGGAACGGAAACCCACCAGTAGCCCTACACCTTACCCTCAAGCCGTAGCCTAATCCTGGCCCGTACGCTGGCACAGACCCGTGCATCAGCACGTAACCTGACCCTCCCACGTTTCGGTACCCTCACCTGTGCCCTAAGCCTTGCCGTTCCCTAACCCTAACCCTAGCCAGGAACGGAAACCCACCACCAGCCCTACACCTTACCCCCAAGCCGTAGCCTAATCCTGGCCCGTACGCTGGCACTGACATGTGCGTCAGCAAGCAGCCTGACCCTCCCATATTTCAATACCCTCACCTGTGCCCTAATCCTTGCCGTTCCCTAACCCTAATCCTAGCCCGGAACGGAAACACACCACCAGCCCTACACCTTACCTCAAGCCGTAGCCTACTCCTGGCCCGTACGCTGGCACTGACCCATGCGTCAGCACGTAGCCTGACACTCCCACGTTTCCGTACCCTCACCTGTACCCTAAGCCTTGCCGTTCCCTAACCCTAACCCTAGCCCGGAACGGAAACCCACCACAAGCCCTACACCTTACCCTACGCCGTAGCCTACTCCTAGCCCGTACGCTGGCACTGACCCGTGCGTCAGCACGTAGCCTGACCCTCCCACGTTTCCGTACACTCACCGGTGCCCTAAGCCTTACCATTCCCTAACCCTAACCCTAGCCCGGAACGGAAAACCACCACCAGCCCTACACATTACCCTACGCCATAGCCTACTCCTGGCCCGTACGCTGGCACTGACCCGTGCATCAGAACGTAACCTGACCCTCCCACGTTTCCGTACCCTCACCTGTGACCTAAGCCTTGCCGTTCCCTAACCCTAACCCTAGCCTGGAACAGAAACCCACCACCAGCCCTACACCTTACCCCCAAGCCGTAGCCTACTCCTGGCCCGTACGCTGGCACTGACCCGTGCGTCAGCACGTAGCCTGACCCTCCCACGTTTCCGTACCCTCACCTGTTCCCTAAGCCTTGCCGTTCCCTAACCCTAACCCTAGCTCAGAACGGAAACCCACCACCAGCCCTACACCTTACCCTACGCCGTAGCCTACTCCTGTCCCGTACGCTGGCCCTGACCCGTGCGTCAGCACGTAGCCTGACCCTCCCACGTTTCCGTACCCTCACCTGCGCCCTAAACCTTGCCGTTCTCTAACCCTAACCCTAGCCCGGAACGGAAACCCACCACCAGCCCTACACCTTACCCTACGCCGTAGCCTACTCCTGTCCCATACGCTGGAACTGACGCGTGCGTCAGCAGGTAGCCTGACCCTCCCACGTTTCTGTACCCTCACAGCTGCCCTAAGCCTTGCCGTTCCCTAACCCTAACCCTAGCCCGGAACGGAAACCCACCACCAGCCCTACACCTTACCGTACGCCATAGCCTTCTCCTGGCCCGTACGCTGGCACTGACCCGTGCATCAGCACGTAACCTAACCCTCCCAGGTTTCGGTACCCTCACCTATGCCCTAAGCCTTGCCGTTCCCTAACCCTAACCCTAGCCCGGAACGAAAACCCACCACCAGCCCTACACCTTACCCCCAAGCCGTAGCCTAATCCTGGCCCGTACGCTGGCACTGACACGTGCGTCAGCACGCAGCCTGACCCTCCCATATTTCCGTACCCTCACCTGTGCCCTAAGCCTTGCCATTCCCTAACCCTAACCCTAGCCCGGAACGGAAACAAACCACCAGCCCTACACCTTACCCCAAGCCGTAGCCTACTCCTGGCCCGTACGCTGGCACTGACCCGTGCGTCAGCACGTAGCCTGACCCTCCCACGTTTCCGTACCCTCACCTGTGCCCTAAGCCTTGCCGTTCCCTAACCCTAACCCTAGCCCGGAACAGAAACACACCATCAGTCCTACACGTTACCCCCAAGCCGTAGCCTAATCCTGGCCCGTACGCTGGCACTGACCCGTGCGTCAGCACGTAGCCTGACCCTCCCACGTTTGTGTACCCTCACCTGTGCCCTAAGCCTTGCTGTTCCCTAACCCTAACCCTAGCCCGGAACGGAAACCCACCAACAGCCCTACACCTTACCCTACGCAGTAGCCTACTCCTGGCCCGTACGCTGTCACAGACCCGTGGGTCAGCACGTAGCCTGACCCTCCCACGTTTTCGTACCCTCAACTGTGCCCTAAGCCTGGCCGTTCCCTAACCCTAACCGTAGCCCGGAACGGCAACCCACCCCCAGCCCTACACCTTACCCCCAAGCCGTAGCCTACTCCTGGCCCGTACGCTGGCACTGACCTGTGAGTCTGCATATAGACTGACCCTCCCACGTTTCCGTACCCTCACCTGTGCCCTAAGCCTTACCATTCCCTATCCCTTACCCTAGCCCGGAACAGAAACTCACCACCAGCCCTACACCTTATCCCCTAGCCGTAGCCTACTCCTGGCCCGTACGCTGGCACTGACCCGTGCGTCATCACGTAGCCTGACCCTCCCACGTTTCTGTACCCTCACCTGTGCCCTATGCCTTGCCGTTCCCTAACCCTAACCCTAGCCCGGAACAGAAACCCACCACCAGCCCTACACCTTACCCCCAAAGCCGTAGTCTACTCCTGGCCCATACGCTGGCACTGACCTGTGAGTCAGCACTTACCCTGACCCTCGCACGTTTCCTTACCCTCAACTGTGCCCTAAGCCTTGCCGTTCCCTAACCCTAACCCTAGCTCGGAACGGAAACCAACCACCAACCCTACACCATGCCCTACGCCGTAGCCTACTCCTGGCCCGTACGCTGGCACTGACCCGTGCGTCAGCACGTAGCCTGACCCTTCCACTTTTCCGTACCCTCACCTGTGCCCTAAGCTTTGCCGTTCCCTAACCCTACCATAGCTTGGAACAGAAACCCACCACCAGCCCTACACCTTACCCCCAAGCCGTAGCCTACTCCTGGCCCGTACGCTGGCACTGACCAGTGCGTCAGCACGTAGCCTGACCCTCCCACGTTTCCGTACCCTCACCTGTTCCCTAAGCCTTGCCGTTCCCTAACCCTAACCCTAGCTCGGAACGGAAACCCACCACCAGCCCTACACCTTACCCTACGCCGTAGCCTACTCCTGTCCCGTACGCTGGCACTGACGCGTACGTCAGCAGGTAGCCTGACCCTCCCACCTTTCTGTACCCTCACCGGTGCCCTAAGCCTTGCCGTTCCCTAACCCTAACCCTAGCCCGGAACGGAAACCCACCACCAGCCCTACACCTTACCCTACGCCAGAGCCTTCTCCTGGCCCGTACGCTGGCACTGACCCGTGCATCAGCACGTAACCTGACCCTCCCACGTTTCAGTACCCTCACCTGTGCCCTAAGCCTTGCCGTTCCCTAACGCTAACCCTAGCCCGGAACGGAAACCCACCACCAGCCCTACACCTTACCCCCAAGCAGTAGCCTAATCCTGGCCCGTACGCTGGCACTGACATGTGCGTCAGCACGCAGCCTGACCCTCCCATATTTCCGTACCCTCACCTGTGCCCTAATCCTTGCCGTTCCCTAACCCTAACCCTAGCCCGGAACGGAAACACACCACCAGCCCTACACCTTACCCCAAGCCGTAGCCTACTCCTGGCCCGTACGCTGGCACTGACCCGTGCGTCAGCACGTAGCCTGACCCTCCCACGTTTCCGTACCCTCACCTGTGCCCTAAGCCTTGCCGTTCCCTAACCCTAACCCTAGCCCGGAACGGAAACCCACCACCAGCCCTACACCTTACCCCAAGCCGTAGCCTACTCCTGGCCCGTACGATGGCACTGACCCGTGCGTCAGCAAGTAGCCTGACCCTCCCACGTTTCCGTACCCTCACCTGTGCCCTAAGCCTTGCCGTTCCCTAACCCTAACCCTAGCCAGGAACGGAAACCCACCACCATCCGTACACCTTACCCTACGCCGTAGCCTACTCCTGGCCCGTACGCTGTCACTAACCCGTGTGTCAGCACGTAGCCTGAACCTCCCACGTTTCCGTACCCTCACCTGCGCCCTAAACCTTGCCGTTCTCTAACCCTAACCCTAGCCCGGAACGGAAACCCACCACCAGCCCTACACCTTACCCTACGCCGTAGCCTACTCCTGTCCCGTACGCTGGCACTGACGCGTGCGTCAGCAGGTAGCCTGACCCTCCAACGTTTCTGTACCCTCACCAGTGCCCTAAGCCTTGCCGTTTCCTAACCCTAACCCTAGCCCGGAAAGGAAACCCACCACCAGCCCTACACCTTATACTACGCCATAGCCTTCTCCTGGCCCGTACGCTGGTACTGACCCGTGCATCAGCACGTAACCTGACCCTCCCACGTTTCGGTACCCTCACCTGTGCCCTGAGCCTTGCCGTTCCCTAACCCTAACCCTAGCCCGGAACGGAAACCCACCACCAGCCCTACACCTTACCCCCAAGCCTTAGCCTAATCCTGGCCCGTACTCTGGCACTGACCCTTGCGTCAGCACGCAGCCTGACCCTACCACGTTTCCGTACCCTCACCTGTGCCCTAAACTTGCCGTTCCCTAAACCTAACCTTGGCCCTGCAAGGAAACCCACCAGTAGCCCTACAACTTACCCTCAAGCCGTAGCCTAATCCTGGCCCGTACGCTGGCACTAACCCGTGCGTCAGCACGTAGCCTGACCCTCCCACGTTTCCGTACCCTCACCTGTGCCCTAAGCCTTGCCGTTCCCTAACCCTAACCCTAGCCCGGATCGGAAACCCACCACCAGCCCTACACCTTACCGTATGACGTAGCCAACTCCTGGCCCGTACGCTGGCACTGACCCGTGCGTCAGCACGTCGCCTGACCTTCCCACGTTTCCGTACCCTCTCTTGTGCCCTAAGCCTTGCCGTTCCCTAACCCTAACCCTAGCCCGGAATGAAAACCTACCACCAGCCCCACAACTTACCCCCAAGCCGTAGCCTAATCCTGGCCCGTACGCTGGTACTGACCCGTGCGTCAGCACATAGCCTGACACTCCTACGTTTGTGTACCCTCATCTGTGCCCTAAGCCTTGCCGTTCCCTAACCCTAACGCTAGCCCGAAACGAAAACCCACCAACAGCCCTACACCTTACAGTACGCCGTAGCCTACTCCTGGCCCGTACGCTGTCACTGACCCGTGGGTCAGCACGTAGCCTGACCCTTCGTACCCTCAACTGTGCCCTAAGCCTGGCCGTTCCCTAACCCTAACCCTAGCCCGGAACGGAAACCCACCCCCAGCCCTACACCTTACCCCCAAGCCTTAGCCTACTCCTGGCCCGTACGCGGGCACTGACCCGTGCGTCAGCATGTAGACTGACCCTCCCAAGTTACCGTACCCTCACCTGTGCCCTAAGCCTTACCATTCCCTATCCCTTACCCTAGCCTGGAACGGAAACCCACCACAAGCCCTACACCTTACCCCCAAGCCGTAGCCTACTCCTGGCCTATACGCTGGCACTGACCCGGGCGTCAGCACGTAGCATGACCCTCCCACGTTTCCGTACCCTCACCTGTGCCCTAAGCCTTGCCGTACCCTAACCCTCACCCTAGCCCGGAACGGAAACCCACCAGTAGCCCTACACCTTACCCTCAAGCCGTAGCCTATTCCTGGCACTTACGCTGGCACTGACCCGTGCGTCAGCACGTACCCTGACCCTCCCACGTTTCCGTACCCTCACCTGTGTCCTACGTCTTGCTGTTCCCTAACTCTAACCCTAGCCCGGAATGGAAACCCACCACCAGCCCTACACCTTACCCTACGCCGTAGCCTACTCCTGTCCCGTACCTGGCACTGATGCGTGCGTCAGCAGGTAGCCTGACCCTCCCACCTTTCTGTACCCTCACCGGTGCCCTAAGCCTTGCCGTTCCCTAACCCTAACCCTAGCCCGGAACGGAAACCCACCACCAGCCCTACACCTTACCCTACGCCAGAGCCTTCTCCTGGCCCGTACGCTGGCACTGACCCGTGCGTCAGCACGTAGCCTGACCCTCCCACGTTTCCGTACCCTCACCTGTGCCCTAAGCCTTGCCATTCCCTAACCCTAACCCTAGCCCGGATCGGAAACCCACCACCAGCCCTACACCTTACCCTACGATGTAGCCAATTCCTGGCCCGTACGCTGGCACTGACACGTGCGTTAGCACGTAGCCTGACCCTCCCACGTTTCCGTACCCTCACTTGTGCCCTAAGCCTTGCCGTTCCCTAACCCTAACCCTAGCCCGGAACGGAAACCAACCACCAGCCCCACAACTTACCCCCAAGCCGTAGCCTAATCCTGGCCCGTACGCTGGTACTGACCCTTGCGTCAGCACGTAGCCTGACACTCCCACGTTTCTGTAACCTCACCTGTGCCCTAAGCCTTGCCGTTCCCTAACCCTAACCCTAGCCCGGAACGGAAACCCACCAACAGCCCTATACCTTACCCTATGCAGTAGCCTACTCCTGGCCCGTACGCTGTCACGGACCCGTGGGTCAGCACGTAGCCTGACCCTCCCACGTTTTCGTACCCTCAACTCTGCCCTAAGCCTGGCCGTTCCCTAACCCTAACCGTAGCCCGGAACGGAAACACACCCCCAGCCCTACACCTTACCCCCAAGCCGTAGCCTACTCCTGGCCCGTACGCTGGCACTGACTCGTGCGTCAGCATGTAGACTGACCCTCCCACGTTTCCGTACCCTCACCTGTGCCCTAAGCTTTACTATTCCCTATCCCTTACCCTAGCCCGGAACGGAAACCCACCACCAGCCCTACACCTTACCCCCAAGCCGTAGCCTACTCCTGGCCCGTACGCTGGCAATGACCCGTGCGTCAGCACGTAGCCTGAACCTCCCACGTTTCTGTACCCTCACCTGTGCCCTATGCCTTGCCGTTCCCTAACCCTAACCCTAGCCCGGAACAGAAAACCACCACCAGCCCTACACCTTACCCCCAAGTCGTATTCTACTCCTGGCCCATACGCAGGCACTGACCCGTGCGTCAGCACTTAGCCTGACACTCGCACGTTTCCTTACCCTCAACTGTGCCCTAAGCCTTGCCGTTCCCTAACCCTAACCCTAGCTCGGAATGGAAACCAACCACCAGCCCTACACCTTGCCCTACGCCGTAGCCTACTCCTGGCCCGTACGCTGGCACTGACCCGTGCGTCAGCACGTAGCCTGACCCCCCCACGTTTCCGTACCCTCACCTGTGCCCTAAGCCTTGCTGTTCCCTAACCCTAACCCTAGCCCGGATCGGAAACCCACCACCAGCCCTACACCTTACCCTACGACGTAGCCAACTCCTGGCCCGTACGCTGGCACTGACACGTGCGTTAGCACATAGCCTGACCCTCCCACGTTTCCGTACCCTCACTTGTGCCCTACGCCTTGCCGTTCCCTAACCCTAACCCTAGCCCGGAACGGAAACCCACCACCAGCCCCACAACTTACCCCCAAGCCGTAGCCTAATTCTGGCCCGTACGCTGGTACTGACCCGTGCGTCAGCACGTAGCCTGACACTCCCACGTTTGTGTAACCTCACCTGTGCCCTAAGCTTTGCCGTTCCCTAACCCTAACCCTAGCCCGGAACGGAAACCCACCAACAGCCCTATACCTTACCCTACGCAGTAGCCTACTCCTGGCCCGTACGCTGTCACTGACCCGTGCGTCAGCACGTAGCCTGACCCTCCCACGTTTCTGTACCCTCACCTGTGCCCTATGCCTTGCCGTTCCCTAACCCTAACCCTAGCCAAGAACAGAAAACCACCACCGGCCCTACACCTTACCCCCAAGCCGTAGTCTACTCCTGGCCCATACGCTGGCACTGACCCGTGCGTCAGCACTTAGCCTGACCCTCGCAAGTTTCCTTACCCTCAACTGTGCCCTAAGCCTTGCCGTTCCCTAACCCTAACCCTAGCTCGGAACGGAAACCAACCACCAGCCCTACACCTTGCCCTACGCCGTAGCCTACTCCTGGCCCGTACGCTGGCACTGACACTTGCGTTAGCACGTAGCCTGACCCTTCCACTTTTCCGTACCCTCACCTGTGCCCTAAGCCTTGCCGTTCCCTAACCCTTACCCTGGACCGGAACGGAAACCCACAAGCAGCCCTACACCTTACCCTGTGCCATAGCCTACTCCTGGCCCGTACGCTGGCACTGACCCGTGCATCAGCACGTATCCTGAACCTCCCACGTTTCCGCACCCTCACCTGTGCCCTAAGCCTTGCCGTTCCCTAACCCTAACGCTAGCCCCAAACGGAAACCCACCACCAGCCCTACACCATTCCGTACGCCGTAGCCTACTCCTGGCCCGTACGCTGGAACTGACCCGTGCGTCAGCAGGTAGCCTGACCCTCCCACGTTTCCGTACCCTCACCTGTGCCCTAAGCCTTGCCGTTCCCTAACCCTAACCCTAGCCCGGAACAGAAACCCACCACCAGCCCTACAACTTACCCCGAAGCCGTAGCCTACTCCTGGCCCGTACGCTGGCACTAACCAGTGCGTCAGCACGTAGCCTGACCCTCCCACGTTTCCGTACCCTCACCTGTTCCCTAAGCCTTGCCGTTCCCTAACCCTAACCCTAGCTCGGAAGGGAAACCCACCACCAGCCCTACACCTTACCCTACGCCGTAGCCTACTCCTGTCCCGTACGCTGGCCCTGACCCGTGCCTCAGCACGTAGCCTGAACCTCCCACGTTTCCGTACCCTCACCTGCGCCCTAAACCTTGCCGTTCTCTAACCCTAACCCTAGCCCGGAACGGAAACCCACCACCAGCCCTACACCTTACCCTACGCCGTAGCCTACTCCTGTCCCGTACGCTGGCACTGACGCGTGCGTCAGCAGGTAGCCTGACCCTCCAACGTTTCTGTACCCTCACCGGTGCCCTAAGCCTTGCCGTTCCCTAACCCTAACCCTAGCCCGGAATGGAAACCCACCACCAGCCCTACACTTTATAATACGCCATAGCCTTCTCCTGGCCCGTACGCTGGTACTGACCCGTGAGTCAGCATGTAGACTGACCCTCCCACGTTTTCGTACCCTCAACTGTGCCCTAAACCTTGCTGTTCCCTAACCCTAACCCTAGCCCGGAACGGAAACCCACCAACAGCCCTACACCTTACCCTACGCAGTAGCCTACTCCTGGCCCGTACGCTGTCACAGACCCGTGGGTCAGCACGTAGCCTGACCCTCCCACGTTTTCGTACCCTCAACTGTGGCCTAAACCTGGCCGTTCCCTAACCCTAACCGTAGCCCGGAACGGAAACCCACCCCCAGCCCTACACCTTACCCCCAAGCCGTAGCCTACTCCTGGCCCGTACGCTGGCACTGACCTGTGAGTCAGCATGTAGACTGACCCTCCCACGTTTCCGTACCCTCACCTGTGCCCTAAGCCTTACCATTCCCTATCCCTTACCCTAGCCCGGAACAGAAACTCACCACCAGCCCTACACCTTATCCCCTAGCCATAGCCTACTCCTGGCCCGTACGCTGGCACTGACCCGTGCGTCAGCACGTAGCCTGACCCTCCCACGTTTCTGTACCCTCACCTGTGCCCTATGCCTTGCCGTTCCCTAACCCTAACCCTAGCCCGGAACAGAAACCCACCACCAGCCCTACACCTTACCCCCAAAGCCGTAGTCTACTCCTGGCCCATACGCTGGCACTGACCCGTGAGTCAGCACTTACCCTGACCCTCGCACGTTTCCTTACCCTCAACTGTGCCCTAAGCCTTGCCGTTCAGTAACCCTAACCCTAGCTCGGAACGGAAACCAACCACCAACCCTACACCATGCCCTACGCCGTAGCCTACTCCTGGCCCGTACGCTGGCACTGACCCGTGCGTCAGCACGTAGCCTGACCCTTCCACTTTTCCGTACCCTCACCTGTTCCCTAAGCTTTGCCGTTCCCTAACCCGAACCCTAGCTTGGAACAGAAACCCACCACCAGCCCTACACCTTACCCCCAAGCCGTAGCCTAATCCTGGCCCGTACGCTGGCTCTGACATGTGCGTCAGCATGCAGCCTGACCCTCCCATATTTCCGTACACTCACCTGTGCCCTAATCCTTGCCGTTCCCTAACCCTAACCCTAGCCCGGAACGGAAACACACCACCAGCCCTACACCTTACCCCAATCCGTAGCCTACTCCTGGCCCGTACGCTGGCACTGACCCGTGCGTCAGCACGTAGCCTGACCCTCCCACGTTTCCGTACCCTCACCTGTGCCCTAAGCCTTGCCGTTCCCTAACCCTAACCCTAGCCCGGATCGGAAACCCACCACCAGCCCTACACCTTACCCTACGACGTAGCCAACTCCTGGCCCGTACGCTGGCACTGACACGTGCGTTAGCATGTAGCCTGACCCTCCCACGTTTCCGTACCCTCACTTGTGCCCTAAGCCTTGCCGTTCCCTAACCCTAACCCTAGCCCGGAACGGAAACCCACCACCAGCCCCACAACATACCCCCAAGCCGTAGCCTAATCCTGGCCCGTACGCTGGTACTGACCCTTGCGTCAGCACGTAGCCTGACACTCCCCCGTTTGTGTAACCTCACCTGTGCCCTAAGCCTTGCCGTTCCCTAACACTAACCCTAGCCCGGAACGGAAACCCACCAACAGCCCTATACCTTACCCTACGCAGTAGCCTACTCCTGGCCCGTACGCTGTCACGGACCCGTGGGTCAGCACGTAGCCTGACCCTCCCACGTTTTCGTACCCTCAACTCTGCCCTAAGCCTGGCCGTTCCCTAACCCTAACCGTAGCCCGGAACGGAAACCCACCACCAGCCCTACACCTTACCCCCAAGCCGTAGCCTACTCCTGGCCCGTACGCTGGCACTGACCCGTGCGTCAGCATGTAGACTGACCCTGCCACCTTTCCGTACCCTCACCTGTGCCCTAAGCCTTACCATTCCCTATCCCTTACCCTAGCCCGGAACGGAAACCCACCACCAGCCCTACACCTTACCCCCAAGCCGTAGCCTACTCCTGGCCCGTACGCTGGCACTGACCCGTGCGTCAGCACGTAGCCTGACCCTCCCACGTTTCTGTACCCTCACCTGTGCCCTATGCCTTGCCGTTCCCTAACCCTAACCCTAGCCCGGAACAGAAAACCACCACCAGCCCTACACCTTACCCCCAAGCCGTAGTCTACTCCTGGCCCATACGCTGGCACTGACCCGTGCGTCAGCACTTAGCCTGACCCTCGCACGTTTCCTTACCCTCAACTGTGCCCTAAGCCTTGCCGTTCCCTAACCCTAACCCTAGCTTGGAACGGAAACCAACCACCAGCCCTACACCTTGCCCTACGCCGTAGCCTACTCCTGGCCCGTACGCTGGCACTGACACTTGCGTCAGCACGTAGCCTGACCCTTCCACTTTTCCGTACCCTCACCTGTGCCCTAAGCCTTGCCGTTCCCTAACCCTAACCCTAGCCCGGAACGGAAACCCACAACCAGCCCTACACCTTACCCTGTGCCATAGCCTACTCCTGGCCCGTACGCTGGCACTGACCCATGCATCAGCACGTATCCTGAACCTCCCACGTTTCCGCACCCTCACCTGTGCCCTAAGCCTTGCCGTTCCCTAACCCTAACGCTAGCCCCGAACGGAAACACACCACCAGCCCTAAACCATTCCGTACGCCGTAGCCTACTCCTGACCCGTACGCTGGAACTGACCCGTGCGTCAGCACGTAGCCTGACCCTCCCACGTTTCCGTACCCTCACCTGTGCCCTAAGCCTTGCCGTTCCCTAACCCTAACCCTACCCCGGAACAGAAACCCACCACCAGCCCTACAACTTACCCCCAAGCCGTAGCCTACTCCTGGCCCGTACGCTGGCACTAACCAGTGCGTCAGAACGTAGCCTGACCCTCCCACGTTTCCGTACCCTCACCTGTTCCCTAAGCCTTGCCGTTCCCTAATCCTAACCCTAGCTCGGAAGGGAAACCCACCACCAGCCCTACACCTTACCCTACGCCGTAGCCTACTCCTGTCCCGTATGCTGGCCCTGACCCGTGCGTCAGCACGTAGCCTGAACCTCTCACGTTTCCGTACCCTCACCTGCGCCCTAAACCTTGCCGTTCTCTAACCCTAAGCCTAGCCCGGAACGGAAACCCACCACCAGCCCTACACGTTACCCTACGCCGTAGCCTACTCCTGTCCCGTACGCTGGCACTGACGCGTGCGTCAGCAGGTAGCCTGACCCTCCAACGTTTCTGTACCATCACCGGTGCCCTAAGCCTTGCCGTTCCCTAACCCTAACCCTAGCCCGGAATGGAAACCCATCACCAGCCCTACACATTATACTACGCCATAGCCTTCTCCTGGCCCGTAAGCTGGTACTGACCCGTGCATCAGCACGTAACCTGACCCTCCCACGTTTCGGTACCCTCACCTGTGCCCTAAGCCTTGCCGTTCCCTAACCCTAACCCTAGCACGGAACGGAAACCCACCACCAGCCCTACACCTTACCCCCAAGCCTTAGCCTAATCCTGGCCCGTACTCTGGCACTGACCCTTGCGTCAGCACGCAGCCTGACCCTCCCACGTTTCCGTACCCTCACCTGTGCCCTAAAGCTTGCCGTTCCCTAACCCTAACCCTAGCCCTGCAAGGAAACCCACCAGTAGCCCTACAACTTACCCTCAAGCCGTAGACTAATCCTGGCCCGTACGCTGGCACTGACCCGTGCGTCAGCACGTAGCCTGACCCTCCCACATTTCCGTACCCTCACCTGTGCCCTAAGCCTTCCCGTTCCCTAACCCTAACTCTAGCCCGGATCGGAAACCCACCACCAGCCCTACACCTTACCCTATGACGTACCCAAATCCTGGCCCGTACGCTGGCACTGAACCATGCGTCAGCACGTCGCCTGACCCTCCCACGTTACCGTACCCTCTCTTGTGCCCTAGGCCTTGCCGTTCCCTAACCCTAACCCTAGCCCGGAACGGACCCACCACCAGCCCTACACCTTACCCTACGCCATAGCCTACTCCTGGCCCGTACGCTGGCACTAAGCCGTGTGTCAGAACGTACCCAGACCCTCCCATGTTTCCGTACCCTCACCTGTGCCCTACACCTAGCCGTTCCCTAACCCTAACCCTAGCACAGTACGGAAACCCACCAGCAGCCCTACAACTTACCCCCAAGCTGTAACCTACTCCTGGCCCTTACGCTGGCACTGACCCGTGTGTCAGCATGTAGCCTGACCCTCCCACGTTTCCGTACCCTCACCTGTGCCCTAAGCCTTGCCGTTCCCTAACCCTAACCCTAGCCCGGATCGGAAACCCACCACCAGCCCTACACCTTACCCTACAACGTAGCCAACTCCTGGCCCGTACGCTGGCACTGACACGTGCGTTAGCACGTAGCCTGACCCTCCCACGGTTCCGTACCCTCACTTATGCCCTAAGCCTTGCCGTTCCCTAACCCTAACCCTAGCCCGGAACGGAAACCCACCACCAGCCCCACAACTTACCCCCAAGCCGTAGCCTAATCCTGGCCCGTACGCTGGTACTGACCCTTGCGTCAGCACGTAGCCTGACACTCCCAAGTTTGTGTAACCTCACCTGTGCCCTAAGCCTTGCCGTTCCCTAACACTAACCCTAGCCCGGAACGGAAACCCACCAACAGCCCTATACCTTACCCTACGCAGTAGCCTACTCCTGGCCCGTACGCTGTCACGGACCCGTGGGTCAGCACGTAGCCTGACCCTCCCACGTTTTCGTACCCTCAACTCTGCCCTAAGCCTGGCCGTTCCCTAACCCTAACCGTAGCCCGGAACAGAAACCCACCCCCAGCCATACACCTTACCCCCAAGCCGTAGCCTACTCCTGGCCCGTACGCTGGCACTGACCCGTGCGTCAGCATGTAGACTGACCCTCGCACCTTTCCGTACCATCACCTGTGCCCTAAGCCTTACCATTCCCTATCCCTTACCCTAGCCCGGAACGGAAACCCACCACCAGCCCTACACCTTACCCCCAAGCCGTAGCCTACTCCTGGCCCGTACGCTGGCACTGACCCGTGCGTCAGCACGTAGCCTGACCCTCCCACGTTTCTGTACCCTCACCTGTGCCCTATGCCTTGCCGTTCCCTAACCCTAACCCTAGCCCGGAACGGAAACCCACCACCAGCCCTACACCTTACCCCCAAGCCGTAGCCTAATCCAGGCCCGTACGCTGGCACTGACCCGTGCGTCACCACGCAGCCTGACCCTCCCATATTTCCGTACCCTCACCTGTGCCCTAAGCCTTGCCGTTCCCTAACCCTAACCCTAGCTCGGAACGGAAACCAACCACCAGCCCTACATCTTACCATACGCCGTAGCCTACTCCTGGCCCGTACGCTGGCACTGACCCGTGCGTCAGCACGTAGCCTGACCCTTCCACTTTTCCGTACCCTCACCTGTGCCCTAAGCTTTGCCGTTCCCTAACCCTAACCGTAGCTTTGAACAGAAACCCACCACCAGCCCTACACCTTACCCCCAAGCCGTAGCCTACTCCTGGCCCAACGCTGGCACTGACCCGTGCGTCAGCACGTAGCCTGACCCTCCCACGTTTCCGTACCCTCACCTGGGCCCTAAGCCTTGCCGTTCCCTAACTCTAACCCTAGCCCGGAACGGAAACCCACCACCAGCCCTACACCTTACCCTACGCGGCAGCCAATTCCTGGCCCGGGCTCTGGCACTGACCCGTGGGTCAGCACGTAGCCTGACCCTCCCACGTTTCCGTACCCTCACCTGTGCCCTAAGCCTTACCATTCCCTATCCCTAACCCTACTCCGGAAAGGAAACCCACCACCAGCCCTATACCTTACCCCCAAGCGGTAGCCTACTCCTGGCCCGTACGCTGGCACGGACCCGTGCGTCAGCACGTAGCCTGACCCTCCCAAATTTCTGTACCCTCACCTGTGCCCTATGCCTTGCCGTTCCCTAACCCTAACCCTAGCCCGGAACAGAAACCCACCACCAGCCCTACACCTTAGCCCCAAGCCGTAGTCTACTCCTGGCCCATACGCTGGCACTGACCCGTGCGTCAGCACTTAGCCTGACCCTCGCTCGTTTCCGTACCCTCACCTGTGCCCTAAGCCTTGCCGTTCCCTAACCCTAACCCTAGCCTGGAACGGAAACCCACCACCAGCCCTACAGCTTACCCCCAAGCCGTAGACTAATTCTGGCCCGTACGCTGGCACTGACCCGTGCGTCAGGATGTAGCCTGACCCTCCCACGTTTCCGTACCCTCACCTGTGCCCTAAGCCTTGCCGTTCCCTAACCCTAACCCTAGCCCGGAACGGAAACCCACCACCAGCCCTACACCTTACCCCCAAGCCGTAGCCTAATCCAGGCCCGTACGCTGGCACTGACCCGTGCGTCACCACGCAGCCTGACCCTCCCATATTTCCGTACCCTAAACTGTGCCCTAAGCCTTGCCGTTCCCTAACCCTAACCCTAGCCCGGAACGGAAACACACCACCAGCCCTACACCTTACCCGCAAGCCGTAGCCTAATCCTGGCCCGTACGCTGGCACTGACCCGTGCGTCAGCACATAGCCTGACCCTCCCACGTTTCCGTACCCTCACCTGTGCCCTAAGCCTTGCCGTTCCCTAACCCTAACCCTAGCCCGGCACGGAAACCCACCAGCAACCCTACACCTTACCCTCAAGCCGTAGCCTACTCCTAGCCCGTACGCTGGCACTGACCCGTGCGTCAGCACGTAGCCTGACCCTCCCACGTTTCCGTACCCTCACCGGTGCCCTAAGCCTTACCATTCCCTAACCCTAACCCTAGCCCAGAACGGAAACCAACCACCAGCCCTACACATTACCCCCAAGCCGTAGCCTACTCCTGTCCCGTACGCTGGCATTGACCCGTGCGTCAGCACGTAGCCTGACCCTCCCACGTTTCCGTACCCTCACCTGTGCCCTAAGCCTTGCCGTTCCCTAACCCTAACCCTAGCCCGGAACGGACACCCACCACCAGCCCTACAACTTACCCGCAAGCCTTAGCCTACTCCTGGCTCGTACGCTGGCACTGACCCGTGCGTCAGCACAGAGCCTGACCCACCCACGTTTCCGTACCCTCACCTGTGCCCTTAGCCTTGCCGTTCCCTAACCCTAACCCTAGCCCGGAATGGAAACACACCACCAGCCCTACACCTTACCCTACACCTTAGCCAGCTCCTGGCCCGTACGCTGGCACTGAACCGTGCGTCAGCACGTAGCCTGACCGTCCCACGTTTCCGTACCCTCACCTGTGCCCTAAGCCTTGCCGTTCCGTAACCCTAATGCTAGCCCGTAACGGAAACCCACCACCAGCCCTACACCATTCCCTACGCCGTAGCCTAATCCTGGCCCGTACGCTGGCACTGACCCGTGCGTCAGCACGTAGCCTGACCCTCCCACGTTTCCGTACCCTCACCTGTTCCCTAAGCCTTGCCGTTCCCAAACCCTAACCCTAGCCCTGAACGGAAACCCACCACCAGCCCTACGCCGTAGCCTATTCCTGGCCCGTACGCTGGCACTGACCCGTGTGTCAGCACTTAGCCTGACCCTCCCACGTTTCCGTACCCTCACCTGTGCCCTAAGCCTTGCCGTTCCCTAACCCTAACCCTAGCCCGGAACGGAAACCCACCACCAGCCCTACACCTTTCCCTGCGCCGTAGCCTACTCCTGGTCCGTACGCTGGCACTGACCCGTGCGTCAGCACGTAGCCTTACCCTCCCACGTTTCCGTACCCTCACCTGTGCCCTAAACCTTGCCGTTCCCTAACCCTAACCCTAGCCCAGAACGGAAACCCACCACCAGCCCTACACTTTACCCTACGCCGTAGCCTACTGCTGGCCTGTACGCTGGCACTCACCCGGGTGTCAGCACGTAGCATGACCCTCCCAAGTTTCCGTACCCAAACCTGTGCCCTAAGCCTTGCCGTTCCCTAACCCTAACCCTAGCCCGTCACGGAAACCCACCAGTAGCCCTACACCATACCCTCAAGCCGTAGCCTAATCCTGGCCCGTACGCTGGCACTGACCCGTGCGTCAGCACGTAGCCAGACCCTCACACGTTTCCATACCCTCACCTGTGCCCTAAGCCTTGCCGTTCCCTAACCCTAACCCTAGCCCTGAACAGAAACCCACCACCAACCCTACACATTACCCACAAGCCGTAGCCTACTCCTGGCCCGTACGCTGGCACTGACCCGTGCGTCACCACGTAGCCTGACCCTCCCACGTTTCCGTACCCTCACCTGTGCCCTAAGCCTTGCGGTTCCCTACCCCTAACGGTAGCCCGGAACGGAAACCCACCACCAGCCCTACACCTTACCCTATGCCGTAGCCTACTCCTGTCCCGTACGCTGCCACTGACCCATGCATGAGCACGTAACCTGAACCTACCACATTTCCGTACCCTCACCTGTGCCCTAAGCCTTGCCGTTCCCTAACCCTAACCCTAGCCCGGAACGGAAACCCACCACCAGCCCTACACCTTACCCCCAAGCCGTAGCCTACTCCTGGCCCGTACGCTGGCACTGACCCGTGCGTCAGTACGTAGCCTGACCCTCCCACGTTTCCGTACCCTCACCTGTGCCCTAAGCCTTGCCGTTCCCTAACCCTAACCCTAGCCCGGCACGGAAACCCACCAGCAACCCTACACCTTACCCTCAAGCCGTAGCCTACTCCTGGCCCGTACGCTGGCACTGACCCGTGCGTCAGCACGTAGCCTGACCCTCCCACGTTTCCATACCCTCACCTGTGCCCTAAGCCTTGCCGTTCCCTAACCCTAACCCTAGCCCGGAACGGAAACCCACCACCAACCCTACACCTTACCCCCAAGCCGTAGCCTACTCCTGGCCCAATGCTGGCACTGACCCGTGCGTCAGCACGTAGCCTGACCCTCCCACGTTTCCGTACCCTCACCTGTGCCCTAAGCCTTGCCGTTCCCTAACCCTAACCCTAGCCCGGAACGGAAACCAACCACCAGCCCTACACCTTACCCCCAACCCGTAGCCTACTCCTGGCCCGTACGCTGGCACTGACCCATGCATCAGCACGTAACCTGACACTCCCACGTTTCTGTACCCTCACCTCTGCCATAAGCCTTGCCGTTCCCTAACCCTAACCCTAGCCCGGAACGGAAACCCACCAACAGCCCTACACTTTACCCTACGCCGTAGCCTACTCCTTGCCTGTACGCTGGCACAGACCCGGGCGTCAGCACGTAGCATGACCCTCCCACGTTTCCGTACCCTCACCTGTGCCCTAAGCCTTGCCGTTCCCTAACCCTAACCCTAGCCCGGCACGGAAACCCACCAGTAGCCGTACAACTTACCCTCAAACCGTAGCCTAATCCTGGCCCGTACGCTAGCACTGACCCGTGCGTCAGCACGTAGCCTGACCCTCCCACGTTTCCGTACCCTCACCTGTGCCCTAAGCCTTGCCGTTCCCTAACTCTAACCCTAGCCCGGAACGGAAACCCACCACCAGCCCTACACCTTACCCTACGCGGCAGCCAATTCCTGGCCCGGGCTCTGGCACTGACCCGTGGGTCATCACGTAGCCTGACCCTCCCATGTTTCCGTACCCTCACCTGTGCCCTAAGCCTTACCATTCCCTATCCCTAACCCTAGTCCGGAAAGGAAACCCACCACCAGCCCTACAACTTACCCCCAAGCCGTAGCCTACTCCTGGCCCGTACGCAGGCACTGACCCGTGCGTCAGCACGTAGCCTGACCCTCCCACATTTCTGTACCCTCACCTGTGCCCTATGCCTTGCCGTTCCCTAACCCTAACCCTAGCCCGGAACAGAAACCCACCACCAGCCCTACACCTTAGCCCCAAACCGTAGTCTACTCCTGGCCCATACGCTGGCACTGACCCGTGCGTCAGCACTTAGCCTGACCCTCGCTCGTTTCCGTACCCTCACCTGTGCCCTAAGCCTTGCCGTTCCCTAACCCTAACCCTAGCCCGGAACGGAAAGCCACCACCAGCCCTACAGGTTACCCCCAAGCCGTAGCCTAATCCTGGCCCGTACGCTGGCACTGACCCGTGCGTCAGCATGTAGCCTGACCCTCCCACGTTTCCGTACCCTCACCTGTGCCCTAAGCCTTGCCATTCCCTAACCCTAACCCTAGCCCGGAACGGAAACCCACCACCAGCCCTACACCTTACCGTACGCCGTAGCCTATTACTGGCCCGTACGCTGGCACTGACCCGTGCGTCAGCACGTAGCCTGACCCTCCCACGTTTCCGTACCCTCACCTGTGCCCTAATCCCTGCCGTTCCCTAACCCTAAACCTAGCCAAACACGGAAACCCACCAGCAACCCTACACCTTACCCTCAAGCCGTAGCCTACTCCTAGCCCGTACACTGGCACTGACCCGTGCGTCAGCACGTAGCCTGACTCTCCCACGTTTCTGTACCCTCACCGGTGCCCTAACACTTGCCGTTCCCTAACCCTAACCCTAGCCCGGAACGGAAATCCACCACCAGCCCTACACCTTACCCTACGCCATAGCCTTCTCCTGGCCCGTACGCTGGCACTGACCCGTGCATCAGCACGTAACATGACCCTCCCACGTTTCGGTACCCTCACCTGTGCCCTAAGCCTTGCCGTTCCCTAACCCTAAACCTAGCCCGGAACGGAAACCCACCACCAGCCCTACACCTTACCCCCAAGCAGTAGCCTAATCCTGGCCCGTACGCTGGCACTGACACGTGCGTCAGCACACAGCCTGACCCTCCCATATTTACGTACCCTCACCTGTGCCCTAAGCCTTGCCGTTCCCTAACGCTAACCCTAGCCCGGAACGGAAACACACCGCCAGCCCTACACCTTAACCCAAGCCGTAGCCTACTCCTGGCCCGTACGCTGGCACTGACCCGTGCGTCAACACGTAGCCTGAGCCTCACACGTTTCCGTACCCTCACCTGTGCCCTAAGCCTTGCCGTTCCCTAACCCTAACCCTAGCCCGGAACGGAAAACCACCACCATTCCTACTCCTTACCCCCAAGCCGTAGCCTAATCCTGGCCCGTACGCTGGCACTGACACGTGCGTCAGCATGCAGCCTGACCCTCCCATATTTCCGTACCCTCAACTGTGCCCTAAGCCTTGCCGTTCCCTAACCCTAACCCTAGCCCGGAACGGAAACACACCACCAGCCCTACACCTTACCCGCAAGCCGTAGCCTAATCCTGGCCCGTACGCTGGCACTGACCCGTGCGTCAGCACATAGCCTGACCCTCCCACGTTTCCGTACCCTCACCTGTGCCCTAAGCCTTGCCGTTCCCTAACCCTAACCCTAGCCCGGCACGGAAACCCACCAGGAACCCTACACCTTACCCTCAAGCCGTAGCCTACTCCTAGCCCGTACGCTGGCACTGACCCGTGCGTCAGCACGTATCCTGACCCTCCCACGTTTCCGTACCCTCACCGGTGCCCTAAGCCTTACCATTCCCTAACCCTAACCCTAGCCCAGAACGGAAACCCACAACCAGCCCTACACTTTACCCTACGCCGTAGCCTACTCCTGGCCTGTACGCTGGCACTGACCCGGGCCTCAGCACGTAGCATGACCCTCCCACGTTTCCGTACCCTCACCTGTGCCCTAAGCCTTGCCGTTCCCTAACCCTAACCCTAGCCCGGCACGGAAACCCACCAGTAGCCCTACACCTTACCCTCAAGCCGTAGCCTAATCCTGGCCCGTACGCTGGCACTGACCCGTGCGTCAGCACGTACCCTGACCCTCCGACGTTTCCGTACCGTCACCTGTGTCCTAAGTCTTGCTGTTCCCTAACTCTAACCCTAGCCTGGAACGGAAACCCACCACCAGCCCTACACCTTACCCTACGCGGCAGCCAATTCCTGGCCCGTGCTCTGGCACTGACACGTGGGTCAGCACGAAGCCTGACCCTCCCACGTTTCTATACACTCACCTGTGCCCTATGCCTTGCCGTTCCCTAACCCTAACCCTAGCCCGGAACAGAAACACACCACCAGCCCTACACCTTACCCCCAAGCCGTAGTCTACTCCTGGCCCATACGCTGGCACTGACCCATGCGTGAGCACTTAGCCTGGCCCTCGCACGTTTCCTTACCCTCAACTGTGCCCTAAGCCTTGCCGTTCCCTAACCCTAACCCTAGCTCGGAACGGAAACCAACCACCAGCCCTACATCTTACCATACGCCGTAGGCTACTCCTGGACCGTACGCTGGCACTGACCCGTGCGTCAGCACGTAGCCTGACCCTCCCACGTTTCCGTACCCTCACCTGTGCCCTAAGCCTTGCCGTTCCCTAACCCTAACCCTAGCCTGGAACGGAAACCCACAACCAGCCCTACACCTTAGCCTATGCCATAGCCTACTCCTGGCCCGTACGCTGGCACTGACCCGTGCATCAGCACGTAACCTGAACCTCCCACGTTTCCGTACCGTCACCTGTGCCCTAAGCCTTGCCGTTCCCTAACCCTAACGCTAGCCCCGAACGGAAACCCACCAACAGCCCTACACCTTTCCGTATGCCGTAGCCTACTCCTGGCCCGTACGCTGGCACAGACCCGTGCGTCAGCACGTAGCCTGACTCTCCCACGTTTCCGTACCCTCACCTGTGCCCTAAGCCTTGCCGTTCCCTAACCCTAACCCTAGCCTGGAACGGAAAGAAACCACCAGCCCTACACCTTACCCCAAGCCGTAGCCTACTCCTGGCCCGTACGCTGGCACTGACCCGTGCGTCAGCACGTAGCCTTACCCTCCCACGTTTCCGTACACTCACCTGTGCCCTAAGCCTTGCCGTTCCCTAACCCTAACCCTAGCCCGGAATGGAAACCCACCACCAGCCCTACACCTTACCCCCAAGCTGTAGCCTACTCCTGGCCCGTACCCTGCACTGACCCATGCGTCAGCACGTAGCCTGACCCTCCCACTTTTCTTTACCGACACCTGTGCCCTAAGCCTTGCAGTTCCCTAACACTAACCCTAGCTCGGAACGGAAACCCACCACAAGCCCTACACCTTACTCTACGCCGTAGCCTACTGCTGGCCTGTATGCTGGCACTGACCCGTGCGTCAGCACGTAGCCTGACCCTCCCACGTTTCCGTACCCTCACCTGTGCCCTAAGCCTTGCCGTTCCCTAACCCTAACCCTAGACCGGAACGGAAACCCACCACCAGCCCTACAGCTTACCCTACGCCGTAGCCTACTCCTGGCCCGTACGCTGGCACTGACCCGTCCGTCAGCACGTAGCCTGACACTCCCACGTTTCGGTACCCTCACCTGTGCCCTAAGCCTTGCCGTTCCCTAACCATAACCCTAGCCCCGAACGGAAACCCACCACCAGCCCTACAACTTACCCCCAAGCCGTAGCCTACTCCTGGCCCGTACGCTGGCACTGACGCGTGTGTCAGCACGTAGCCTGACCCTCCCTCGTTTCCGTACCCTCACCTGTGCCCTAAGCCTTACCGTTCCCTAACCCTAACCCTAGCCCGGCACAGAAACCCACCAGCAACCCTACACCTTACCCTCAAGCCGTAGCCTACTCCTGGACCGTACGCTGGCACTGACCCGTGTGTCAGCACGTAGCCAGACCCTCCCACGTTTCCGTACCCTCACCTGTGCCCTAAGCCTTGCCGTTCCCTAACCCTAACCCTAGCCCGGAACGGAAACCCACCAGTAGCCCTACACCTTACCCTCAAGCCGTAGCCTAATCCTGGCCGTACGCTGGCACTGACACGTGCGTCAGCACGTACCCTGACCCTCCCACGTTTCCGTACCCTCACCTGTGTCCTAAGTCTTGCTGTTCCCTAACTCTAACCCTAGCCCGGAACGGAAACCCACCACCAGTCCTACACCTTACCCTACGCGGCAGCCAATTCCTGGCCCGTGCTCTGGCACTGACCCGTGGGTCAGCACATAGCCTGGCCCTCCCACGTTTCTGTACCCTCAACTGTGCCCTATGCCTTGCCGTTCCCTAACCCTAACCCTAGCCCGGAACAGAAACCCACCACCAGCCCTACACCTTACCCCCAAGCCGTAGTCTAATCCTGGCCCATACGCTGTCACTGACCCGTGCATCAGCACTTAGCCTGACCCTCGCACGTTTCCTTACCCTCAACTGTGCCCTAAGCCTTGCCGTTCCCTAACCCTAACCCTAGCTCGGAACGGAAACCAACCACCAACCCTACACCATGCCCTACGCCGTAGCCTACTCCAGGCCCGTACGCGGGCACTGACCCGTGCGTCAGCACGTAGCCTGACCCTTCCACTTTTCCGTACCCTCACCTGTGCCCTAAGCTTTGCCGTTCCCTAACCCTAACCCTAGCTTGGAACAAAAACCCACCACCAGCCCTACACCTTACCCCCAAGCCGTAGCCTACTCCTGGCCCGTACGCTGGCACTGACCCGTGCGTCAGCACGTAGCCTGACCCTCCCACGTTTCCGTACCCTCACCTGTGCCCTAAGCCTTGCCGTTCCCTAAACCTATCCCTTGCCCAGAACGGAAACCCACCTCCAGCCCTACACCTTACCCTACGCCGTAGGCTACTCCTGGCCCGTACGCTGGCACTGACCCGTGCGTCAGCAGGTAGCCTGACCCTCCCACGTTTCCGTACCCTCACCTGTGCCCTAAGCCTTGCCGTTCCCAAACCCTAACCCTAGCCCGGAACGGAAACCCACCACCAGCCCTACACCTTACCCCCAAGCCGTAGCCTAATCCTGGCCCGTACGCTGGCACTGACACGTGCATCAGCACGCTGCCTGACCCTCCCATATTTCCATAACCTCACCTGAGCCCTAAGCCTTGCCGTTCCCTAACCCTAACCCTAAACCGGAATGGAAACACACCACCAGCCCTACACCGTACCCGCAAGCCATAGCCTACTCCTGGCCCGTACGCTGGCACTGACCCGTGCGTCAGCACATAGCCTGACCCTCCCACGTTTCCGTACCCTCACCTGTGCCCTAAGCCTTGCCGTTCCCTAACCCTAACCCTAGCCCGGCACGGAAACCCACCAGCAACCCTACACCTTACCCTCAAGCCGTAGCCTACTCCTAGCCCGTACGCTGGCACTGACCCGTGCGTCAGCACGTAGCCTGACCCTCCCACGTTTCCGTACCCTCACCGGTGCCCTAAGCCTTACCATTCCCTAACCCTAACCCTACCCCGGAACGGATACCCACCACCAGCCCTACACATTACCCTACGCCATAGCCTACTCCTGGCCCGTACGCTGGCACTGACCCGTGCATCAGAACGTAACCTGACCCTCCCACGTTTCCGTACCCTCACCTGCGCCCTAAACCTTGCCGTTCTCTAACCCTAACCCTAGCCTGGAACGGAAACCCACCACCAGCCCTACACCTTACCGTACGCCATAGCCTTCTCCTGGCCCGTACGCTGGCACTGACCCGTGCATCAGCACGTAACCTGACCCTCCCAGGTTTCGGTACCCTCACCTATGCCCTAAGCCTTGCCGTTCCCTAACCCTAACCCTAGCCCGGAACGAAAACACACCACCAGCCCTACACCTTACCCCCAAGCCGTAGCCTAATTCTGGCCCATACGCTGGCACTGACACGTGCGTCAGCACGCAGCCTGACCCTCCCATATTTCCGTACCCTCACCTGTGCCCTAAGCCTTCCCATTCCCTAACCCTAACCCTAGCCCGGAAGGGAAACAAACCACCAGCCCTACACCTTACCCCAAGCCGTAGCCTACTCCTGGCCCGTACGCTGGCACTGACCCGTGCGTCAGCACGTAGCCTGACCCTCCCACGTTTCCGTACCCTCACCTGTGCCCTAAGCCTTGCCGTTCCCTAACCCTAACCCTAGCCCGGAACGGAAACCCACCACCAGCCCTACACCTTACCCCAAGCCGTAGCCTACTCCTGGCCCGTACGCTGGCACTGACCCGTGCGTCAGCACGTAGCCTGACCCTCTCACGTTTCCGTACCCTCACCTGTGCCCTAAGCCTTGCCGTTCCCTAACCCTAACCCTAGCCCGGAACGGAAACCCACCACCAGTCCTACACGTTACCCCCAAGCCGTAGCCTAATCCTGGCCCGTACGCTGGCACTGACACGTGCGTCAGCACGCAGCCTGACCCTCCCACGTTTGTGTACCCTCACCTGTGCCCTAAGCCTTGCTGTTCCCTAACCCTAACCCCAGCCCGGAACGGAAACCCACCAACAGCCCTACACCTTACCATACGCAGTAGCCTACTCCTGGCCCGTACGCTGTCACTGACCCGTGGGTAAGCACGTAGCCTGACCCTCCCACGTTTTCGTACCCTCAACTGTGCCCTAAGCCTGGCCGTTCCCTAACCCTAACCGTAGCCCGGAACGGAAACCCACCCCCAGCCCTACACCTTACCCCCAAGCCGTAGCCTACTCCTGGCCCGTACGCTGGCACTGACCCGTGAGTCAGCATGTAGACTGACCCTCCCACGTTTCCGTACCCTCACCTGTGCCCTAAGCCTTACCATTCCCTATCCCTTACCCTAGCCCGGAACAGAAACTCACCACCAGCCCTACACCTTATCCCCTAGCCGTAGCCTACTCCTGGCCCGTACGCTGGCACTGACCCGTGCGTCAGCACGTAGCCTGACCCTCCCACGTTTCTGTACCCTCACCTGTGCCCTATGCCTTGCCGTTCCCTAACCCTAACCCTAGCCCGGAACAGAAACCCACCACCAGCCCTACAGCTTACCCCCAAAGCCGTAGTCTACTCCTGGCCCATACGCTGGCACTGACCCGCGAGTCAGCACTTACCCTGACCCTCGCACGTTTCCTTACCCTCAACTGTGCCCTAAGCCTTGCCGTTCCCTAACCCTAACCCTAGCTCGGAACGGAAACCAACCACCAACCCTACACCATGCCCTACGCCGTAGCCTACTCCTGGCCCGTACGCTGGCACTGACCCGTGCGTCAGCACGTAGCCTGACCCTTCCACTTTTCCGTACCCTCACCTGTGCCCTAAGCTTTGCCGTTCCCTAACCCTAACCCTAGCTTTGAACAGAAACCCACCACCAGCCCTACACCTTACCCCCAAGCCGTAGCCTACTCCTGGCCCGTACGCTGGCACTGACCAGTGCGTCAGCACGTAGCCTGACCCTCCCACGTTTCCGTACCCTCACCTGTTCCCTAAGCCTTGCCGTTCCCTAAACCTAACCCTAGCCGGGAACGGAAACCCACCACCAGCCCTACACCTTACCCACAAGCCGTAGCCTACTCCTGGCCCGTACGCTGGCACTAACCCGTGCTTCAGCACGTAGCCTGACCCTCCCACGTTTCTGTACCCTCACCTGTGCCCTAAGCCTTGCCGTTCCCTAACCCTAACGCTAGCCCCGAACGGAAACCCACCAACAGCCCTACACCTTTCCGTACGCCGTAGCCTACTCCTGGCCCGTACGCTGGCACTGACCCGTGCGTCAGCACGTAGCCTGACCCTTCCACTTTTCCGTACCCTCACCTGTTCCCTAAGCTTTGCCGTTCCCTAACCCGAACCCTAGCTTGGAACAGAAACCCACCACCAGCCCTACACCTTACCCCCAAGCCGTAGCCTAATCCTGGCCCGTACGCTGGCTCTGACATGTGCGTCAGCATGCAGCCTGACCCTCCCATATTTCCGTACACTCACCTGTGCCCTAATCCTTGCCGTTCCCTAACCCTAACCCTAGCCCGGAACGGAAACACACCACCAGCCCTACACCTTACCCCAATCCGTAGCCTACTCCTGGCCCGTACGCTGGCACTGACCCGTGCGTCAGCACGTAGCCTGACCCTCCCACGTTTCCGTACCCTCACCTGTGCCCTAAGCCTTGCCGTTCCCTAACCCTAACCCTAGCCCGGATCGGAAACCCACCACCAGCCCTACACCTTACCCTACGACGTAGCCAACTCCTGGCCCGTACGCTGGCACTGACACGTGCGTTAGCATGTAGCCTGACCCTCCCACGTTTCCGTACCCTCACTTGTGCCCTAAGCCTTGCCGTTCCCTAACCCTAACCCTAGCCCGGAACGGAAACCCACCACCAGCCCCACAACATACCCCCAAGCCGTAGCCTAATCCTGGCCCGTACGCTGGTACTGACCCTTGCGTCAGCACGTAGCCTGACACTCCCCCGTTTGTGTAACCTCACCTGTGCCCTAAGCCTTGCCGTTCCCTAACACTAACCCTAGCCCGGAACGGAAACCCACCAACAGCCCTATACCTTACCCTACGCAGTAGCCTACTCCTGGCCCGTACGCTGTCACGGACCCGTGGGTCAGCACGTAGCCTGACCCTCCCACGTTTTCGTACCCTCAACTCTGCCCTAAGCCTGGCCGTTCCCTAACCCTAACCGTAGCCCGGAACGGAAACCCACCACCAGCCCTACACCTTACCCCCAAGCCGTAGCCTACTCCTGGCCCGTACGCTGGCACTGACCCGTGCGTCAGCATGTAGACTGACCCTGCCACCTTTCCGTACCCTCACCTGTGCCCTAAGCCTTACCATTCCCTATCCCTTACCCTAGCCCGGAACGGAAACCCACCACCAGCCCTACACCTTACCCCCAAGCCGTAGCCTACTCCTGGCCCGTACGCTGGCACTGACCCGTGCGTCAGCACGTAGCCTGACCCTCCCACGTTTCTGTACCCTCACCTGTGCCCTATGCCTTGCCGTTCCCTAACCCTAACCCTAGCCCGGAACAGAAAACCACCACCAGCCCTACACCTTACCCCCAAGCCGTAGTCTACTCCTGGCCCATACGCTGGCACTGACCCGTGCGTCAGCACTTAGCCTGACCCTCGCACGTTTCCTTACCCTCAACTGTGCCCTAAGCCTTGCCGTTCCCTAACCCTAACCCTAGCTTGGAACGGAAACCAACCACCAGCCCTACACCTTGCCCTACGCCGTAGCCTACTCCTGGCCCGTACGCTGGCACTGACACTTGCGTCAGCACGTAGCCTGACCCTTCCACTTTTCCGTACCCTCACCTGTGCCCTAAGCCTTGCCGTTCCCTAACCCTAACCCTAGCCCGGAACGGAAACCCACAACCAGCCCTACACCTTACCCTGTGCCATAGCCTACTCCTGGCCCGTACGCTGGCACTGACCCATGCATCAGCACGTATCCTGAACCTCCCACGTTTCCGCACCCTCACCTGTGCCCTAAGCCTTGCCGTTCCCTAACCCTAACGCTAGCCCCGAACGGAAACCCACCACCAGCCCTAAACCATTCCGTACGCCGTAGCCTACTCCTGACCCGTACGCTGGAACTGACCCGTGCGTCAGCACGTAGCCTGACCCTCCCACGTTTCCGTACCCTCACCTGTGCCCTAAGCCTTGCCGTTCCCTAACCCTAACCCTACCCCGGAACAGAAACCCACCACCAGCCCTACAACTTACCCCCAAGCCGTAGCCTACTCCTGGCCCGTACGCTGGCACTAACCAGTGCGTCAGCACGTAGCCTGACCCTCCCACGTTTCCGTACCCTCACCTGTTCCCTAAGCCTTGCCGTTCCCTAACCCTAACCCTAGCTCGGAAGGGAAACCCACCACCAGCCCTACACCTTACCCTACGCCGTAGCCTACTCCTGTCCCGTATGCTGGCCCTGACCCGTGCGTCAGCACGTAGCCTGAACCTCTCACGTTTCCGTACCCTCACCTGCGCCCTAAACCTTGCCGTTCTCTAACCCTAAGCCTAGCCCGGAACGGAAACCCACCACCAGCCCTACACGTTACCCTACGCCGTAGCCTACTCCTGTCCCGTACGCTGGCACTGACGCGTGCGTCAGCAGGTAGCCTGACCCTCCAACGTTTCTGTACCATCACCGGTGCCCTAAGCCTTGCCGTTCCCTAACCCTAACCCTAGCCCGGAATGGAAACCCATCACCAGCCCTACACATTATACTACGCCATAGCCTTCTCCTGGCCCGTAAGCTGGTACTGACCCGTGCATCAGCACGTAACCTGACCCTCCCACGTTTCGGTACCCTCACCTGTGCCCTAAGCCTTGCCGTTCCCTAACCCTAACCCTAGCACGGAACGGAAACCCACCACCAGCCCTACACCTTACCCCCAAGCCTTAGCCTAATCCTGGCCCGTACTCTGGCACTGACCCTTGCGTCAGCACGCAGCCTGACCCTCCCACGTTTCCGTACCCTCACCTGTGCCCTAAAGCTTGCCGTTCCCTAACCCTAACCCTAGCCCTGCAAGGAAACCCACCAGTAGCCCTACAACTTACCCTCAAGCCGTAGACTAATCCTGGCCCGTACGCTGGCACTGACCCGTGCGTCAGCACGTAGCCTGACCCTCCCACATTTCCGTACCCTCACCTGTGCCCTAAGCCTTCCCGTTCCCTAACCCTAACTCTAGCCCGGATCGGAAACCCACCACCAGCCCTACACCTTACCCTATGACGTACCCAAATCCTGGCCCGTACGCTGGCACTGAACCATGCGTCAGCACGTCGCCTGACCCTCCCACGTTACCGTACCCTCTCTTGTGCCCTAGGCCTTGCCGTTCCCTAACCCTAACCCTAGCCCGGAACGGACCCACCACCAGCCCTACACCTTACCCTACGCCATAGCCTACTCCTGGCCCGTACGCTGGCACTAAGCCGTGTGTCAGAACGTACCCAGACCCTCCCATGTTTCCGTACCCTCACCTGTGCCCTACACCTAGCCGTTCCCTAACCCTAACCCTAGCACAGTACGGAAACCCACCAGCAGCCCTACAACTTACCCCCAAGCTGTAACCTACTCCTGGCCCTTACGCTGGCACTGACCCGTGTGTCAGCACGTAGCCTGACCCTCCCACGTTTCCGTACCCTCACCTGTGCCCTAAGCCTTGCCGTTCCCTAACCCTAACCCTAGCCCGGATCGGAAACCCACCACCAGCCCTACACCTTACCCTACAACGTAGCCAACTCCTGGCCCGTACGCTGGCACTGACACGTGCGTTAGCACGTAGCCTGACCCTCCCACGGTTCCGTACCCTCACTTATGCCCTAAGCCTTGCCGTTCCCTAACCCTAACCCTAGCCCGGAACGGAAACCCACCACCAGCCCCACAACTTACCCCCAAGCCGTAGCCTAATCCTGGCCCGTACGCTGGTACTGACCCTTGCGTCAGCACGTAGCCTGACACTCCCAAGTTTGTGTAACCTCACCTGTGCCCTAAGCCTTGCCGTTCCCTAACACTAACCCTAGCCCGGAACGGAAACCCACCAACAGCCCTATACCTTACCCTACGCAGTAGCCTACTCCTGGCCCGTACGCTGTCACGGACCCGTGGGTCAGCACGTAGCCTGACCCTCCCACGTTTTCGTACCCTCAACTCTGCCCTAAGCCTGGCCGTTCCCTAACCCTAACCGTAGCCCGGAACAGAAACCCACCCCCAGCCATACACCTTACCCCCAAGCCGTAGCCTACTCCTGGCCCGTACGCTGGCACTGACCCGTGCGTCAGCATGTAGACTGACCCTCGCACCTTTCCGTACCATCACCTGTGCCCTAAGCCTTACCATTCCCTATCCCTTACCCTAGCCCGGAACGGAAACCCACCACCAGCCCTACACCTTACCCCCAAGCCGTAGCCTACTCCTGGCCCGTACGCTGGCACTGACCCGTGCGTCAGCACGTAGCCTGACCCTCCCACGTTTCTGTACCCTCACCTGTGCCCTATGCCTTGCCGTTCCCTAACCCTAACCCTAGCCCGGAACGGAAACCCACCACCAGCCCTACACCTTACCCCCAAGCCGTAGCCTAATCCAGGCCCGTACGCTGGCACTGACCCGTGCGTCACCACGCAGCCTGACCCTCCCATATTTCCGTACCCTCACCTGTGCCCTAAGCCTTGCCGTTCCCTAACCCTAACCCTAGCTCGGAACGGAAACCAACCACCAGCCCTACATCTTACCATACGCCGTAGCCTACTCCTGGCCCGTACGCTGGCACTGACCCGTGCGTCAGCACGTAGCCTGACCCTTCCACTTTTCCGTACCCTCACCTGTGCCCTAAGCTTTGCCGTTCCCTAACCCTAACCGTAGCTTTGAACAGAAACCCACCACCAGCCCTACACCTTACCCCCAAGCCGTAGCCTACTCCTGGCCCAACGCTGGCACTGACCCGTGCGTCAGCACGTAGCCTGACCCTCCCACGTTTCCGTACCCTCACCTGGGCCCTAAGCCTTGCCGTTCCCTAACTCTAACCCTAGCCCGGAACGGAAACCCACCACCAGCCCTACACCTTACCCTACGCGGCAGCCAATTCCTGGCCCGGGCTCTGGCACTGACCCGTGGGTCAGCACGTAGCCTGACCCTCCCACGTTTCCGTACCCTCACCTGTGCCCTAAGCCTTACCATTCCCTATCCCTAACCCTACTCCGGAAAGGAAACCCACCACCAGCCCTATACCTTACCCCCAAGCGGTAGCCTACTCCTGGCCCGTACGCTGGCACGGACCCGTGCGTCAGCACGTAGCCTGACCCTCCCAAATTTCTGTACCCTCACCTGTGCCCTATGCCTTGCCGTTCCCTAACCCTAACCCTAGCCCGGAACAGAAACCCACCACCAGCCCTACACCTTAGCCCCAAGCCGTAGTCTACTCCTGGCCCATACGCTGGCACTGACCCATGCGTCAGCACTTAGCCTGACCCTCGCTCGTTTCCGTACCCTCACCTGTGCCCTAAGCCTTGCCGTTCCCTAACCCTAACCCTAGCCTGGAACGGAAACCCACCACCAGCCCTACAGCTTACCCCCAAGCCGTAGACTAATTCTGGCCCGTACGCTGGCACTGACCCGTGCGTCAGGATGTAGCCTGACCCTCCCACGTTTCCGTACCCTCACCTGTGCCCTAAGCCTTGCCGTTCCCTAACCCTAACCCTAGCCCGGAACGGAAACCCACCACCAGCCCTACACCTTACCCCCAAGCCGTAGCCTAATCCAGGCCCGTACGCTGGCACTGACCCGTGCGTCACCACGCAGCCTGACCCTCCCATATTTCCGTACCCTAAACTGTGCCCTAAGCCTTGCCGTTCCCTAACCCTAACCCTAGCCCGGAACGGAAACACACCACCAGCCCTACACCTTACCCGCAAGCCGTAGCCTAATCCTGGCCCGTACGCTGGCACTGACCCGTGCGTCAGCACATAGCCTGACCCTCCCACGTTTCCGTACCCTCACCTGTGCCCTAAGCCTTGCCGTTCCCTAACCCTAACCCTAGCCCGGCACGGAAACCCACCAGCAACCCTACACCTTACCCTCAAGCCGTAGCCTACTCCTAGCCGGTACGCTGGCACTGACCCGTGCGTCAGCACGTAGCCTGACCCTCCCACGTTTCCGTACCCTCACCGGTGCCCTAAGCCTTACCATTCCCTAACCCTAACCCTAGCCCAGAACGGAAACCAACCACCAGCCCTACACATTACCCCCAAGCCGTAGCCTACTCCTGTCCCGTACGCTGGCATTGACCCGTGCGTCAGCACGTAGCCTGACCCTCCCACGTTTCCGTACCCTCACCTGTGCCCTAAGCCTTGCCGTTCCCTAACCCTAACCCTAGCCCGGAACGGACACCCACCACCAGCCCTACAACTTACCCGCAAGCCTTAGCCTACTCCTGGCTCGTACGCTGGCACTGACCCGTGCGTCAGCACAGAGCCTGACCCACCCACGTTTCCGTACCCTCACCTGTGCCCTTAGCCTTGCCGTTCCCTAACCCTAACCCTAGCCCGGAATGGAAACACACCACCAGCCCTACACCTTAGCCAGCTCCTGGCCCGTACGCTGGCACTGAACCGTGCGTCAGCACGTAGCCTGACCGTCCCACGTTTCCGTACCCTCACCTGTGCCCTAAGCCTTGCCGTTCCGTAACCCTAATGCTAGCCCGTAACGGAAACCCACCACCAGCCCTACACCATTCCCTACGCCGTAGCCTACTCCTGGCCCGTACGCTGGCACTGACCCGTGCGTCAGCACGTAGCCTGACCCTCCCACGTTTCCGTACCCTCACCTGTTCCCTAAGCCTTGCCGTTCCCAAACCCTAACCCTAGCCCTGAACGGAAACCCACCACCAGCCCTACGCCGTAGCCTATTCCTGGCCCGTACGCTGGCACTGACCCGTGTGTCAGCACTTAGCCTGACCCTCCCACGTTTCCGTACCCTCACCTGTGCCCTAAGCCTTGCCGTTCCCTAACCCTAACCCTAGCCCGGAACGGAAACCCACCACCAGCCCTACACCTTTCCCTGCGCCGTAGCCTACTCCTGGTCCGTACGCTGGCACTGACCCGTGCGTCAGCACGTAGCCTTACCCTCCCACGTTTCCGTACCCTCACCTGTGCCCTAAACCTTGCCGTTCCCTAACCCTAACCCTAGCCCAGAACGGAAACCCACCACCAGCCCTACACTTTACCCTACGCCGTAGCCTACTGCTGGCCTGTACGCTGGCACTCACCCGGGTGTCAGCACGTAGCATGACCCTCCCAAGTTTCCGTACCCAAACCTGTGCCCTAAGCCTTGCCGTTCCCTAACCCTAACCCTAGCCCGTCACGGAAACCCACCAGTAGCCCTACACCATACCCTCAAGCCGTAGCCTAATCCTGGCCCGTACGCTGGCACTGACCCGTGCGTCAGCACGTAGCCAGACCCTCACACGTTTCCATACCCTCACCTGTGCCCTAAGCCTTGCCGTTCCCTAACCCTAACCCTAGCCCTGAACAGAAACCCACCACCAACCCTACACATTACCCACAAGCCGTAGCCTACTCCTGGCCCGTACGCTGGCACTGACCCGTGCGTCACCACGTAGCCTGACCCTCCCACGTTTCCGTACCCTCACCTGTGCCCTAAGCCTTGCGGTTCCCTACCCCTAACGGTAGCCCGGAACGGAAACCCACCACCAGCCCTACACCTTACCCTATGCCGTAGCCTACTCCTGTCCCGTACGCTGCCACTGACCCATGCATGAGCACGTAACCTGAACCTACCACATTTCCGTACCCTCACCTGTGCCCTAAGCCTTGCCGTTCCCTAACCCTAACCCTAGCCCGGAACGGAAACCCACCACCAGCCCTACACCTTACCCCCAAGCCGTAGCCTACTCCTGGCCCGTACGCTGGCACTGACCCGTGCGTCAGTACGTAGCCTGACCCTCCCACGTTTCCGTACCCTCACCTGTGCCCTAAGCCTTGCCGTTCCCTAACCCTAACCCTAGCCCGGCACGGAAACCCACCAGCAACCCTACACCTTACCCTCAAGCCGTAGCCTACTCCTGGCCCGTACGCAGGCACTGACCCGTGCGTCAGCACGTAGCCTGACCCTCCCACGTTTCCATACCCTCACCTGTGCCCTAAGCCTTGCCGTTCCCTAACCCTAACCCTAGCCCGGAACGGAAACCCACCACCAACCCTACACCTTACCCCCAAGCCGTAGCCTACTCCTGGCCCAATGCTGGCACTGACCCGTGCGTCAGCACGTAGCCTGACCCTCCCACGTTTCCGTACCCTCACCTGTGCCCTAAGCCTTGCCGTTCCCTAACCCTAACCCTAGCCCGGAACGGAAACCAACCACCAGCCCTACACCTTACCCCCAACCCGTAGCCTACTCCTGGCCCGTACGCTGGCACTGACCCATGCATCAGCACGTAACCTGACACTCCCACGTTTCTGTACCCTCACCTCTGCCATAAGCCTTGCCGTTCCCTAACCCTAACCCTAGCCCGGAACGGAAACCCACCAACAGCCCTACACTTTACCCTACGCCGTAGCCTACTCCTTGCCTGTACGCTGGCACAGACCCGGGCGTCAGCACGTAGCATGACCCTCCCACGTTTCCGTACCCTCACCTGTGCCCTAAGCCTTGCCGTTCCCTAACCCTAACCCTAGCCCGGCACGGAAACCCACCAGTAGCCGTACAACTTACCCTCAAACCGTAGCCTAATCCTGGCCCGTACGCTAGCACTGACCCGTGCGTCAGCACGTAGCCTGACCCTCCCACGTTTCCGTACCCTCACCTGTGCCCTAAGCCTTGCCGTTCCCTAACTCTAACCCTAGCCCGGAACGGAAACCCACCACCAGCCCTACACCTTACCCTACGCGGCAGCCAATTCCTGGCCCGGGCTCTGGCACTGACCCGTGGGTCATCACGTAGCCTGACCCTCCCATGTTTCCGTACCCTCACCTGTGCCCTAAGCCTTACCATTCCCTATCCCTAACCCTAGTCCGGAAAGGAAACCCACCACCAGCCCTACAACTTACCCCCAAGCCGTAGCCTACTCCTGGCCCGTACGCTGGCACTGACCCGTGCGTCAGCACGTAGCCTGACACTCCCACATTTCTGTACCCTCACCTGTGCCCTATGCCTTGCCGTTCCCTAACCCTAACCCTAGCCCGGAACAGAAACCCACCACCAGCCCTACACCTTAGCCCCAAACCGTAGTCTACTCCTGGCCCATACGCTGGCACTGACCCGTGCGTCAGCACTTAGCCTGACCCTCGCTCGTTTCCGTACCCTCACCTGTGCCCTAAGCCTTGCCGTTCCCTAACCCTAACCCTAGCCCGGAACGGAAAGCCACCACCAGCCCTACAGGTTACCCCCAAGCCGTAGCCTAATCCTGGCCCGTACGCTGGCACTGACCCGTGCGTCAGCATGTAGCCTGACCCTCCCACGTTTCCGTACCCTCACCTGTGCCCTAAGCCTTGCCATTCCCTAACCCTAACCCTAGCCCGGAACGGAAACCCACCACCAGCCCTACACCTTACCGTACGCCGTAGCCTATTACTGGCCCGTACGCTGGCACTGACCCGTGCGTCAGCACGTAGCCTGACCCTCCCACGTTTCCGTACCCTCACCTGTGCCCTAATCCCTGCCGTTCCCTAACCCTAAACCTAGCCAAACACGGAAACCCACCAGCAACCCTACACCTTACCCTCAAGCCGTAGCCTACTCCTAGCCCGTACACTGGCACTGACCCGTGCGTCAGCACGTAGCCTGACTCTCCCACGTTTCTGTACCCTCACCGGTGCCCTAACACTTGCCGTTCCCTAACCCTAACCCTAGCCCGGAACGGAAATCCACCACCAGCCCTACACCTTACCCTACGCCATAGCCT
This sequence comes from Mesoplodon mirus, assembly GCF_964341445.2. Classification (NCBI taxonomy): domain Eukaryota; kingdom Metazoa; phylum Chordata; class Mammalia; order Artiodactyla; family Ziphiidae; genus Mesoplodon; species Mesoplodon mirus. The sequence continues at coordinate 234,262 of NW_028295379.1, forward strand.
TCTCCTGGCCCGTACGCTGGCACTGACCCGTGCATCAGCACGTAACATGACCCTCCCACGTTTCGGTACCCTCACCTGTGCCCTAAGCCTTGCCGTTCCCTAACCCTAAACCTAGCCCGGAACGGAAACCCACCACCAGCCCTACACCTTACCCCCAAGCAGTAGCCTAATCCTGGCCCGTACGCTGGCACTGACACGTGCGTCAGCACACAGCCTGACCCTCCCATATTTACGTACCCTCACCTGTGCCCTAAGCCTTGCCGTTCCCTAACGCTAACCCTAGCCCGGAACGGAAACACACCGCCAGCCCTACACCTTAACCCAAGCCGTAGCCTACTCCTGGCCCGTACGCTGGCACTGACCCGTGCGTCAACACGTAGCCTGAGCCTCACACGTTTCCGTACCCTCACCTGTGCCCTAAGCCTTGCCGTTCCCTAACCCTAACCCTAGCCCGGAACGGAAAACCACCACCATTCCTACTCCTTACCCCCAAGCCGTAGCCTAATCCTGGCCCGTACGCTGGCACTGACACGTGCGTCAGCATGCAGCCTGACCCTCCCATATTTCCGTACCCTCAACTGTGCCCTAAGCCTTGCCGTTCCCTAACCCTAACCCTAGCCCGGAACGGAAACACACCACCAGCCCTACACCTTACCCGCAAGCCGTAGCCTAATCCTGGCCCGTACGCTGGCACTGACCCGTGCGTCAGCACATAGCCTGACCCTCCCACGTTTCCGTACCCTCACCTGTGCCCTAAGCCTTGCCGTTCCCTAACCCTAACCCTAGCCCGGCACGGAAACCCACCAGGAACCCTACACCTTACCCTCAAGCCGTAGCCTACTCCTAGCCCGTACGCTGGCACTGACCCGTGCGTCAGCACGTATCCTGACCCTCCCACGTTTCCGTACCCTCACCGGTGCCCTAAGCCTTACCATTCCCTAACCCTAACCCTAGCCCAGAACGGAAACCCACAACCAGCCCTACACTTTACCCTACGCCGTAGCCTACTCCTGGCCTGTACGCTGGCACTGACCCGGGCCTCAGCACGTAGCATGACCCTCCCACGTTTCCGTACCCTCACCTGTGCCCTAAGCCTTGCCGTTCCCTAACCCTAACCCTAGCCCGGCACGGAAACCCACCAGTAGCCCTACACCTTACCCTCAAGCCGTAGCCTAATCCTGGCCCGTACGCTGGCACTGACCCGTGCGTCAGCACGTACCCTGACCCTCCGACGTTTCCGTACCGTCACCTGTGTCCTAAGTCTTGCTGTTCCCTAACTCTAACCCTAGCCTGGAACGGAAACCCACCACCAGCCCTACACCTTACCCTACGCGGCAGCCAATTCCTGGCCCGTGCTCTGGCACTGACACGTGGGTCAGCACGAAGCCTGACCCTCCCACGTTTCTATACACTCACCTGTGCCCTATGCCTTGCCGTTCCCTAACCCTAACCCTAGCCCGGAACAGAAACACACCACCAGCCCTACACCTTACCCCCAAGCCGTAGTCTACTCCTGGCCCATACGCTGGCACTGACCCATGCGTGAGCACTTAGCCTGGCCCTCGCACGTTTCCTTACCCTCAACTGTGCCCTAAGCCTTGCCGTTCCCTAACCCTAACCCTAAACCGGAATGGAAACACACCACCAGCCCTACACCGTACCCGCAAGCCATAGCCTACTCCTGGCCCGTACGCTGGCACTGACCCGTGCGTCAGCACATAGCCTGACCCTCCCACGTTTCCGTACCCTCACCTGTGCCCTAAGCCTTGCCGTTCCCTAACCCTAACCCTAGCCCGGCACGGAAACCCACCAGCAACCCTACACCTTACCCTCAAGCCGTAGCCTACTCCTAGCCCGTACGCTGGCACTGACCCGTGCGTCAGCACGTAGCCTGACCCTCCCACGTTTCCGTACCCTCACCGGTGCCCTAAGCCTTACCATTCCCTAACCCTAACCCTACCCCGGAACGGATACCCACCACCAGCCCTACACATTACCCTACGCCATAGCCTACTCCTGGCCCGTACGCTGGCACTGACCCGTGCATCAGAACGTAACCTGACCCTCCCACGTTTCCGTACCCTCACCTGCGCCCTAAACCTTGCCGTTCTCTAACCCTAACCCTAGCCTGGAACGGAAACCCACCACCAGCCCTACACCTTACCGTACGCCATAGCCTTCTCCTGGCCCGTACGCTGGCACTGACCCGTGCATCAGCACGTAACCTGACCCTCCCAGGTTTCGGTACCCTCACCTATGCCCTAAGCCTTGCCGTTCCCTAACCCTAACCCTAGCCCGGAACGAAAACACACCACCAGCCCTACACCTTACCCCCAAGCCGTAGCCTAATTCTGGCCCATACGCTGGCACTGACACGTGCGTCAGCACGCAGCCTGACCCTCCCATATTTCCGTACCCTCACCTGTGCCCTAAGCCTTCCCATTCCCTAACCCTAACCCTAGCCCGGAAGGGAAACAAACCACCAGCCCTACACCTTACCCCAAGCCGTAGCCTACTCCTGGCCCGTACGCTGGCACTGACCCGTGCGTCAGCACGTAGCCTGACCCTCCCACGTTTCCGTACCCTCACCTGTGCCCTAAGCCTTGCCGTTCCCTAACCCTAACCCTAGCCCGGAACGGAAACCCACCACCAGCCCTACACCTTACCCCAAGCCGTAGCCTACTCCTGGCCCGTACGCTGGCACTGACCCGTGCGTCAGCACGTAGCCTGACCCTCTCACGTTTCCGTACCCTCACCTGTGCCCTAAGCCTTGCCGTTCCCTAACCCTAACCCTAGCCCGGAACGGAAACCCACCACCAGTCCTACACGTTACCCCCAAGCCGTAGCCTAATCCTGGCCCGTACGCTGGCACTGACACGTGCGTCAGCACGCAGCCTGACCCTCCCACGTTTGTGTACCCTCACCTGTGCCCTAAGCCTTGCTGTTCCCTAACCCTAACCCCAGCCCGGAACGGAAACCCACCAACAGCCCTACACCTTACCATACGCAGTAGCCTACTCCTGGCCCGTACGCTGTCACTGACCCGTGGGTAAGCACGTAGCCTGACCCTCCCACGTTTTCCTACCCTCAACTGTGCCCTAAGCCTGGCCGTTCCCTAACCCTAACCGTAGCCCGGAACGGAAACCCACCCCCAGCCCTACACCTTACCCCCAAGCCGTAGCCTACTCCTGGCCCGTACGCTGGCACTGACCCGTGAGTCAGCATGTAGACTGACCCTCCCACGTTTCCGTACCCTCACCTGTGCCCTAAGCCTTACCATTCCCTATCCCTTACCCTAGCCCGGAACAGAAACTCACCACCAGCCCTACACCTTATCCCCTAGCCGTAGCCTACTCCTGGCCCGTACGCTGGCACTGACCCGTGCGTCAGCACGTAGCCTGACCCTCCCACGTTTCTGTACCCTCACCTGTGCCCTATGCCTTGCCGTTCCCTAACCCTAACCCTAGCCCGGAACAGAAACCCACCACCAGCCCTACAGCTTACCCCCAAAGCCGTAGTCTACTCCTGGCCCATACGCTGGCACTGACCCGTGAGTCAGCACTTACCCTGACCCTCGCACGTTTCCTTACCCTCAACTGTGCCCTAAGCCTTGCCGTTCCCTAACCCTAACCCTAGCTCGGAACGGAAACCAACCACCAACCCTACACCATGCCCTACGCCGTAGCCTACTCCTGGCCCGTACGCTGGCACTGACCCGTGCGTCAGCACGTAGCCTGACCCTTCCACTTTTCCGTACCCTCACCTGTGCCCTAAGCTTTGCCGTTCCCTAACCCTAACCCTAGCTTTGAACAGAAACCCACCACCAGCCCTACACCTTACCCCCAAGCCGTAGCCTACTCCTGGCCCGTACGCTGGCACTGACCAGTGCGTCAGCACGTAGCCTGACCCTCCCACGTTTCCGTACCCTCACCTGTTCCCTAAGCCTTGCCGTTCCCTAAACCTAACCCTAGCCGGGAACGGAAACCCACCACCAGCCCTACACCTTACCCACAAGCCGTAGCCTACTCCTGGCCCGTACGCTGGCACTAACCCGTGCTTCAGCACGTAGCCTGACCCTCCCACGTTTCTGTACCCTCACCTGTGCCCTAAGCCTTGCCGTTCCCTAACCCTAACGCTAGCCCCGAACGGAAACCCACCAACAGCCCTACACCTTTCCGTACGCCGTAGCCTACTCCTGGCCCGTACGCTGGCACAGACCCGTGCGTCAGCACGTAGCCTGACCCTCCCACGTTTCCGTACCCTCACCTGTGCCCTAAGCCTTGCCGTTCCCTAACCCTAACGCTAGCCCCGAACGGAAACCCACCTCCAGCCCTACACCTTACCCTACGCCGTAGGCTACTCCTGGCCCGTACGCTGGCACTGACCCGTGCGTCAGCAGGTAGCCTGACCCTCCCACGTTTCCGTACCCTCACCTGTGCCCTAAGCCTTGCCGTTCCCAAACCCTAACCCTAGCCCGGAACGGAAACCCACCACCAGCCCTACACCTTACCCCCAAGCCGTAGCCTAATCCTGGCCCGTACGCTGGCACTGACACGTGCGTCAGCACGCTGCCTGACCCTCCCATATTTCCATAACCTCACCTGAGCCCTAAGCCTTGCCGTTCCCTAACCCTAACCCTAAACCGGAATGGAAACACACCACCAGCCCTACACCGTACCCGCAAGCCATAGCCTACTCCTGGCCCGTACGCTGGCACTGACCCGTGCGTCAGCACATAGCCTGACCCTCCCACGTTTCCGTACCCTCACCTGTGCCCTAAGCCTTGCCGTTCCCTAACCCTAACCCTAGCCCGGCACGGAAACCCACCAGCAACCCTACACCTTACCCTCAAGCCGTAGCCTACTCCTAGCCCGTACGCTGGCACTGACCCGTGCGTCAGCACGTAGCCTGACCCTCCCACGTTTCCGTACCCTCACCGGTGCCCTAAGCCTTACCATTCCCTAACCCTAACCCTACCCCGGAACGGATACCCACCACCAGCCCTACACATTACCCTACGCCATAGCCTACTCCTGGCCCGTACGCTGGCACTGACCCGTGCATCAGAACGTAACCTGACCCTCCCACGTTTCCGTACCCTCACCTGTGACCTAAGCCTTGCCGTTCCCTAACCCTAACCCTAGCCCGGAACAGAAACCCACCACCAGCCCCACAGCTTACCCCCAAGCCGTAGCCTACTCCTGGCCCGTACGCTGGCACTGACCAGTGCGTCAGCACGTAGCCTGACCCTCCCACGTTTCCGTACCCTCACCGGTGCCCTAAGCCTTGCCGTTCCCTAACCCTAACCCTAGCTCAGAACGGAAACCCACCACCAGCCCTACACCTTACCCTACGCCGTAGCCTACTCCTGTCCCGTACGCTGGCCCTGACACGTGCGTCAGCACGTAGCCTGAACCTCCCACGTTTCCGTACCCTCACCTGCGCCCTAAACCTTGCCGTTCTCTAACCCTAACCCTAGCCTGGAACGGAAACCCACCACCAGCCCTACACCTTACCGTACGCCATAGCCTTCTCCTGGCCCGTACGCTGGCACTGACCCGTGCATCAGCACGTAACCTGACCCTCCCAGGTTTCGGTACCCTCACCTATGCCCTAAGCCTTGCCGTTCCCTAACCCTAACCCTAGCCCGGAACGAAAACACACCACCAGCCCTACACCTTACCCCCAAGCCGTAGCCTAATTCTGGCCCATACGCTGGCACTGACACGTGCGTCAGCACGCAGCCTGACCCTCCCATATTTACGTACCCTCACCTGTGCCCTAAGCCTTGCCGTTCCCTAACGCTAACCCTAGCCCGGAACGGAAACACACCGCCAGCCCTACACCTTAACCCAAGCCGTAGCCTACTCCTGGCCCGTACGCTGGCACTGACCCGTGCGTCAGCACGTAGCCTGACCCTCACACGTTTCCGTACCCTCACCTGTGCCCTAAGCCTTGCCGTTCCCTAACCCTAACCCTAGCCCGGAACGGAAAACCACCACCATTCCTACTCCTTACCCCCAAGCCGTAGCCTAATCCTGGCCCGTACGCTGGCACTGACACGTGCGTCAGCATGCAGCCTGACCCTCCCATATTTCCGTACCCTCAACTGTGCCCTAAGCCTTGCCATTCCCTAACCCTAACCCTAGCCCGGAACGGAAACACACCACCAGCCCTACACCTTACCCGCAAGCCGTAGCCTAATCCTGGCCCGTACGCTGGCACTGACCCGTGCGTCAGCACATAGCCTGACCCTCCCACGTTTCCGTACCCTCACCTGTGCCCTAAGCCTTGCCGTTCCCTAACCCTAACCCTAGCCCGGCACGGAAACCCACCAGGAACCCTACACCTTACCCTCAAGCCGTAGCCTAATCCTAGCCCGTACGCTGGCACTGACCCGTGCGTCAGCACGTATCCTGACCCTCCCACGTTTCCGTACCCTCACCGGTGCCCTAAGCCTTACCATTCCCTAACCCTAACCCTAGCCCAGAACGGAAACCCACAACCAGCCCTACACTTTACCCTACGCCGTAGCCTACTCCTGGCCTGTACGCTGGCACTGACCCGGGCGTCAGCACGTAGCATGACCCTCCCACGTTTCCGTACCCTCACCTGTGCCCTAAGCCTTGCCGTTCCCTAACCCTAACCCTAGCCCGGCACGGAAACCCACCAGTAGCCCTACACCTTACCCTCAAGCCGTAGCCTAATCCTGGCCCGTACGCTGGCACTGACCCGTGCGTCAGCACGTACCCTGACCCTCCGACGTTTCCGTACCGTCACCTGTGTCCTAAGTCTTGCTGTTCCCTAACTCTAACCCTAGCCTGGAACGGAAACCCACCACCAGCCCTACACCTTACCCTACGCGGCAGCCAATTCCTGGCCCGTGCTCTGGCACTGACACGTGGGTCAGCACGAAGCCTGACCCTCCCACGTTTCTATACACTCACCTGTGCCCTATGCCTTGCCGTTCCCTAACCCTAACCCTAGCCCGGAACAGAAACACACCACCAGCCCTACACCTTACCCCCAAGCCGTAGTCTACTCCTGGCCCATACGCTGGCACTGACCCATGCGTGAGCACTTAGCCTGGCCCTCGCACGTTTCCTTACCCTCAACTGTGCCCTAAGCCTTGCCGTTCCCTAACCCTAACCCTAGCTCGGAACGGAAACCAACCACCAGCCCTACATCTTACCATACGCCGTAGGCTACTCCTGGACCGTACGCTGGCACTGACCCGTGCGTCAGCACGTAGCCTGACCCTCCCACGTTTCCGTACCCTCACCTGTGCCCTAAGCCTTGCCGTTCCCTAACCCTAACCCTAGCCTGGAACGGAAACCCACAACCAGCCCTACACCTTAGCCTATGCCATAGCCTACTCCTGGCCCGTACGCTGGCACTGACCCGTGCATCAGCACGTAACCTGAACCTCCCACGTTTCCGTACCGTCACCTGTGCCCTAAGCCTTGCCGTTCCCTAACCCTAACGCTAGCCCCGAACGGAAACCCACCAACAGCCCTACACCTTTCCGTATGCCGTAGCCTACTCCTGGCCCGTACGCTGGCACAGACCCGTGCGTCAGCACGTAGCCTGACCCTCCCACGTTTCCATACCCTCACCTGTGCCCTAAGCCTTGCCGTTCCCTAACCCTAACCCTAGCCTGGAACGGAAAGAAACCACCAGCCCTCCACCTTACCCCAAGCCGTAGCCTACTCCTGGCCCGTACGCTGGCACTGACCCGTGCGTCAGCACGTAGCCTTACCCTCCCAAGTTTCCGTACACTCACCTGTGCCCTAAGCCTTGCCGTTCCCTAACCCTAACCCTAGCCCGGAATGGAAACCCACCACCAGCCCTACACCTTACCCCCAAGCTGTAGCCTACTCATGGCCCGTACCGTGCACTGACCCATGCGTCAGCACGTAGCCTGACCCTCCCACTTTTCTTTACCGACACCTGTGCCCTAAGCCTTGCAGTTCCCTAACACTAACCCTAGCTCGGAACGGAAACCCACCACAAGCCCTACACCTTACTCTACGCCGTAGCCTACTGCTGGCCTGTATGCTGGCACTGACCCGTGCGTCAGCACGTAGCCTGACCCTCCCACGTTTCCGTACCCTCACCTGTGCCCTAAGCCTTGCCGTTCCCTAACCCTAACCCTAGACCGGAACGGAAACCCACCACCAGCCCTACAGCTTACCCTACGCCGTAGCCTACTCCTGGCCCGTACGCTGGCACTGACCCGTCCGTCAGCACGTAGCCTGACACTCCCACGTTTCGGTACCCTCACCTGTGCCCTAAGCCTTGCCGTTCCCTAACCATAACCCTAGCCCCGAACGGAAACCCACCACCAGCCCTACAACTTACCCCCAAGCCGTAGCCTACTCCTGGCCCGTACGCTGGCACTGACCCGTGTGTCACCACGTAGCCTGACCCTCCCTCGTTTCCGTACCCTCACCTGTGCCCTAAGCCTTACCGTTCCCTAACCCTAACCCTAGCCCGGCACAGAAACCCACCAGCAACCCTACACCTTACCCTCAAGCCGTAGCCTACTCCTGGACCGTACGCTGGCACTGACCCGTGTGTCAGCACGTAGCCAGACCCTCCCACGTTTCCGTACCCTCACCTGTGCCCTAAGCCTTGCCGTTCCCTAACCCTAACCCTAGCCCGGAACGGAAACCCACCAGCAGCCCTATACATTTCCCTACACCGTAGCCTACTCCTGGCCCGTACGCTGGCACTGACCCGTGTGTCAGCACATAGCATGACCCTCCCACGTTTCCGTACCCTCACCTATCCCTAAACCTTGCCGTTCCCTAACCCTAACCCTAGCCCAGAACGGAAACCCACCACCAGCCCTACACTTTACCCTACGCCGTAGCCTACTCCTGGCCTGTACGCTGGCACTGACGCGGGCGTCAGCACGTAGCATGACCCTCCCACGTTTCCGTACCCTCACCTGTGCCCTAAGCCTTGCCGTTTCCTAACCCTAACCCTAGCCCGGCACGGAAACCCACCAGTAGCCCTACACCTTACCCTCAAGCCGTAGCCTAATCCTGGCCGTACGCTGGCACTGACACGTGCGTCAGCACGTACCCTGACCCTCCCACGTTTCCGTACCCTCACTTGTGTCCTAAGTCTTGCTGTTCCCTAACTCTAACCCTAGCCCGGAACGGAAACCCACCACCAGTCCTACACCTTACCCTACGCGGCAGCCAATTCCTGGCCCGTGCTCTGGCACTGACCCGTGGGTCAGCACATAGCCTGGCCCTCCCACGTTTCTGTACCCTCAACTGTGCCCTATGCCTTGCCGTTCCCTAACCCTAACCCTAGCCCGGAACAGAAACCCACCACCAGCCCTACACCTTACCCCCAAGCCGTAGTCTAATCCTGGCCCATACGCTGTCACTGACCCGTGCATCAGCACTTAGCCTGACCCTCGCACGTTTCCTTACCCTCAACTGTGCCCTAAGCCTTGCCGTTCCCTAACCCTAACCCTAGCTCGGAACGGAAACCAAACACCAACCCTACACCATGCCCTACGCCGTAGCCTACTCCTGGCCCGTACGCGGGCACTGACCCGTGCGTCAGCACGTAGCCTGACCCTTCCACTTTTCCGTACCCTCACCTGTGCCCTAAGCTTTGCCGTTCCCTAACCCTAACCCTAGCTTGGAACAAAAACCCACCACCAGCCCTACACCTTACCCCCAAGCCGTAGCCTACTCCTGGCCCGTACGCTGGCACTGACCCGTGCGTCAGCACGTAGCCTGACCCTCCCACGTTTCCGTACCCTCACCTGTGCCCTAAGCCTTGCCGTTCCCTAAACCTATCCCTTGCCCAGAACGGAAACCCACCTCCAGCCCTACACCTTACCCTACGCCGTAGGCTACTCCTGGCCCGTACGCTGGCACTGACCCGTGCGTCAGCAGGTAGCCTGACCCTCCCACGTTTCCGTACCCTCACCTGTGCCCTAAGCCTTGCCGTTCCCAAACCCTAACCCTAGCCCGGAACGGAAACCCACCACCAGCCCTACACCTTACCCCCAAGCCGTAGCCTAATCCTGGCCCGTACGCTGGCACTGACACGTGCGTCAGCACGCTGCCTGACCCTCCCATATTTCCATAACCTCACCTGAGCCCTAAGCCTTGCCGTTCCCTAACCCTAACCCTAAACCGGAATGGAAACACACCACCAGCCCTACACCGTACCCGCAAGCCATAGCCTACTCCTGGCCCGTACGCTGGCACTGACCCGTGCGTCAGCACATAGCCTGACCCTCCCACGTTTCCGTACCCTCACCTGTGCCCTAAGCCTTGCCGTTCCCTAACCCTAACCCTAGCCCGGCACGGAAACCCACCAGCAACCCTACACCTTACCCTCAAGCCGTAGCCTACTCCTAGCCCGTACGCTGGCACTGACCCGTGCGTCAGCACGTAGCCTGACCCTCCCACGTTTCCGTACCCTCACCGGTGCCCTAAGCCTTACCATTCCCTAACCCTAACCCTACCCCGGAACGGATACCCACCACCAGCCCTACACATTACCCTACGCCATAGCCTACTCCTGGCCCGTACGCTGGCACTGACCCGTGCATCAGAACGTAACCTGACCCTCCCACGTTTCCGTACCCTCACCTGTGACCTAAGCCTTGCCGTTCCCTAACCCTAACCCTAGCCCGGAACAGAAACCCACCACCAGCCCCACAGCTTACCCCCAAGCCGTAGCCTACTCCTGGCCCGTACGCTGGCACTGACCAGTGCGTCAGCACGTAGCCTGACCCTCCCACGTTTCCGTACCCTCACCTGTTCCCTAAGCCTTTCCGTTCCCTAACCCTAACCCTAGCTCAGAACGGAAACCCACCACCAGCCCTACACCTTACCCTACGCCGTAGCCTACTCCTGTCCCGTACGCTGGCCCTGACCCGTGCGTCAGCACGTAGCCTGAACCTCCCACGTTTCCGTACCCTCACCTGCGCCCTAAACCTTGCCGTTCTCTAACCCTAACCCTAGCCTGGAACGGAAACCCACCACCAGCCCTACACCTTACCGTACGCCATAGCCTTCTCCTGGCCCGTACGCTGGCACTGACCCGTGCATCAGCACGTAACCTGACCCTCCCAGGTTTCGGTACCCTCACCTATGCCCTAAGCCTTGCCGTTCCCTAACCCTAACCCTAGCCCGGAACGAAAACACACCACCAGCCCTACACCTTACCCCCAAGCCGTAGCCTAATTCTGGCCCATACGCTGGCACTGACACGTGCGTCAGCACGCAGCCTGACCCTCCCATATTTCCGTACCCTCACCTGTGCCCTAAGCCTTCCCATTCCCTAACCCTAACCCTAGCCCGGAAGGGAAACAAACCACCAGCCCTACACCTTACCCCAAGCCGTAGCCTACTCCTGGCCCGTACGCTGGCACTGACCCGTGCGTCAGCACGTAGCCTGACCCTCCCACGTTTCCGTACCCTCACCTGTGCCCTAAGCCTTGCCGTTCCCTAACCCTAACCCTAGCCCGGAACGGAAACCCACCACCAGCCCTACACCTTACCCCAAGCCGTAGCCTACTCCTGGCCCGTACGCTGGCACTGACCCGTGCGTCAGCACGTAGCCTGACCCTCTCACGTTTCCGTACCCTCACCTGTGCCCTAAGCCTTGCCGTTCCCTAACCCTAACCCTAGCCCAGAACGGAAACCCACCACCAGTCCTACACGTTACCCCCAAGCCGTAGCCTAATCCTGGCCCGTACGCTGGCACTGACACGTGCGTCAGCACGCAGCCTGACCCTCCCACGTTTGTGTACCCTCACCTGTGCCCTAAGCCTTGCTGTTCCCTAACCCTAACCCCAGCCCGGAACGGAAACCCACCAACAGCCCTACACCTTACCATACGCAGTAGCCTACTCCTGGCCCGTACGCTGTCACTGACCCGTGGGTCAGCACGTAGCCTGACCCTCCCACGTTTTCGTACCCTCAACTGTGCCCTAAGCCTGGCCGTTCCCTAACCCTAACCGTAGCCTGGAACGGAAACCCACCCCCAGCCCTACACCTTACCCCCAAGCCGTAGCCTACTCCTGGCCCGTACGCTGGCACTGACCCGTGAGTCAGCATGTAGACTGACCCTCCCACGTTTCCGTACCCTCACCTGTGCCCTAAGCCTTACCATTCCCTATCCCTTACCCTAGCCCGGAACAGAAACTCACCACCAGCCCTACACCTTATACCCTAGCCGTAGCCTACTCCTGGCCCGTACGCTGGCACTGACCCGTGCGTCAGCACGTAGCCTGACCCTCCCACGTTTCTGTACCCTCACCTGTGCCCTATGCCTTGCCGTTCCCTAACCCTAACCCTAGCCCGGAACAGAAACCCACCACCAGCCCTACAGCTTACCCCCAAAGCCGTAGTCTACTCCTGGCCCATACGCTGGCACTGACCCGTGAGTCAGCACTTACCCTGACCCTCGCACGTTTCCTTACCCTCAACTGTGCCCTAAGCCTTGCCGTTCCCTAACCCTAACCCTAGCTCGGAACGGAAGCCAACCACCAACCCTACACCATGCCCTACGCCGTAGCCTACTCCTGGCCCGTACGCTGGCACTGACCCGTGCGTCAGCACGTAGCCTGACCCTTCCACTTTTCCGTACCCTCACCTGTGCCCTAAGCTTTGCCGTTCCCTAACCCTAACCCTAGCTTTGAACAGAAACCCACCACCAGCCCTACACCTTACCCCCAAGCCGTAGCCTACTCCTGGCCCGTACGCTGGCACTGACCAGTGCGTCAGCACGTAGCCTGACCCTCCCACGTTTCCGTACCCTCACCTGTTCCCTAAGCCTTGCCGTTCCCTAAACCTAACCCTAGCCCGGAACGGAAACCCACCACCAGCCCTACACCTTACCCACAAGCCGTAGCCTACTCCTGGCCCGTACGCTGGCACTAACCCGTGCTTCAGCACGTAGCCTGACCCTCCCACGTTTCCGTACCCTCACCTGTGCCCTAAGCCTTGCCGTTCCCTAACCCTAACGCTAGCCCCGAACGGAAACCCACCAACAGCCCTACACCTTTCCGTACGCCGTAGCCTACTCCTGGCCCGTACGCTGGCACAGACCCGTGCGTCAGCACGTAGCCTGACCCTCCCACGTTTCCGTACCCTCACCTGTGCCCTAAGCCTTGCCGTTCCCTAACCCTAACGCTAGCCCCGAACGGAAACCCACCTCCAGCCCTACACCTTACCCTACGCCGTAGGCTACTCCTGGCCCGTACGCTGGCACTGACCCGTGCGTCAGCAGGTAGCCTGACCCTCCCACGTTTTCGTACCCTCACCTGTGCCCTAAGCCTTGCCGTTCCCAAACCCTAACCCTAGCCCGGAACGGAAACCCACCACCAGCCCTACACCTTACCCCCAAGCCGTAGCCTAATCCTGGCCCGTACGCTGGCACTGACACGTGCGTCAGCACGCTGCCTGACCCTCCCATATTTCCATAACCTCACCTGAGCCCTAAGCCTTGCCGTTCCCTAACCCTAACCCTAAACCGGAATGGAAACACACCACCAGCCCTACACCGTACCCGCAAGCCATAGCCTACTCCTGGCCCGTACGCTGGCACTGACACGTGCGTCAGCACATAGCCTGACCCTCCCACGTTTCCGTACCCTCACCTGTGCCCTAAGCCTTGCCGTTCCCTAACCCTAACCCTAGCCCGGCACGGAAACCCACCAGCAACCCTACACCTTACCCTCAAGCCGTAGCCTACTCCTAGCCCGTACGCTGGCACTGACCCGTGCGTCAGCACGTAGCCTGACCCTCCCACGTTTCCGTACCCTCACCGGTGCCCTAAGCCTTACCATTCCCTAACCCTAACCCTACCCCAGAACGGATACCCACCACCAGCCCTACACATTACCCTACGCCATAGCCTACTCCTGGCCCGTACGCTGGCACTGACCCGTGCATCAGAACGTAACCTGACCCTCCCACGTTTCCGTACCCTCACCTGTGACCTAAGCCTTGCCGTTCCCTAACCCTAACCCTAGCCCGGAACAGAAACCCACCACCAGCCCCACAGCTTACCCCCAAGCCGTAGCCTACTCCTGGCCCGTACGCTGGCACTGACCAGTGCGTCAGCACGTAGCCTGACCCTCCCACGTTTCCGTACCCTCACCGGTGCCCTAAGCCTTGCCGTTCCCTAACCCTAACCCTAGCGCAGAACGGAAACCCACCACCAGCCCTACACCTTACCCTACGCCGTAGCCTACTCCTGTCCCGTACGCTGGCCCTGACCCGTGCGTCAGCACGTAGCCTGAACCTCCCACGTTTCCGTACCCTCACCTGCGCCCTAAACCTTGCCGTTCTCTAACCCTAACCCTAGCCTGGAACGGAAACCCACCACCAGCCCTACACCTTACCGTACGCCATAGCCTTCTCCTGGCCCGTACGCTGGCACTGACCCGTGCATCAGCACGTAACCTGACCCTCCCAGGTTTCGGTACCCTCACCTATGCCCTAAGCCTTGCCGTTCCCTAACCCTAACCCTAGCCCGGAACGAAAACACACCACCAGCCCTACACCTTACCCTCAAGCCGTAGCCTAATCCTGGCCGTACGCTGGCACTGACACGTGCGTCAGCACGTACCCTGACCCTCCCACGTTTCCGTACCCTCACCTGTGTCCTAAGTCTTGCTGTTCCCTAACTCTAACCCTAGCCCGGAACGGAAACCCACCACCAGTCCTACACCTTACCCTACGCGGCAGCCAATTCCTGGCCCGTGCTCTGGCACTGACCCGTGGGTCAGCACATAGCCTGGCCCTCCCACGTTTCTGTACCCTCAACTGTGCCCTATGCCTTGCCGTTCCCTAACCCTAACCCTAGCCCGGAACAGAAACCCACCACCAGCCCTACACCTTACCCCCAAGCCGTAGTCTAATCCTGGCCCATACGCTGTCACTGACCCGTGCATCAGCACTTAGCCTGACCCTCGCACGTTTCCTTACCCTCAACTGTGCCCTAAGCCTTGCCGTTCCCTAACCCTAACCCTAGCTCGGAACGGAAACCAACCACCAACCCTACACCATGCCCTACGCCGTAGCCTACTCCTGGCCCGTACGCGGGCACTGACCCGTGCGTCAGCACGTAGCCTGACCCTTCCACTTTTCCGTACCCTCACCTGTGCCCTAAGCTTTGCCGTTCCCTAACCCTAACCCTAGCTTGGAACAAAAACCCACCACCAGCCCTACACCTTACCCCCAAGCCGTAGCCTACTCCTGGCCCGTACGCTGGCACTGACCCGTGCGTCAGCATGTAGCCTGACCCTCCCACGTTTCCGTACCCTCACCTGTGCCCTAAGCCTTGCCGTTCCCTAAACCTATCCCTTGCCCAGAACGGAAACCCACCTCCAGCCCTACACCTTACCCTACGCCGTAGGCTACTCCTGGCCCGTACGCTGGCACTGACCCGTGCGTCAGCAGGTAGCCTGACCCTCCCACGTTTCCGTACCCTCAACTGTGCCCTAAGCCTTGCCGTTCCCAAACCCTAACCCTAGCCCGGAACGGAAACCCACCACCAGCCCTACACCTTACCCCCAAGCCGTAGCCTAATCCTGGCCCGTACGCTGGCACTGACACGTGCGTCACCACGCTGCCTGACCCTCCCATATTTCCATAACCTCACCTGAGCCCTAAGCCTTGCCGTTCCCTAACCCTAACCCTAAACCGGAATGGAAACACACCACCAGCCCTACACCGTACCCGCAAGCCATAGCCTACTCCTGGCCCGTACGCTGGCACTGACCCGTGCGTCAGCACATAGCCTGACCCTCCCACGTTTCCGTACCCTCACCTGTGCCCTAAGCCTTGCCGTTACCTAACCCTAACCCTAGCCTGGCACGGAAACCCACCAGCAACCCTACACCTTACCCTCAAGCCGTAGCCTACTCCTAGCCCGTACGCTGGCACTGACCCGTGCGTCAGCACGTAGCCTGACCCTCCCACGTTTCCGTACCCTCACCTGTGCCCTAAGCCTTGCCGTTCCCTAACCCTAACCCTAGCCCGGCACGGAAACCCACCAGGAACCCTACACCTTACCCTCAAGCCGTAGCCTAATCCTAGCCCGTACGCTGGCACTGACCCGTGCGTCAGCACGTATCCTGACCCTCCCACGTTTCCGTACCCTCACCGGTGCCCTAAGCCTTACCATTCCCTAACCCTAACCCTAGCCCAGAACGGAAACCCACAACCAGCCCTACACTTTACCCTACGCCGTAGCCTACTCCTGGCCTGTACGCTGGCACTGACCCGGGCGTCAGCACGTAGCATGACCCTCCCACGTTTCCGTACCCTCACCTGTGCCCTAAGCCTTGCCGTTCCCTAACCCTAACCCTAGCCCGGCACGGAAACCCACCAGTAGCCCTACACCTTACCCTCAAGCCGTAGCCTAATCCTGGCCCGTACGCTGGCACTGACCCGTGCGTCAGCACGTACCCTGACCCTCCGACGTTTCCGTACCGTCACCTGTGTCCTAAGTCTTGCTGTTCCCTAACTCTAACCCTAGCCTGGAACGGAAACCCACCACCAGCCCTACACCTTACCCTACGCGGCAGCCAATTCCTGGCCCGTGCTCTGGCACTGACACGTGGGTCAGCACGAAGCCTGACCCTCCCACGTTTCTATACACTCACCTGTGCCCTATGCCTTGCCGTTCCCTAACCCTAACCCTAGCCCGGAACAGAAACACACCACCAGCCCTACACCTTACCCCCAAGCCGTAGTCTACTCCTGGCCCATACGCTGGCACTGACCCATGCGTGAGCACTTAGCCTGGCCCTCGCACGTTTCCTTACCCTCAACTGTGCCCTAAGCCTTGCCGTTCCCTAACCCTAACCCTAGCTCGGAACGGAAACCAACCACCAGCCCTACATCTTACCATACGCCGTAGGCTACTCCTGGACCGTACGCTGGCACTGACCCGTGCGTCAGCACGTAGCCTGACCCTCCCACGTTTCCGTACCCTCACCTGTGCCCTAAGCCTTGCCGTTCCCTAACCCTAACCCTAGCCTGGAACGGAAACCCACAACCAGCCCTACACCTTAGCCTATGCCATAGCCTACTCCTGGCCCGTACGCTGGCACTGACCCGTGCATCAGCACGTAACCTGAACCTCCCACGTTTCCGTACCGTCACCTGTGCCCTAAGCCTTGCCGTTCCCTAACCCTAACGCTAGCCCCGAACGGAAACCCACCAACAGCCCTACACCTTTCCGTATGCCGTAGCCTACTCCTGGCCCGTACGCTGGCACAGACCCGTGCGTCAGCACGTAGCCTGACCCTCCCACGTTTCCGTACCCTCACCTGTGCCCTAAGCCTTGCCGTTCCCTAACCCTAACCCTAGCCTGGAACGGAAAGAAACCACCAGCCCTACACCTTACCCCAAGCCGTAGCCTACTCCTGGCCCGTACGCTGGCACTGACCCGTGCGTCAGCACGTAGCCTTACCCTCCCAAGTTTCCGTACACTCACCTGTGCCCTAAGCCTTGCCGTTCCCTAACCCTAACCCTAGCCCGGAATGGAAACCCACCACCAGCCCTACACCTTACCCCCAAGCTGTAGCCTACTCCTGGCCCGTACCGTGCACTGACCCATGCGTCAGCACGTAGCCTGACCCTCCCACTTTTCTTTACCGACACCTGTGCCCTAAGCCTTGCAGTTCCCTAACACTAACCCTAGCTCGGAACGGAAACCCACCACAAGCCCTACACCTTACTCTACGCCGTAGCCTACTGCTGGCCTGTATGCTGGCACTGACCCGTGCGTCAGCACGTAGCCTGACCCTCCCACGTTTCCGTACCCTCACCTGTGCCCTAAGCCTTGCCGTTCCCTAACCCTAACCCTAGACCGGAACGGAAACCCACCACCAGCCCTACAGCTTACCCTACGCCGTAGCCTACTCCTGGCCCGTACGCTGGCACTGACCCGTCCGTCAGCACGTAGCCTGACACTCCCACGTTTCGGTACCCTCACCTGTGCCCTAAGCCTTGCCGTTCCCTAACCATAACCCTAGCCCCGAACGGAAACACACCACCAGCCCTACAACTTACCCCCAAGCCGTAGCCTACTCCTGGCCCGTACGCTGGCACTGACCCGTGTGTCACCACGTAGCCTGACCCTCCCTCGTTTCCGTACCCTCACCTGTGCCCTAAGCCTTACCGTTCCCTAACCCTAACCCTAGCCCGGCACAGAAACCCACCAGCAACCCTACACCTTACCCTCAAGCCGTAGCCTACTCCTGGACCGTACGCTGGCACTGACCCGTGTGTCAGCACGTAGCCAGACCCTCCCACGTTTCCGTACCCTCACCTGTGCCCTAAGCCTTGCCGTTCCCTAACCCTAACCCTAGCCCGGAACGGAAACCCACCAGCAGCCCTATACATTTCCCTACACCGTAGCCTACTCCTGGCCCGTACGCTGGCACTGACCCGTGTGTCAGCACATAGCATGACCCTCCCACGTTTCCGTACCCTCACCTATCCCTAAACCTTGCCGTTCCCTAACCCTAACCCTAGCCCAGAACGGAAACCCACCACCAGCCCTACACTTTACCCTACGCCGTAGCCTACTCCTGGCCTGTACGCTGGCACTGACGCGGGCGTCAGCACGTAGCATGACCCTCCCACGTTTCCGTACCCTCACCTGTGCCCTAAGCCTTGCCGTTTCCTAACCCTAACCCTAGCCCGGCACGGAAACCCACCAGTAGCCCTACACCTTACCCTCAAGCCGTAGCCTAATCCTGGCCGTACGCTGGCACTGACACGTGCGTCAGCACGTACCCTGACCCTCCCACGTTTCCGTACCCTCACCTGTGTCCTAAGTCTTGCTGTTCCCTAACTCTAACCCTAGCCCGGAACGGAAACCCACCACCAGTCCTACACCTTACCCTACGCGGCAGCCAATTCCTGGCCCGTGCTCTGGCACTGACCCGTGGGTCAGCACATAGCCTGGCCCTCCCACGTTTCTGTACCCTCAACTGTGCCCTATGCCTTGCCGTTCCCTAACCCTAACCCTAGCCCGGAACAGAAACCCACCACCAGCCCTACACCTTACCCCCAAGCCGTAGTCTAATCCTGGCCCATACGCTGTCACTGACCCGTGCATCAGCACTTAGCCTGACCCTCGCACGTTTCCTTACCCTCAACTGTGCCCTAAGCCTTGCCGTTCCCTAACCCTAACCCTAGCTCGGAACGGAAACCAACCACCAACCCTACACCATGCCCTACGCCGTAGCCTACTCCTGGCCCGTACGCGGGCACTGACCCGTGCGTCAGCACGTAGCCTGACCCTTCCACTTTTCCGTACCCTCACCTGTGCCCTAAGCTTTGCCGTTCCCTAACCCTAACCCTAGCTTGGAACAAAAACCCACCACCAGCCCTACACCTTACCCCCAAGCCGTAGCCTACTCCTGGCCCGTACGCTGGCACTGACCCGTGCGTCAGCACGTAGCCTGACCCTCCCACGTTTCCGTACCCTCACCTGTGCCCTAAGCCTTGCCGTTCCCTAAACCTATCCCTTGCCCAGAACGGAAACCCACCTCCAGCCCTACACCTTACCCTACGCCGTAGGCTACTCCTGGCCCGTACGCTGGCACTGACCCGTGCGTCAGCAGGTAGCCTGACCCTCCCACGTTTCCGTACCCTCACCTGTGCCCTAAGCCTTGCCGTTCCCAAACCCTAACCCTAGCCCGGAACGGAAACCCACCACCAGCCCTACACCTTACCCCCAAGCCGTAGCCTAATCCTGGCCCGTACGCTGGCACTGACACGTGCGTCAGCACGCTGCCTGACCCTCCCATATTTCCATAACCTCACCTGAGCCCTAAGCCTTGCCGTTCCCTAACCCTAACCCTAAACCGGAATGGAAACACACCACCAGCCCTACACCGTACCCGCAAGCCATAGCCTACTCCTGGCCCGTACGCTGGCACTGACCCGTGCGTCAGCACATAGCCTGACCCTCCCACGTTTCCGTACCCTCACCTGTGCCCTAAGCCTTGCCGTTCCCTAACCCTAACCCTAGCCCGGCACGGAAACCCACCAGCAACCCTACACCTTACCCTCAAGCCGTAGCCTACTCCTAGCCCGTACGCTGGCACTGACCCGTGCGTCAGCACGTAGCCTGACCCTCCCACGTTTCCGTACCCTCACCGGTGCCCTAAGCCTTACCATTCCCTAACCCTAACCCTACCCCGGAACGGATACCCACCACCAGCCCTACACATTACCCTACGCCATAGCCTACTCCTGGCCCGTACGCTGGCACTGACCCGTGCATCAGAACGTAACCTGACCCTCCCACGTTTCCGTACCCTCACCTGTGACCTAAGCCTTGCCGTTCCCTAACCCTAACCCTAGCCCGGAACAGAAACCCACCACCAGCCCCACAGCTTACCCCCAAGCCGTAGCCTACTCCTGGCCCGTACGCTGGCACTGACCAGTGCGTCAGCACGTAGCCTGACCCTCCCACGTTTCCGTACCCTCACCGGTGCCCTAAGCCTTGCCGTTCCCTAACCCTAACCCTAGCTCAGAACGGAAACCCACCACCAGCCCTACACCTTACCCTACGCCGTAGCCTACTCCTGTCCCGTACGCTGGCCCTGACCCGTGCGTCAGCACGTAGCCTGAACCTCCCACGTTTCCGTACCCTCACCTGCGCCCTAAACCTTGCCGTTCTCTAACCCTAACCCTAGCCTGGAACGGAAACCCACCACCAGCCCTACACCTTACCGTACGCCATAGCCTTCTCCTGGCCCGTACGCTGGCACTGACCCGTGCATCAGCACGTAACCTGACCCTCCCAGGTTTCGGTACCCTCACCTATGCCCTAAGCCTTGCCGTTCCCTAACCCTAACCCTAGCCCGGAACGAAAACACACCACCAGCCCTACACCTTACCCCCAAGCCGTAGCCTAATTCTGGCCCATACGCTGGCACTGACACGTGCGTCAGCATGCAGCCTGACCCTCCCATATTTCCGTACCCTCACCTGTGCCCTAAGCCTTCCCATTCCCTAACCCTAACCCTAGCCCGGAAGGGAAACAAACCACCAGCCCTACACCTTACCCCAAGCCGTAGCCTACTCCTGGCCCGTACGCTGGCACTGACCCGTGCGTCAGCACGTAGCCTGACCCTCCCACGTTTCCGTACCCTCACCTGTGCCCTAAGCCTTGCCGTTCCCTAACCCTAACCCTAGCCCGGAACGGAAACCCACCACCAGCCCTACACCTTACCCCAAGCCGTAGCCTACTCCTGGCCCGTACGCTGGCACTGACCCGTGCGTCAGCACGTAGCCTGACCCTCCCACGTTACCGTACCCTCACCTGTGCCCTAAGCCTTGCCGTTCCCTAACCCTAACCCTAGCCCGGAACGGAAACCCACCACCAGTCCTACACGTTACCCCCAAGCCGTAGCCTAATCCTGGCCCGTACGCTGGCACTGACACGTGCGTCAGCACGCAGCCTGACCCTCCCACGATTGTGTACCCTCACCTGTGCCCTAAGCCTTGCTGTTCCCTAACCCTAACCCCAGCCCGGAACGGAAACCCACCAACAGCCCTACACCTTACCATACGCAGTAGCCTACTCCTGGCCCGTACGCTGTCACTGACCCGTGGGTCAGCACGTAGCCTGACCCTCCCACGTTTTCGTACCCTCAACTGTGCCCTAAGCCTGGCCGTTCCCTAACCCTAACCGTAGCCTGGAACGGAAACCCACCCCCAGCCCTACACCTTACCCCCAAGCCGTAGCCTACTCCTGGCCCGTACGCTGGCACTGACCCGTGAGTCAGCATGTAGACTGACCCTCCCACGTTTCCGTACCCTCACCTGTGCCCTAAGCCTTACCATTCCCTATCCCTTACCCTAGCCCGGAACAGAAACTCACCACCAGCCCTACACCTTATCCCCTAGCCGTAGCCTACTCCTGGCCCGTACGCTGGCACTGACCCGTGCGTCAGCACGTAGCCTGACCCTCCCACGTTTCTGTACCCTCACCTGTGCCCTATGCCTTGCCGTTCCCTAACCCTAACCCTAGCCCGGAACAGAAACCCACCACCAGCCCTACAGCTTACCCCCAAAGCCGTAGTCTACTCCTGGCCCATACGCTGGCACTGACCCGTGAGTCAGCACTTACCCTGACCCTCGCACGTTTCCTTACCCTCAACTGTGCCCTAAGCCTTGCCGTTCCCTAACCCTAACCCTAGCTCGGAACGGAAACCAACCACCAACCCTACACCATGCCCTACGCCGTAGCCTACTCCTGGCCCGTACGCTGGCACTGACCCGTGCGTCAGCACGTAGCCTGACCCTTCCACTTTTCCGTACCCTCACCTGTGCCCTAAGTTTTGCCGTTCCCTAACCCTAACCCTAGCTTTGAACAGAAACCCACCACCAGCCCTACACCTTACCCCCAAGCCGTAGCCTACTCCTGGCCCGTACGCTGGCACTGACCAGTGCGTCAGCACGTAGCCTGACCCTCCCACGTTTCCGTACCCTCACCTGTTCCCTAAGCCTTGCCGTTCCCTAAACCTAACCCTAGCCCGGAACGGAAACCCACCACCAGCCCTACACCTTACCCACAAGCCGTAGCCTACTCCTGGCCCGTACGCTGGCACTAACCCGTGCTTCAGCACGTAGCCTGACCCTCCCACGTTTCCGTACCCTCACCTGTGCCCTAAGCCTTGCCGTTCCCTAACCCTAACGCTAGCCCCGAACGGAAACCCACCAACAGCCCTACACCTTTCCGTACGCCGTAGCCTACTCCTGGCCCGTACGCTGGCACAGACCCGTGCGTCAGCACGTAGCCTGACCCTCCCACGTTTCCGTACCCTCACCTGTGCCCTAAGCCTTGCCGTTCCCTAACCCTAACGCTAGCCCCGAACGGAAACCCACCTCCAGCCCTACACCTTACCCTACGCCGTAGGCTACTCCTGGCCCGTACGCTGGCACTGACCCGTGCGTCAGCAGGTAGCCTGACCCTCCCACGTTTTCGTACCCTCACCTGTGCCCTAAGCCTTGCCGTTCCCAAACCCTAACCCTAGCCCGGAACGGAAACACACCACCAGCCCTACACCTTACCCCCAAGCCGTAGCCTAATCCTGGCCCGTACGCTGGCACTGACACGTGCGTCAGCACGCTGCCTGACCCTCCCATATTTCCATAACCTCACCTGAGCCCTAAGCCTTGCCGTTCCCTAACCCTAACCCTAAACCGGAATGGAAACACACCACCAGCCCTACACCGTACCCGCAAGCCATAGCCTACTCCTGGCCCGTACGCTGGCACTGACCCGTGCGTCAGCACATAGCCTGACCCTCCCACGTTTCCGTACCCTCACCTGTGCCCTAAGCCTTGCCGTTCCCTAACCCTAACCCTAGCCCGGCACGGAAACCCACCAGCAACCCTACACCTTACCCTCAAGCCGTAGCCTACTCCTAGCCCGTACGCTGGCACTGACCCGTGCGTCAGCACGTAGCCTGACCCTCCCACGTTTCCGTACCCTCACCGGTGCCCTAAGCCTTACCATTCCCTAACCCTAACCCTACCCCGGAACGGATACCCACCACCAGCCCTACACATTACCCTACGCCATAGCCTACTCCTGGCCCGTACGCTGGCACTGACCCGTGCATCAGAACGTAACCTGACCCTCCCACGTTTCCGTACCCTCACCTGTGACCTAAGCCTTGCCGTTCCCTAACCCTAACCCTAGCCCGGAACAGAAACCCACCACCAGCCCCACAGCTTACCCCCAAGCCGTAGCCTACTCCTGGCCCATACGCTGGCACTGACCAGTGCGTCAGCACGTAGCCTGACCCTCCCACGTTTCCGTACCCTCACCGGTGCCCTAAGCCTTGCCGTTCCCTAACCCTAACCCTAGCTCAGAACGGAAACCCACCACCAGCCCTACACCTTACCCTACGCCGTAACCTACTCCTGTCCCGTACGCTGGCCCTGACCCGTGCGTCAGCACGTAGCCTGAACCTCCCACGTTTCCGTACCCTCACCTGCGCCCTAAACCTTGCCGTTCTCTAACCCTAACCCTAGCCTGGAACGGAAACCCACCACCAGCCCTACACCTTACCGTACGCCATAGCCTTCTCCTGGCCCGTACGCTGGCACTGACCCGTGCATCAGCACGTAACCTGACCCTCCCAGGTTTCGGTACCCTCACCTATGCCCTAAGCCTTGCCGTTCCCTAACCCTAACCCTAGCCCGGAACGAAAACACACCACCAGCCCTACACCTTACCCCCAAGCCGTAGCCTAATTCTGGCCCATACGCTGGCACTGACACGTGCGTCAGCACGCAGCCTGACCATCCCATATTTACGTACCCTCACCTGTGCCCTAAGCCTTGCCGTTCCCTAACGCTAACCCTAGCCCGGAACGGAAACACACCGCCAGCCCTACACCTTAACCCAAGCCGTAGCCTACTCCTGGCCCGTACGCTGGCACTGACCCGTGTGTCAGCACGTAGCCTGACCCTCACACGTTTCCGTACCCTCACCTGTGCCCTAAGCCTTGCCGTTCCCTAACCCTAACCCTAGCCCGGAACGGAAAACCACCACCATTCCTACTCCTTACCCCCAACCCGTAGCCTAATCCTGGCCCGTATGCTGGCACTGACACGTGCGTCAGCATGCAGCCTGACCCTCCCATATTTCCGTACCCTCAACTGTGCCCTAAGCCTTGCCGTTCCCTAAACCTAACCCTAGCCCGGAACGGAAACCCACCACCAGCCCTACACCTTACCCACAAGCCGTAGCCTACTCCTGGCCCGTACGCTGGCACTAACCCGTGCTTCAGCACGTAGCCTGACCCTCCCACGTTTCCGTACCCTCACCTGTGCCCTAAGCCTTGCCGTTCCCTAACCCTAACGCTAGCCCCGAACGGAAACCCACCAACAGCCCTACACCTTTCCGTACGCCGTAGCCTACTCCTGGCCCGTACGCTGGCACAGACCCGTGCGTCAGCACGTAGCCTGACCCTCCCACGTTTCCGTACCCTCACCTGTGCCCTAAGCCTTGCCGTTCCCTAACCCTAACGCTAGCCCCGAACGGAAACCCACCTCCAGCCCTACACCTTACCCTACGCCGTAGGCTACTCCTGGCCCGTACGCTGGCACTGACCCGTGCGTCAGCAGGTAGCCTGACCCTCCCACGTTTTCGTACCCTCACCTGTGCCCTAAGCCTTGCCGTTCCCAAACCCTAACCCTAGCCCGGAACGAAAACCCACCACCAGCCCTATACCTTACCCCCAAGCCGTAGCCTAATCCTGGCCCGTACGCTGGCACTGACACGTGCGTCAGCACGCTGCCTGACCCTCCCATATTTCCATAACCTCACCTGAGCCCTAAGCCTTGCCGTTCCCTAACCCTAACCCTAAACCGGAATGGAAACACACCACCAGCCCTACACCGTACCCGCAAGCCATAGCCTACTCCTGGCCCGTACGCTGGCACTGACCCGTGCGTCAGCACATAGCCTGACCCTCCCACGTTTCCGTACCCTCACCTGTGCCCTAAGCCTTGCCGTTCCCTAACCCTAACCCTAGCCCGGCACGGAAACCCACCAGCAACCCTACACCTTACCCTCAAGCCGTAGCCTACTCCTAGCCCGTACGCTGGCACTGACCCATGCGTCAGCACGTAGCCTGACCCTCCCACGTTTCCGTACACTCACCGGTGCCCTAAGCCTTACCATTCCCTAACCCTAACCCTACCCCGGAACGGATACCCACCACCAGCCCTACACATTACCCTACGCCATAGCCTACTCCTGGCCCGTACGCTGGCACTGACCCGTGCATCAGAACGTAACCTGACCCTCCCACGTTTCCGTACCCTCACCTGTGACCTAAGCCTTGCCGTTCCCTAACCCTAACCCTAGCCCGGCACGGAAACCCACCAGGAAACCTACACCTTACCCTCAAGCCGTAGCCTACTCCTAGCCCGTACGCTGGCACTGACCCGTGCGTCAGCACGTATCCTGACCCTCCCACGTTTCCGTACCCTCACCGGTGCCCTAAGCCTTACCATTCCCTAACCCTAACCCTAGCCCAGAACGGAAACCCACAACCAGCCCTACACTTTACCCTACGCCGTAGCCTACTCCTGGCCGGTACGCTGGCACTGACCCGGGCGTCAGCACGTAGCATGACCCTCCCACGTTTCCGTACCCTCACATGTGCCCTAAGCCTTGCCGTTCCCTAACCCTAACCCTAGCCCGGCACGGAAACCCACCAGTAGCCCTACACCTTACCCTCAAGCCGTAGCCTAATCCTGGCCCGTACGCTGGCACTGACCCGTGCGTCAGCACGTACCCTGACCCTCCGACGTTTCCGTACCGTCACCTGTGTCCTAAGTCTTGCTGTTCCCTAACTCTAACCCTAGCCTGGAACGGAAACCCACCACCAGCCCTACACCTTACCCTACGCGGCAGCCAATTCCTGGCCCGTGCTCTGGCACTGACACGTGGGTCAGCACGAAGCCTGACCCTCCCACGTTTCTATACACTCACCTGTGCCCTATGCCTTGCCGTTCCCTAACCCTAACCCTAGCCCGGAACAGAAACACACCACCAGCCCTACACCTTACCCCCAAGCCGTAGTCTACTCCTGGCCCATACGCTGGCACTGACCCATGCGTGAGCACTTAGCCTGGCCCTCGCACGTTTCCTTACCCTCAACTGTGCCCTAAGCCTTGCCGTTCCCTAACCCTAACCCTTGCTCGGAACGGAAACCAACCACCAGCCCTACATCTTACCATACGCCGTAGGCTACTCCTGGACCGTACGCTGGCACTGACCCGTGCGTCAGCACGTAGCCTGACCCTCCCACGTTTCCGTACCCTCACCTGTGCCCTAAGCCTTGCCGTTCCCTAACCCTAACCCTAGCCTGGAACGGAAACCCACAACCAGCCCTACACCTTAGCCTATGCCATAGCCTACTCCTGGCCCGTACGCTGGCACTGACCCGTGCATCAGCACGTAACCTGAACCTCCCACGTTTCCGTACCGTCACCTGTGCCCTAAGCCTTGCCGTTCCCTAGCCCTAACGCTAGCCCCGAACGGAAACCCACCAACAGCCCTACACCTTTCCGTATGCCGTAGCCTACTCCTGGCCCGTACGCTGGCACAGACCCGTGCGTCAGCACGTAGCCTGACCCTCCCACGTTTCCGTACCCTCACCTGTGCCCTAAGCCTTGCCGTTCCCTAACCCTAACCCTAGCCCGGAATGGAAACCCCCCACCAGCCCTACACCTTACCCCCAAGCTGTAGCCTACTCCTGGCCCGTACCCTGCACTGACCCATGCGTCAGCACGTAGCCTGACCCTCCCACTTTTCTTTACCAACACCTGTGCCCTAAGCCTTGCAGTTCCCTAACACTAACCCTAGCTCGGAACGGAAACCCACCACAAGCCCTACACCTTACTCTACGCCGTAGCCTACTGCTGGCCTGTATGCTGGCACTGACCCGTGCGTCAGCACGTAGCCTGACCCTCCCACGTTTCCGTACCCTCACCTGTGCCCTAAGCCTTGCCGTTCCCTAACCCTAACCCTAGACCGGAACGGAAACCCACCACCAGCCCTACAGCTTACCCTACGCCGTAGCCTACTCCTGGCCCGTACGCTGGCACTGACCCGTCCGTCAGCACGTAGCCTGACACTCCCACGTTTCGGTACCCTCACCTGTGCCCTAAGCCTTGCCGTTCCCTAACCATAACCCTAGCCCCGAACGGAAACCCACCACCAGCCCTACAACTTACCCCCAAGCCGTAGCCTACTCCTGGCCCGTACGCTGGCACTGACCCGTGTGTCAGCACGTAGCCTGACCCTCCCTCGTTTCCGTACCCTCACCTGTGCCCTAAGCCTTACCGTTCCCTAACCCTAACCATAGCCCGGCACAGAAACCCACGAGCAACCCTACACCTTACCCTCAAGCCGTAGCCTACTCCTGGACCGTACGCTGGCACTGACCCGTGTGTCAGCACGTAGCCAGACCCTCCCACGTTTCCGTACCCTCACCTGTGCCCTAAGCCTTGCCGTTCCCTAACCCTAACCCTAGCCCGGAACGGAAACCCACCAGCAGCCCTATACATTTCCCTACACCGTAGCCTACTCCTGGCCCGTACGCTGGCACTGACCCGTGTGTCAGCACATAGCATGACCCTCCCACGTTTCCGTACCCTCACCTATCCCTAAACCTTGCCGTTCCCTAACCCTAACCCTAGCCCAGAACGGAAACCCACCACCAGCCCTACACTTTACCCTACGCCGTAGCCTACTCCTGGCCTGTACGCTGGCACTGACGCGGGCGTCAGCACGTAGCATGACCCTCCCACGTTTCCGTACCCTCACCTGTGCCCTAAGCCTTGCCGTTTCCTAACCCTAACCCTAGCCCGGCACGGAAACCCACCAGTAGCCCTACACCTTACCCTCAAGCCGTAGCCTAATCCTGGCCGTACGCTGGCACTGACACGTGCGTCAGCACGTACCCTGACCCTCCCACGTTTCCGTACCCTCACCTGTGTCCTAAGTCTTGCTGTTCCCTAACTCTAACCCTAGCCCGGAACGGAAACCCACCACCAGTCCTACACCTTACCCTACGCGGCAGCCAATTCCTGGCCCGTGCTCTGGCACTGACCCGTGGGTCAGCACATAGCCTGGCCCTCCCACGTTTCTGTACCCTCAACTGTGCCCTATGCCTTGCCGTTCCCTAACCCTAACCCTAGCCCGGAACAGAAACCCACCACCAGCCCTACACCTTACCCCCAAGCCGTAGTCTAATCCTGGCCCATACGCTGTCACTGACCCGTGCATCAGCACTTAGCCTGACCCTCGCACGTTTCCTTACCCTCAACTGTGCCCTAAGCCTTGCCGTTCCCTAACCCTAACCCTAGCTCGGAACGGAAACCAACCACCAACCCTACACCATGCCCTACGCCGTAGCCTACTCCTGGCCCGTACGCGGGCACTGACCCGTGCGTCAGCACGTAGCCTGACCCTTCCACTTTTCCATACCCTCACCTGTGCCCTAAGCTTTGCCGTTCCCTAACCCTAACCCTAGCTTGGAACAAAAACCCACCACCAGCCCTACACCTTACCCCCAAGCCGTAGCCTACTCCTGGCCCGTACGCTGGCACTGACCCGTGCGTCAGCACGTAGCCTGACCCTCCCACGTTTCCGTACCCTCACCTGTGCCCTAAGCCTTGCCGTTCCCTAAACCTATCCCTTGCCCAGAACGGAAACCCACCTCCAGCCCTACACCTTACCCTACGCCGTAGGCTACTCCTGGCCCGTACGCTGGCACTGACCCGTGCGTCAGCAGGTAGCCTGACCCTCCCACGTTTCCGTACCCTCACCTGTGCCCTAAGCCTTGCCGTTCCCAAACCCTAACCCTAGCCCAGAACGGAAACCCACCACCAGCCCTACACCTTACCCCCAAGCCGTAGCCTAATCCTGGCCCGTACGCTGGCACTGACACGTGCGTCAGCACGCTGCCTGACCCTCCCATATTTCCATAACCTCACCTGAGCCCTAAGCCTTGCCGTTCCCTAACCCTAACCCTAAACCGGAATGGAAACACACCACCAGCCCTACACCGTACCCGCAAGCCATAGCCTACTCCTGGCCCGTACGCTGGCACTGACCCGTGCGTCAGCACATAACCTGACCCTCCCACGTTTCCGTACCCTCACCTGTGCCCTAAGCCTTGCCGTTCCCTAACCCTAACCCTAGCCCGGCACGGAAACCCACCAGCAACCCTACACCTTACCCTCAAGCCGTAGCCTACTCCTAGCCCGTACGCTGGCACTGACCCGTGCGTCAGCACGTAGCCTGACCCTCCCACGTTTCCGTACCCTCACCGGTGCCCTAAGCCTTACCATTCCCTAACCCTAACCCTACCCCGGAACGGATACCCACCACCAGCCCTACACATTACCCTACGCCATAGCCTACTCCTGGCCCGTACGCTGGCACTGACCCGTGCATCAGAACGTAACCTGACCCTCCCACGTTTCCGTACCCTCACCTGTGACCTAAGCCTTGCCGTTCCCTAACCCTAACCCTAGCCCGGAACAGAAACCCACCACCAGCCCCACAGCTTACCCCCAAGCCGTAGCCTACTCCTGGCCCGTACGCTGGCACTGACCAGTGCGTCAACACGTAGCCTGACCCTCCCACGTTTCCGTACCCTCACCTGTTCCCTAAGCCTTTCCGTTCCCTAACCCTAACCCTAGCTCAGAACGGAAACCCACCACCAGCCCTACACCTTACCCTACGCCGTAGCCTACTCCTGTCCCGTACGCTGGCCCTGACCCGTGCGTCAGCACGTAGCCTGAACCTCCCACGTTTCCGTACCCTCACCTGCGCCCTAAACCTTGCCGTTCTCTAACCCTAACCCTAGCCTGGAACGGAAACCCACCACCAGCCCTACACCTTACCGTACGCCATAGCCTTCTCCTGGCCCGTACGCTGGCACTGACCCGTGCATCAGCACGTAACCTGACCCTCCCAGGTTTCGGTACCCTCACCTATGCCCTGAGCCTTGCCGTTCCCTAACCCTAACCCTAGCCCGGAACGAAAACACACCACCAGCCCTACACCTTACCCCCAAGCCGTAGCCTAATTCTGGCCCATACGCTGGCACTGACACGTGCGTCAGCACGCAGCCTGACCCTCCCATATTTCCGTACCCTCACCTGTGCCCTAAGCCTTGCCGTTCCCTAACCCTAACCCTAGCCCGGAACGGAAACCCACCACCAGCCCTACACCTTACCCCAAGCCGTAGCCTACTCCTGGCCCGTACGCTGGCACTGACCCGTGCGTCAGCACGTAGCCTGACCCTCCCACGTTTCCGTACCCTCACCTGTGCCCTAAGCCTTGCCGTTCCCTAACCCTAACCCTAGCCCGGAACGGAAACCCACCACCAGTCCTACATGTTACCCCCAAGCCGTAGCCTAATCCTGGCCCGTACGCTGGCACTGACACGTGCGTCAGCACGCAGCCTGACCCTCCCATATTTCCGTACCCTCACCTGTGCCCTAAGCCTTGCCGTTCCCTGACCCTAACCCTAGCCCGGAACGGAAACACACCACCAGCCCTACACCTTACACGCAAGCCGTAGCCTACTCCTGGCCCGTACGCTGGCACTGACCCGTGCGTCAGCACGTAGCCTGACCCTCCCACGTTTCCGTACCCTCACTTGTGCCCTAAGCCTTGCCGTTCCCTAACCCTAACCCTAGCCCGGAACGGAAACCCACCACCAGCCCCACAACTTACCCCCAAGCCGTAGCCTACTCCTGGCCCATACGCTGGTACTGACCCGTGCGTCAGCATGTAGCCTGACCCTCCCACGTTTGTGTACCCTCACCTGTGCCCTAAGCCTTGCCGTTCCCTAACCCTAACCCTAGCCCGGAACAGAAACACACCACCAGCCCTACACCTTACCCCCAAGCCGTAGTCTACTCCTGGCCCATACGCTGGCACTGACCCATGCGTGAGCACTTAGCCTGGCCCTCGCACGTTTCCTTACCCTCAACTGTGCCCTAAGCCTTGCCGTTCCCTAACCCTAACCCTTGCTCGGAACGGAAACCAACCACCAGCCCTACATCTTACCATACGCCGTAGGCTACTCCTGGACCGTACGCTGGCACTGACCCGTGCGTCAGCACGTAGCCTGACCCTCCCACGTTTCCGTACCCTCACCTGTGCCCTAAGCCTTGCCGTTCCCTAACCCTAACCCTAGCCTGGAACGGAAACCCACAACCAGCCCTACACCTTAGCCTATGCCATAGCCTACTCCTGGCCCGTACGCTGGCACTGACCCGTGCATCAGCACGTAACCTAAACCTCCCACGTTTCCGTACCGTCACCTGTGCCCTAAGCCTTGCCGTTCCCTAACCCTAACGCTAGCCCCGAACGGAAACCCACCAACAGCCCTACACCTTTCCGTATGCCGTAGCCTACTCCTGGCCCGTACGCTGGCACAGACCCGTGCGTCAGCACGTAGCCTGACCCTCCCACGTTTCCGTACCCTCACCTGTGCCCTAAGCCTTGCCGTTCCCTAACCCTAACCCTAGCCCGGAATGGAAACCCACCACCAGCCCTACACCTTACCCCCAAGCTGTAGCCTACTCCTGGCCCGTACCCTGCACTGACCCATGCGTCAGCACGTAGCCTGACCCTCCCACTTTTCTTTACCGACACCTGTGCCCTAAGCCTTGCAGTTCCCTAACACTAACCCTAGCTCGGAACGGAAACCCACCACAAGCCCTACACCTTACTCTACGCCGTAGCCTACTGCTGGCCTGTATGCTGGCACTGACCCGTGCGTCAGCACGTAGCCTGACCCTCCCACGTTTCCGTACCCTCACCTGTGCCCTAAGCCTTGCCGTTCCCTAACCCTAACCCTAGACCGGAACGGAAACCCACCACCAGCCCTACAGCTTACCCTACGCCGTAGCCTACTCCTGGCCCGTACGCTGGCACTGACCCGTCCGTCAGCACGTAGCCTGACACTCCCACGTTTCGGTACCCTCACCTGTGCCCTAAGCCTTGCCGTTCCCTAACCATAACCCTAGCCCCGAACGGAAACACACCACCAGCCCTACAACTTACCCCCAAGCCGTAGCCTACTCCTGGCCCGTACGCTGGCACTGACCCGTGTGTCAGCACGTAGCCTGACCCTCCCTCGTTTCCGTACCCTCACCTGTGCCCTAAGCCTTACCGTTCCCTAACCCTAACCATAGCCCGGCACAGAAACCCACCAGCAACCCTACACCTTACCCTCAAGCCGTAGCCTACTCCTGGACCGTACGCTGGCACTGACCCGTGTGTCAGCACGTAGCCAGACCCTCCCACGTTTCCGTACCCTCACCTGTGCCCTAAGCCTTGCCGTTCCCTAACCCTAACCCTAGCCCGGAACGGAAACCCACCAGCAGCCCTATACATTTCCCTACACCGTAGCCTACTCCTGGCCCGTACGCTGGCACTGACCCGTGTGTCAGCACATAGCATGACCCTCCCACGTTTCCGTACCCTCACCTATCCCTAAACCTTGCCGTTCCCTAACCCTAACCCTAGCCCAGAACGGAAACCCACCACCAGCCCTACACTTTACCCTACGCCGTAGCCTACTCCTGGCCTGTACGCTGGCACTGACGCGGGCGTCAGCACGTAGCATGACCCTCCCACATTTCCGTACCCTCACCTGTGCCCTAAGCCTTGCCGTTTCCTAACCCTAACCCTAGCCCGGCACGGAAACCCACCAGTAGCCCTACACCTTACCCTCAAGCCGTAGCCTAATCCTGGCCGTACGCTGGCACTGACACATGCGTCAGCACGTACCCTGACCCTACCACGTTTCCGTACCCTCACCTGTGTCCTAAGTCTTGCTGTTCCCTAACTCTAACCCTAGCCCGGAACGGAAACCCACCACCAGTCCTACACCTTACCCTACGCGGCAGCCAATTCCTGGCCCGTGCTCTGGCACTGACCCGTGGGTCAGCACATAGCCTGGCCCTCCCACGTTTCTGTACCCTCAACTGTGCCCTATGCCTTGCCGTTCCCTAACCCTAACCCTAGCCCGGAACAGAAACCCACCACCAGCCCTACACCTTACCCCCAAGCCGTAGTCTAATCCTGGCCCATACGCTGTCACTGACCCGTGCATCAGCACTTAGCCTGACCCTCGCACGTTTCCTTACCCTCAACTGTGCCCTAAGCCTTGCCGTTCCCTAACCCTAACCCTAGCTCGGAACGGAAACCAACCACCAACCCTACACCATGCCCTACGCCGTAGCCTACTCCTGGCCCGTACGCGGGCACTGACCCGTGCGTCAGCACGTAGCCTGACCCTTCCACTTTTCCGTACCCTCACCTGTGCCCTAAGCTTTGCCGTTCCCTAACCCTAACCCTAGCTTGGAACAAAAACCCACCACCAGCCCTACACCTTACCCCCAAGCCGTAGCCTACTCCTGGCCCGTACGCTGGCACTGACCCGTGCGTCAGCACGTAGCCTGACCCTCCCACGTTTCCGTACCCTCACCTGTGCCCTAAGCCTTGCCGTTCCCTAAACCTATCCCTTGCCCAGAACGGAAACCCACCTCCAGCCCTACACCTTACCCTACGCCGTAGGCTACTCCTGGCCCGTACGCTGGCACTGACCCGTGCGTCAGCAGGTAGCCTGACCCTCCCACGTTTCCGTACCCTCACCTGTGCCCTAAGCCTTGCCGTTCCCAAACCCTAACCCTAGCCCAGAACGGAAACCCACCACCAGCCCTACACCTTACCCCCAAGCCGTAGCCTAATCCTGGCCCGTACGCTGGCACTGACACGTGCGTCAGCACGCTGCCTGACCCTCCCATATTTCCATAACCTCACCTGAGCCCTAAGCCTTGCCGTTCCCTAACCCTAACCCTAAACCGGAATGGAAACACACCACCAGCCCTACACCGTACCCGCAAGCCATAGCCTACTCCTGGCCCGTACGCTGGCACTGACCCGTGCGTCAGCACATAGCCTGACCCTCCCATGTTTCCGTACCCTCACCTGTGCCCTAAGCCTTGCCGTTCCCTAACCCTAACCCTAGCCCGGCACGGAAACCCACCAGCAACCCTACACCTTACCCTCAAGCCGTAGCCTACTCCTAGCCCGTACGCTGGCACTGACCCGTGCGTCAGCACGTAGCCTGACCCTCCCACGTTTCCGTACCCTCACCGGTGCCCTAAGCCTTACCATTCCCTAACCCTAACCCTACCCCGGAACGGATACCCACCACCAGCCCTACACATTACCCTACGCCATAGCCTACTCCTGGCCCGTACGCTGGCACTGACCCGTGCATCAGAACGTAACCTGACCCTCCCACGTTTCCGTACCCTCACCTGTGACCTAAGCCTTGCCGTTCCCTAACCCTAACCCTAGCCCGGAACAGAAACCCACCACCAGCCCCACAGCTTACCCCCAAGCCGTAGCCTACTCCTGGCCCGTACGCTGGCACTGACCAGTGCGTCAGCACGTAGCCTGACCCTCCCACGTTTCCGTACCCTCACCTGTTCCCTAAGCCTTTCCGTTCCTTAACCCTAACCCTAGCTCAGAACGGAAACCCACCACCAGCCCTACACCTTACCCTACGCCGTAGCCTACTCCTGTCCCGTACGCTGGCCCTGACCCGTGCGTCAGCACGTAGCCTGAACCTCCCACGTTTCCGTACCCTCACCTGCGCCCTAAACCTTGCCGTTCTCTAACCCTAACCCTAGCCTGGAACGGAAACCCACCACCAGCCCTACACCTTACCGTACGCCATAGCCTTCTCCTGGCCCGTACGCTGGCACTGACCCGTGCATCAGCACGTAACCTGACCCTCCCAGGTTTCGGTACCCTCACCTATGCCCTGAGCCTTGCCGTTCCCTAACCCTAACCCTAGCCCGGAACGAAAACACACCACCAGCCCTACACCTTACCCCCAAGCCGTAGCCTAATTCTGGCCCATAAGCTGGCACTGACACGTGCGTCAGCACGCAGCCTGACCCTCCCATATTTCCGTACCCTCACCTGTGCCCTAAGCCTTGCCGTTCCCTAACCCTAACCCTAGCCCGGAACGGAAACCCACCACCAGCCCTACACCTTACCCCAAGCCGTAGCCTACTCCTGGCCCGTACGCTGGCACTGACCCGTGCGTCAGCACGTAGCCTGACCCTCCCACGTTTCCGTACCCTCACCTGTGCCCTAAGCCTTGCCGTTCCCTAACCCTAACCCTAGCCCGGAACGGAAACCCACCACCAGTCCTACATGTTACCCCCAAGCCGTAGCCTAATCCTGGCCCGTACGCTGGCACTGACACGTGCGTCAGCACGCAGCCTGACCCTCCCATATTTCCGTACCCTCACCTGTGCCCTAAGCCTTGCCGTTCCCTGACCCTAACCCTAGCCCGGAACGGAAACACACCACCAGCCCTACACCTTACCCGCAAGCCGTAGACTACTCCTGGCCCGTACGCTGGCACTGACCCGTGCGTCAGCACGTAGCCTGACCCTCCCACGTTTCCGTACCCTCACTTGTGCCCTAAGCCTTGCCGTTCCCTAACCCTAACCCTAGCCCGGAACGGAAACCCACCACCAGCCCCACAACTTACCCCCAAGCCGTAGCCTAATCCTGGCCCATACGCTGGTACTGACCCGTGCGTCAGCATGTAGCCTGACCCTCCCACGTTTGTGTACCCTCACCTGTGCCCTAAGCCTTGCTGTTCCCTAACCCTAACCCCAGCCCGGAACGGAAACCCACCAACAGCCCTACACCTTACCATACGCAGTAGCCTACTCCTGGCCCGTACGCTGTCACTGACCCGTGGGTCAGCACGTAGCCTGACCCTCCCACGTTTTCGTACCCTCAACTGTGCCCTAAGCCTGGCCGTTCCCTAACCCTAACCGTAGCCCGGAACGGAAACCCACCCCCAGCCCTACACCTTACCCCCAAGCCGTAGCCTACTCCTGGCCCGTACGCTGGCACTGACCCGTGAGTCAGCATGTAGACTGACCCTCCCACGTTTCCGTACCCTCACCTGTGCCCTAAGCCTTACCATTCCCTATCCCTTACCCTAGCCCGGAACAGAAACTCACCACCAGCCCTACACCTTATCCCCTAGCCGTAGCCTACTCCTGGCCCGTACGCTGGCACTGACCCGTGCGTCAGCACGTAGCCTGACCCTCCCAAGTTTCTGTACCCTCACCTGTGCCCTATGCCTTGCCGTTCCCTAACCCTAACCCTAGCCCGGAACAGAAACCCACCACCAGCCCTACAGCTTACCCCCAAAGCCGTAGTCTACTCCTGGCCCATACGCTGGCACTGACCCGTGAGTCAGCACTTACCCTGACCCTCGCACGTTTCCTTACCCTCAACTGTGCCCTAAGCCTTGCCGTTCCCTAACCCTAACCCTAGCTCGGAACGGAAACCAACCACCAACCCTACACCATGCCCTACGCCGTAGCCTACTCCTGGCCCGTACGCTGGCACTGACCCGTGCGTCAGCACGTAGCCTGACCCTTCCACTTTTCCGTACCCTCACCTGTGCCCTAAGCTTTGCCGTTCCCTAACCCTAACCCTAGGTTGGAACAGAAACCCACCACCAGCCCTACACCTTACCCCCAAGCCGTAGCCTACTCCTGGCCCGTACGCTGGCACTGACCAGTGCGTCAGCACGTAGCCTGACCCTCCCACGTTTCCGTACCCTCACCTGTTCCCTAAGCCTTGCCGTTCCCTAAACCTAACCCTAGCCCGGAACGGAAACCCACCACCAGCCCTACACCTTACCCACAAGCCGTAGCCTACTCCTGGCCCGTACGCTGGCACTGACCCGTGCTTCAGCACGTAGCCTGACCCTCCCACGTTTCCGTACCCTCACCTGTGCCCTAAGCCTTGCCATTCCCTAACCCTAACCCTAGCCCGGAACGGAAACCCACCACCAGCCCTACACCTTACCCCAAGCCGTAGCCTACTCCTGGCCCCTACGATGGCACTGACCCGTGCGTCAGCACGTAGCCTGGCCCTCCCACGTTTCCGTACCCTCACCTGTGCCCTAAGCCTTGCCGTTCCCTAACCCTAACCCTAGCCCGGAACGGAAACCCATAACCAGCCCTACACCTTACCCTACGCCGTAGCCTACTCCTGGCCCGTACGCTGGAACTAACCCGTGTGTCAGAACGTAGCCAGACCATCCCATGTCTCCGTACCCTCACCTGTGCCCTACACCTTGCCGTTCCCTAACCCAAACCCTAGCACACTACGGAAACCCACCAGCAGCCCTACAACTTACCCCCAAGCTGTAAGCTACTCC
The DNA here is from genome assembly GCF_964341445.2 of Mesoplodon mirus. NCBI lineage: Eukaryota > Metazoa > Chordata > Mammalia > Artiodactyla > Ziphiidae > Mesoplodon > Mesoplodon mirus. The sequence goes on from NW_028295379.1 coordinate 272,120, forward strand.
TGGCCCTTACGCTGGCACTGACCCGTGCTTCAGCACGTAGCCTGACCCTCCCACATTTCCGTACCCTCACCTGTGCCCTAAGCCTTCCTGTTCCCTAACCCTAACCCTAGCCTCGATCGGAAACCCACCACCAGTCCTACACCTTACCCTACGACGTAGCCAACTCCTGGCCCGTATGCTGGCACTGACACGTGCGTTAGCACGTAGCCTGACCCTCCCACGTTTCCGTACCCTCACTTGTGCGCTAAGCCTTGCCGTTCCCTAACCATAACCCTAGTCCGGAACGGAAACCCACCACCAGCCCCACAACTTACCCCCAAGCCGTAGCCTAATCCAGGCCCGTACGCTGGAACTGAGCCGTGCGTCAGCACGTAGCCTGACACTCCCACGTTTGTGTAACCTCACCTGTGCCCTAAGCCTTGCCGTTCCCTAACCCTAACCCTAGCCCGGAACGGAAACCCACCAACAGCCCTATACCTTACCCTACACACTAGCCTACTCCTGGCCCGTACGCTGTCACGGACCCGTGGGTCAGCACGTAGCCTGACCCTCCCACGTTTTCGTACCCTCAACTCTGCCCTAAGCCTGGCCGTTCCCTAACCCTAACCGTAGCCCGGAACGGAAACCCACCCCCAGCCCTACACCTTACCCCCAAGCTGTAGCCTACTCCTGGCCCGTACGCTGGCACTGACTCGTGCGTCAGCATGTAGACTGACCCTCCCACGTTTCCGTACTCTCACCTGTGCCGTAAGCTTTACCATTCCCTATCCCTTACCCTAGCCCGGAACGGAAACCCACCACCAGCCCTACACCTTACCCCCAAGCCGTAGCCTACTCCTGGCCCGTACGCTGGCACTGACCCGTGCGTCAGCACGTAGCCTGACCCTCCCACGTTTCTGTACCCTCACCTGTGCCCTATGCCTTGCCGTTCCCTAACCCTAACCCTAGCCCGGAACAGAAAACCACCACCAGACCTACACCTTACCCCCAAGCCGTATTCTACTCCTGGCCCATACGCAGGCACTGACCCGTGCGTCAGCACTTAGCCTGACCCTCGCACGTTTCCTTACCCTCAACTGTGCCCTAAGCCTTGCCGTTCCCTAACCCTAACCCTAGCTCGGAACGGAAACCAACCACCAGCCCTACACCTTGCCCTACGCCGTAGCCTACTCCTGGCCCGTACGCTGGCACTGACCCGTGCGTCAGCACGTAGCCTGACCCTTCCACTTTTCCGTACCCTCACCTGTGCCCTAAGCCTTGCCGTTCCCTAACCCTAACCCTAGCCCGGAACGGAAACCCACAACCAGCCCTACACCTTACCCTGTGCCATAGCCTACTCCTGGCCCGTACGCTGGCACTGACCCGTGCATCAGCACGTATCCTGAACCTCCCACGTTTCCGCACCCTCACCTGTGCCCTAAGCCTTGCCGTTCCCTAACCCTAACGCTAGCCCCAAACGGAAACCCCCCACCAGCCCTACACCATTCCGTACGCCGTAGCCTACTCCTGTCCCGTACGCTGGAACTGACCCGTGCGTCAGCACGTAGCCTGACCCTCCCACGTTTCCGTACCCTCACCTGTGACCTAAGCCTTGCCGTTCCCTAACCCTAACCCTAGCCCGGAACAGAAACCCACCACCAGCCCTACAACTTACCCCCAAGCCGTAGCCTCCTCCCGGCCCGTACGCTGGCACTAACCTGTGCGTCAGCACGTAGCCTGACCCTCCCACGTTTCCGTACCCTCACCTGCGCCCTAAACCTTGCCGTTCTCTAACCCTAACCCTAGCCCTGAACGGAAACCCACCACCAGCCCTACACCTTACCCTACGCCGTAGCCTACTCCTGTCCCGTACGCTGGCACTGACGCGTGCGTCAGCAGGTAGCCTGACCCTCCAACGTTTCTGTACCCTCACCGGTGCCCTAAGCCTTGCCGTTCCCTAACCCTAACCCTAGCCCGGAATGGAAACCCACCACCAGCCCTACACTTTATAATACGCCATAGCCTTCTCCTGGCCCGTACGCTGGTACTGACCCGTGAGTCAGCATGTAGACTGACCCTCCGACGTTTCCATACCCAAACCTGTGCCATAAGCCTTACCATTCCCTATCCCTTACCCTAGCCCGGAACAGAAACTCACCACCAGCCCTACACCTTATCCCCTAGGCGTAGCCTAGTCCTGGCCCGTACGCTGGCACTGACCCGTGCTTCAGCACGTAGCCTGACCCTCCCACGTTTCTGTACCCTCACCTGTGCCCTATGCCTTGCCGTTCCCTAACCCTAACCCTAGCCCGGAAAAGAAACCCACCACCAGCCCTACAGCTTACCCCCAAAGCCGTAGTCTACTCCTGGCCCATACGCTGGCACTGACCCGTGAGTCAGCACTTACCCTGACCCTCGCACGTTTCCATACCCTCAACTGTGCCCTAAGCCTTGCCGTTCCCTAACCCTAACCCTAGCTCGGAACGGAAACCAACCACCAACCCTACACCATGACCTACGCCGTAGACTACTCCTGGCCCGTACGCTGGCACTGACCTGTGCGTCAGCACGTAGCCTGAACTTTCCACTTTTCCGTACCCTCACCTGTGCCCTAAGCTTTGCCGTTCCCTAACCCTGACCCTAGCTTGGAACAGAAACCCACCACCAGCCCTACACCTTACCCCCAAGCCGTAGCCTACTCCTGGCCCGTACGCTGGCACTGACCAGTGCATCAGCACGTAGCCTGACCCTCCCACGTTTCCGTACCCTCACCTGTTCCCTAAGCCTTGCCGTTCCCTAACCCTAACCCTAGCCCGGAACGGAAACCCACCACCAGCCCTACACCTTACCCCAAGCCGTAGCCTACTCCTGTCCCGTACGATGGCACTGACGCGTGCGTCAGCAGGTAGCCTGACCCTCCCACCTTTCTGTAACCTCACCTGTGCCCTAAGCCTTGCCGTTCCCTAACCCTAACCCTAGCCCGGAACGGAAACCCACCAGTAGCCCTACACCTTACCCTCAAGCCGTAGCCTAATCCTGGCCCGTACGCTGGCACAGACCCGTGCATCAGCACGTAACCTGACCCTCCCACGTTTCGGTACCCTCACCTGTGCCCTAAGCCTTGCCGTTCCCTAACCCTAACCCTAGCCAGGAACGGAAACCCACCACCAGCCCTACACCTTACCCCCAAGCCGTAGCCTAATCCTGGCCCGTACGCTGGCACTGACATGTGCGTCAGCAAGCAGCCTGACCCTCCCATATTTCCATACCCTCACCTGTGCCCTAATCCTTGCCGTTCCCTAACCCTAATCCTAGCCCGGAACGGAAACACACCACCAGCCCTACACCTTACCTCAAGCCGTAGCCTACTCCTGGCCCGTACGCTGGCACTGACCCATGCGTCAGCACGTAGCCTGACACTCCCACGTTTCCGTACCCTCACCTGTACCCTAAGCCTTGCCGTTCCCTAACCCTAACCCTAGCCCGGAACGGAAACCCACCACAAACCCTACACCTTACCCTACGCCGTAGCCTACTCCTAGCCCGTACGCTGGCACTGACCCGTGCGTCAGCACGTAGCCTGACCCTCCCACGTTTCCGTACACTCACCGGTGCCCTAAGCCTTACCATTCCCTAACCCTAACCCTAGCCCGGAACGGAAAACCACCACCAGCCCTACACATTACCCTACGCCATAGCCTACTCCTGGCCCGTACGCTGGCACTGACCCGTGCATCAGAACGTAACCTGACCCTCCCACGTTTCCGTACCCTCACCTGTGACCTAAGCCTTGCCGTTCCCTAACCCTAACCCTAGCCTGGAAAAGAAACCCACCGCCAGCCCTACACTTTACCCCCAAGCCGTAGCCTACGCCTGGTCCGTACGCTGGCACTGACCAGTGCGTCAGCACGTAGCCTGACCCTCCCACGTTTCCGTACCCTCACCTGTTCCCTAAGCCTTGCCGTTCCCTAACCCTAACCCTAGCTCAGAACGGAAACCCACCACCAGCCCTACACCTTACCCTACGCCGTAGCCTACTCCTGTCCCGTACGCTGGCCCTGACCCGTGCGTCAGCACGTAGCCTGACCCTCCCACGTTTCCGTACCCTCACCTCCGCCCTAAACCTTGCCGTTCTCTAACCCTAACCCTAGCCCGGAACGGAAACCCACCACCAGCCCTACACCTTACCCTACGCCGTAGCCTACTCCTGTCCCATACGCTGGAACTGACGCGTGCGTCAGCAGGTAGCCTGACCCTCCCACGTTTCTGTACCCTCACAGGTGCCCTAAGCCTTGCCGTTCCCTAACCCTAACCCTAGCCCGGAACGGAAACCCACCACCAGCCCTACACCTTACCGTACGCCATAGCCTTCTCCTGGCCCGTACGCTGGCACTGACCCGTGCATCAGCACGTAACCTAACCCTCCCAGGTTTCGGTACCCTCACCTATGCCCTAAGCCTTGCCGTTCCCTAACCCTAACCCTAGCCCGGAACGAAAACCCACCACCAGCCCTACACCTTACCCCCAAGCCGTAGCCTAATCCTGGCCCGTACGCTGGCACTGACACGTGCGTCAGCACGCAGCCTGACCCTCCCATATTTCCGTACCCTCACCTGTGCCCTAAGCCTTGCCATTCCCTAACCCTAACCCTAGCCCGGAACGGAAACAAACCACCAGCCCTACACCTTACCCCAAGCCGTAGCCTACTCCTGGCCCGTACGCTGGCACTGACCCGTGCGTCAGCACGTAGCCTGACCCTCCCACGTTTCCGTACCCTCACCTGTGCCCTAAGCCTTGCCGTTCCCTAACCCTAACCCTAGCCCGGAACAGAAACCCACCACCAGTCCTACACGTTACCCCAAAGCCGTAGCCTAATCCTGGCCCGTACGCTGGCACTGACCCGTGCGTCAGCACGTAGCCTGACCCTCCCACGTTTGTGTACCCTCACCTGTGCCCTAAGCCTTGCTGTTCCCTAACCCTAACCCTAGCCCGGAACGGAAACCCACCAACAGCCCTACACCTTACCCTACGCAGTAGCCTACTCCTGGCCCGTACGCTGTCACAGACCCGTGGGTCAGCACGTAGCCTGACCCTCCCACGTTTTCGTACCCTCAACTGTGCCCTAAGCCTGGCCGTTCCCTAACCCTAACCGTAGCCCGGAACGGCAACCCACCCCCAGCCCTACACCTTACCCCCAAGCCGTAGCCTACTCCTGGCCCGTACGCTGGCACTGACCTGTGAGTCAGCATATAGACTGACCCTCCCACGTTTCCGTACCCTCACCTGTGCCCTAAGCCTTACCATTCCCTATCCCTTACCCTAGCCCGGAACAGAAACTCACCACCACCCCTACACCTTATCCCCTAGCCGTAGCCTACTCCTGGCCCGTACGCTGGCACTGACCCGTGCGTCATCACGTAGCCTGACCCTCCCACGTTTCTGTACCCTCACCTGTGCCCTATGCCTTGCCGTTCCCTAACCCTAACCCTAGCCCTGAACAGAAACCCACCACCAGCCCTACACCTTACCCCCAAAGCCGTAGTCTACTCCTGGCCCATACGCTGGCACTGACCTGTGAGTCAGCACTTACCCTGACCCTCGCACGTTTCCTTACCCTCAACTGTGCCCTAAGCCTTGCCGTTCCCTAACCCTAACCCTAGCTCGGAACGGAAACCCACCACCAGCCCTACACCTTACCCTACGCCGTAGCCTACTCCTGTCCCGTACGCTGGCACTGACGCGTGCGTCAGCAGGTAGCCTGACCCTCCCACCTTTCTGTACCCTCACCGGTGCCCTAAGCCTTGCCGTTCCCTAACCCTAACCCTAGCCCGGAACGGAAACCCACCACCAGCCCTACACCTTACCCTACGCCAGAGCCTTCTCCTGGCCCGTACGCTGGCACTGACCCGTGCATCAGCACGTAACCTGACCCTCCCACGTTTCAGTACCCTCACCTGTGCCCTAAGCCTTGCCGTTCCCTAACCCTAACCCTAGCCCGGAACGGAAACCCACCACCAGCCCTACACCTTACCCCCAAACCGTAGCCTAATCCTGGCCCGTACGCTGGCACTGACATGTGCGTCAGCACGCAGCCTGACCCTCCCATATTTCCGTACCCTCACCTGTGCCCTAATCCTTGCCGTTCCCTAACCCTAACCCTAGCCCGGAACGGAAACACACCACCAGCCCTACACCTTACCCCAAGCCGTAGCCTACTCCTGGCCCGTACGCTGGCACTGACCCGTGCGTCAGCACGTAGCCTGACCCTCCCACGTTTCCGTACCCTCACCTGTGCCCTAAGCCTTGCCGTTCCCTAACCCTAACCCTAGCCCGGAACGGAAACACACCACCAGCCCTACACCTTACCCCAAGCCGTAGCCTACTCCTGGCCCGTACGATGGCACTGACCCGTGCGTCAGCAAGTAGCCTGACCCTCCCACGTTTCCGTACCCTCACCTGTGCCCTAAGCCTTGCCGTTCCCTAACCCTAACCCTAGCCAGGAACGGAAACCCACCACCATCCGTACACCTTACCCTACGCCGTAGCCTACTCCTGGCCCGTACGCTGTCACTAACCCGTGTGTCAGAACGTAGCCAGACCCTCCCATGTTTCCGTACCCTCACCTGTACCCTACACCTTGCCGTTCCCTAACCCTAACCCTAGCACAGTACGGAAACCCACCAGCAGCCCTACAACTTACCCCCAAGCTGTAACCTACTCCTGGCCCTTACGCTGGCACTGACCCGTGCGTCAGCACGTAGCCTGACCCTCCCACGTTTCCGTACCCTCACCTGTGCCCTAAGCCTTGCTGTTCCCTAACCCTAACCCTAGCCCGGATCGGAAACCCACCACCAGCCCTACACCTTACCCTACGACGTAGCCAACTCCTGGCCCGTACGCTGGCACTGACACGTGCGTTAGCACATAGCCTGACCCTCCCACGTTTCCGTACCCTCACTTGTGCCCTAAGCCTTGCCGTTCCCTAACCCTAACCCTAGCCCGGAACGGAAACCCACCACCAGCCCCACAACTTACCCCCAAGCCGTAGCCTAATTCTGGCCCTTACGCTGGTACTGACCCGTGCGTCAGCACGTAGCCTGACACTCCCACGTTTGTGTAACCTCACCTGTGCCCTAAGCCTTGCCGTTCCCTAACCCTAACCCTAGCCCGGAATGGAAACCCACCAACAGCCCTATACCTTACCCTACGCAGTAGCCTACTCCTGGCCCGTACGCTGTCACGGACCCGTGGGTCAGCACGTAGCCTGACCCTCCCACATTTTCGTACCCTCAACTCTGCCCTAAGCCTGGCCGTTCCCTAACCCTAACCGTAGCCCGGAACGGAAACCCACCCCCAGCCCTACACCTTACCCCCTAGCCGTAGCCTACTCGTGTTCCGTACGCTGGCACTGACCCGTGTGTCAGCATGTAGACTGACCCTCCCACCTTTCCGTACCCTCACCTGTGCCCTAAGCCTTACCATTCCCTATCCCTTACCCTAGCCCGGAACGGAAACCCACCACCAGCCCTACACCTTACCCCCAAGCCGTAGCCTACTCCTGGCCGTACGCTGGCACTGACCCGTGCGTCAGCACGTAGCCTGACCCTCCCACGTTTCTGTACCCTCACCTGTGCCCTATGCCTTGCCGTTCCCTAACCCTAACCCTAGCCCGAAACAGAAAACCACCACCAGCCCTACACCTCACCCCCAAGCCGTAGTCTACTCCTGGCCCATACGCTGGCACTGACCCGTGCGTCAGCACTTAGCCTGACCCTCGCACGTTTCCTTACCCTCAACTGTGCCCTAAGCCTTGCCGTTCCCTAACCCTAACCCTAGCTCGGAACGGAAACCAACCACCAGCCCTACACCTTGCCCTACGCCGTAGCCTACTCCTGGCCCGTACGCTGGCACTGACACTTGCGTTAGCACGTAGCCTGACCCTTCCACTTTTCCGTACCCTCACCTGTGCCCTAAGCCTTGCCGTTCCCTAACCCTTACCCTGGACCGGAACGGAAACCCACAAGCAGCCCTACACCTTACCCTGTGCCATAGCCTACTCCTGGCCCGTACGCTGGAACTGACCCGTGCGTCAGCACGTAGCCTGACCCTCCCACGTTTCCGTACCCTCACCTGTGCTCTAAGCCTTGCCGTTCCCTAACCCTAACCCTAGCCCTGAACAGAAACCCACCACCAGCCCTACAACTTACCCCCAATCCGTAGCCTACTCCTGGCCCGTACGCTGGCACTGACACTTGCGTTAGCACGTAGCCTGACCCTTCCACTTTTCCGTACCCTCACCTGTGCCCTAAGCCTTGCCGTTCCCTAACCCTTACCCTGGACCGGAACGGAAACCCACAAGCAGCCCTACACCTTACCCTGTGCCATAGCCTACTCCTGGCCCGTACGCTGGCACTGACCCGTGCATCAGCACGTATCCTGAAACTCCCACGTTTCCGCACCCTCACCTGTGCCCTAAGCCTTGCCGTTCCCTAACCCTAACGCTAGCCCCGAACGGAAACCCACCACCAGCCCTACACCATTCCGTACGCCGTAGCCTACTCCTGTCCCGTACGCGGGCCCTGACCCGTGCGTCAGCACGTAGCCTGAACCTCCCACGTTTCCGTACCCTCACCTGCGCCCTAAACCTTGCCGTTCTCTAACCCTAACCCTAGCCCGGAACGGAAACCCACCACCAGCCCTACACCTTACCCTACGCCGTAGCCTACTCCTGTCCCGTACGCTGGCACTGACGCGTGCGTCAGCAGGTAGCCTGACCCTCCAACGTTTCTGTACCCTCACCAGTGCCCTAAGCCTTGCCGTTCCCTAACCCTAACCCTAGCCCGGAAAGGAAACCCACCACCAGCCCTACACCTTACCGCCAAGCCTTAGCCTAATCCTGGCCCGTACTCTGGCACTGACCCTTGCGTCATCACGCAGCCTGACCCTACCACGTTTCCGTACCCTCACCTGTGCCCTAAACTTGCCGTTCCCTAAACCTAACCTTGGCCCTGCAAGGAAACCCACCAGTAGCCCTACAACTTACCCTCAAGCCGTAGCCTAATCCTGGCCCGTACGCTGGCACTGACCCGTGCGTCAGCACGTAGCCTGACCCTCCCACGTTTCCGTACCCTCACCTGTGCCCTAAGCCTTGCCGTTCCCTAACCGTAACCCTAGCCCGGATCGGAAACCCACCACCAGCCCTACACCTTACCCTATGACGTAGCCAACTCCTGGCCCGTACGCTGGCACTGACCCGTGCGTCAGCACGTCGCCTGACCCTCCCACGTTTCCGTACCCTCTCTTGTGCCCTAAGCCTTGCCGTTCCCTAACCCTAACCCTAGCCCGGAATGAAAACCCACCACCAGCCCCACAACTTACCCCCAAGCCGTACCCTAATCCTGGCCCGTACGCTGGTACTGACCCGTGCGTCAGCACGTAGCCTGACACTCCTACGTTTGTGTACCCTCATCTGTGCCCTAAGCCTTGCCGTTCCCTAACCCTAACGCTAGCCCGGAACGGAAACCCACCAACAGCCCTACACCTTACAGTACGCCGTAGCCTACTCCTGGCCCGTACGCTGTCACTGACCCGTGGGTCAGCACGTAGCCTGACCCTTCGTACCCTCAACTGTGCCCTAAGCCTGGCCGTTCCCTAACCCTAACCCTAGCCCGGAACGGAAACCCACCCCCAGCCCTACACCTTACCCCCAAGCCTTAGCCTACTCCTGGCCCGTACGCGGGCACTGACCCGTGCGTCAGCATGTAGACTGACCCTCCCAAGTTACCGTACCCTCACCTGTGCCCTAAGCCTTACCATTCCCTATCCCTTACCCTAGCCTGGAACGGAAACCCACCACAAGCCCTACACCTTACCCCCAAGCCGTAGCCTACTCCTGGCCTATACGCTGGCACTGACCCGGGCGTCAGCACGTAGCATGACCCTCCCACGTTTCCGTACCCTCACCTGTACCCTAAGCCTTGCCGTACCCTAACCCTCACCCTAGCCCGGAACGGAAACCCACCAGTAGCCCTACACCTTACCCTCAAGCCGTAGCCTATTCCTGGCACTTACGCTGGCACTGACCCGTGCGTCAGCACGTACCCTGACCCTCCCACGTTTCCGTACCCTCACCTGTGTCCTACGTCTTGCTGTTCCCTAACTCTAACCCTAGCCCGGAATGGAAACCCACCACCAGCCCTACACCTTACCCTACGCCGTAGCCTACTCCTGTCCCGTACCTGGCACTGATGCGTGCGTCAGCAGGTAGCCTGACCCTCCCACCTTTCTGTACCCTCACCGGTGCCCTAAGCCTTGCCGTTCCCTAACCCTAACCCTAGCCCGGAACGGAAACCCACCACCAGCCCTACACCTTACCCTACGCCAGAGCCTTCTCCTGGCCCGTACGCTGGCACTGACCCGTGCGTCAGCACGTAACCTGACCCTCCCACGTTTCGGTACCCTCACCTGTGCCCTAAGCCTTGCCGTTCCCTAACCCTAACCCTAGCCCGGAACGGAAACCCACCACCAGCCCTACACCTTACCCCCAAGCCGTAGCCTAATCCTGGCCCGTACGCTGGCACTGACATGTGCGTCAGCACGCAGTCTGACCCTCCCATATTTTCGTACACTCACCTGTGCCCTAATCCTTGCCGTTCCCTAACCCTAACCCTAGCCCGGAACGGAAACACACCACCAGCCCTACACCTTACCCCAATCCGTAGCCTACTCCTAGCCCGTACGCTGGCACTGACCCGTGCGTCAGCACGTAGCCTGACCCTCCCACGTTTCCGTACCCTCACCTGTGCCCTAAGCCTTGCCATTCCCTAACCCTAACCCTAGCCCGGATCGGAAACCCACCACCAGCCCTACACCTTACCCTACGATGTAGCCAACTCCTGGCCCGTACGCTGGCACTGACACGTGCGTTAGCACGTAGCCTGACCCTCCCACGTTTCCGTACCCTCACTTGTGCCCTAAGCCTTGCCGTTCCCTAACCCTAACCCTAGCCCGGAACGGAAACCCACCACCAGCCCCACAACTTACCCCCAAGCCGTAGCCTAATCCTGGCCCGTACGCTGGTACTGACCCTTGCGTCAGCACGTAGCCTGACACTCCCACGTTTCTGTAACCTCACCTGTGCCCTAAGCCTTGCCGTTCCCTAACCCTAACCCTAGCCCGGAACGGAAACCCACCAACAGCCCTATACCTTACCCTACGCAGTAGCCTACTCCTGGCCCGTACGCTGTCACGGACCCGTGGGTCAGCACGTAGCCTGACCCTCCCACGTTTTCGTACCCTCAACTCTGCCCTAAGCCTGGCCGTTCCCTAACCCTAACCGTAGCCCGGAACGGAAACACACCCCCAGCCCTACACCTTACCCCCAAGCCGTAGCCTACTCCTGGCCCGTACGCTGGCACTGACTCGTGCGTCAGCATGTAGACTGACCCTCCCACGTTTCCGTACCCTCACCTGTGCCCTAAGCTTTACTATTCCCTATCCCTTACCCTAGCCCGGAACGGAAACCCACCACCAGCCCTACACCTTACCCCCAAGCCGTAGCCTACTCCTGGCCCGTACGCTGGCAATGACCCGTGCGTCAGCACGTAGCCTGAACCTCCCACGTTTCTGTACCCTCACCTGTGCCCTATGCCTTGCCGTTCCCTAACCCTAACCCTAGCCCGGAAGAGAAAACCACCACCAGCCCTACACCTTACCCCCAAGTCGTATTCTACTCCTGGCCCATACGCAGGCACTGACCCGTGCGTCAGCACTTAGCCTGACACTCGCACGTTTCCTTACCCTCAACTGTGCCCTAAGCCTTGCCGTTCCCTAACCCTAACCCTAGCTCGGAACGGAAACCAACCACCAGCCCTACACCTTGCCCTACGCCGGAGCCTACTCCTGGCCCGTACGCTGGCACTGACCCGTGCGTCAGCACGTAGCCTGACCCCCCCACGTTTCCGTACCCTCACCTGTGCCCTAAGCCTTGCTGTTCCCTAACCCTAACCCTAGCCCGGATCGGAAACCCACCACCAGCCCTACACCTTACCCTACGACGTAGCCAACTCCTGGCCCGTACGCTGGCACTGACACGTGCGTTAGCACATAGCCTGACCCTCCCACGTTTCCGTACCCTCACTTGTGCCCTAAGCCTTGCCGTTCCCTAACCCTAACCCTAGCCCGGAACGGAAACCCACCACCAGCCCCACAACTTACCCCCAAGCCGTAGCCTAATTCTGGCCCGTACGCTGGTACTGACCCGTGCGTCAGCACGTAGCCTGACACTCCCACGTTTGTGTAACCTCACCTGTGCCCTAAGCTTTGCCGTTCCCTAACCCTGACCCTAGCCCGGAACGGAAACCCACCAACAGCCCTATACCTTACCCTACGCAGTAGCCTACTCCTGGCCCGTACGCTGTCACTGACCCGTGCGTCAGCACGTAGCCTGACCCTCCCACGTTTCTGTACCCTCACCTGTGCCCTATGCCTTGCCGTTCCCTAACCCTAACCCTAGCCAAGAACAGAAAACCACCACCGGCCCTACACCTTACCCCCAAGCCGTAGTCTACTCCTGGCCCATACGCTGGCACTGACCCGTGCGTCAGCACTTAGCCTGACCCTCGCACGTTTCCTTACCCTCAACTGTGCCCTAAGCCTTGCCGTTCCCTAACCCTAACCCTAGCTCGGAACGGAAACCAACCACCAGCCCTACACCTTGCCCTACGCCGTAGCCTACTCCTGGCCCGTACGCTGGCACTGACACTTGCGTTAGCACGTAGCCTGACCCTTCCACTTTTCCGTACCCTCACCTGTGCCCTAAGCCTTGCCGTTCCCTAACCCTTACCCTGGACCGGAACGGAAACCCACAAGCAGCCCTACACCTTACCCTGTGCCATAGCCTACTCCTGGCCCGTACGCTGGCACTGACCCGTGCATCAGCACGTATCCTGAACCTCCCACGTTTCCGCACCCTCACCTGTGCCCTAAGCCTTGCCGTTCCCTAACCCTAACGCTAGCCCCAAACGGAAACCCACCACCAGCCCTACACCATTCCGTACGCCGTAGCCTACTCCTGGCCCGTACGCTGGAACTGACCCGTGCGTCAGCACGTAGCCTGACCCTCCCACGTTTCCGTACCCTCACCTGTGCCCTAAGCCTTGCCGTTCCCTAACCCTAACCCTAGCCCGGAACAGAAACCCACCACCAGCCCTACAACTTACCCCCAAGCCGTAGCCTACTCCTGGCCCGTACGCTGGCACTAACCAGTGCGTCAGCACGTAGCCTGACCCTCCCACGTTTCCGTACCCTCACCTGTTCCCTAAGCCTTGCCGTTCCCTAACCCTAACCCTAGCTCGGAAGGGAAACCCACCACCAGCCCTACACCTTACCCTACGCCGTAGCCTACTCCTGTCCCGTACGCTGGCCCTGACCCGTGCCTCAGCACGTAGCCTGAACCTCCCACGTTTCCGTACCCTCACCTGCGCCCTAAACCTTGCCGTTCTCTAACCCTAACCCTAGCCCGGAACGGAAACCCACCACCAGCCCTACACCTTACCCTACGCCGTAGCCTACTCCTGTCCCGTACGCTGGCACTGACGCGTGCGTCAGCAGGTAGCCTGACCCTCCAACATTTCTGTACCCTCACCGGTGCCCTAAGCCTTGCCGTTCCCTAACCCTAACCCTAGCCCGGAATGGAAACCCACCACCAGCCCTACACTTTATAATACGCCATAGCCTTCTCCTGGCCCGTACGCTGGTACTGACCCGTGAGTCAGCATGTAGACTGACCCTCCCACGTTTTCGTACCCTCAACTGTGCCCTAAACCTTGCTGTTCCCTAATCCTAACCCTAGCCTGGAACGGAAACCCACCAACAGCCCTACACCTTACCCTACGCAGTAGCCTACTCCTGGCCCGTACGCTGTCACAGACCCGTGGGTCAGCACGTAGCCTGACCCTCCCACGTTTTCGTACCCTCAACTGTGGCCTAAACCTGGCCGTTCCCTAACCCTAACCGTAGCCCGGAACGGAAACCCACCCCCAGCCCTACACCTTACCCCCAAGCCGTAGCATACTCCTGGCCCGTACGCTGGCACTGACCTGTGAGTCAGCATGTAGACTGACCCTCCCACGTTTCCGTACCCTCACCTGTGCCCTAAGCCTTACCATTCCCTATCCCTTACCCTAGCCCGGAACGGAAACACACCACCAGCCCTACACCTTATCCCCTAGCCATAGCCTACTCCTGGCCCGTACGCTGGCACTGACCCGTGCGTCAGCACGTAGCCTGACCCTCCCACGTTTCTGTACCCTCACCTGTGCCCTATGCCTTGCCGTTCCCTAACCCTAACCCTAGCCCGGAACAGAAACCCACCACCAGCCCTACACCTTACCCCAAAAGCCGTAGTCTACTCCTGGCCCATACGCTGGCACTGACCCGTGAGTCAGCACTTACCCTGACCCTCGCACGTTTCCTTACCCTCAACTGTGCCCTAAGCCTTGCCGTTCAGTAACCCTAACCCTAGCTCGGAACGGAAACCAACCACCAACCCTACACCATGCCCTACGCCGTAGCCTACTCCTGGCCCGTACGCTGGCACTGACCCGTGCGTCAGCACGTAGCCTGACCCTTCCACTTTTCCGTACCCTCACCTGTTCCCTAAGCTTTGCCGTTCCCTAACCCTAACCCTAGCTTGGAACAGAAACCCACCACCAGCCCTACACCTTACCCCCAAGCCGTAGCCTACTCCTGGCCCGTACGCTGGCACTGACCAGTGCGTCAGCACGTAGCCTGACCCTCCCACGTTTCCGTACCCTCACCTGTTCCCTAAGCCTTGCCGTTCCCTAACCCTAACCCTAGCTCGGAACGGAAACCCACCACCAGCCCTACACCTTACCCTACGCCGTAGCCTACTCCTGTCCCGTACGCTGGCACTGACGCGTGCGTCAGCAGGTAGCCTGACCCTCCCACCTTTCTGTACCCTCACCGGTGCCCTAAGCCTTGCCGTTCCCTAACCCTAACCCTAGCCCGGAACGGAAACCCACCACCAGCCCTACACCTTACCCTACGCCAGAGCCTTCTCCTGGCCCGTACGCTGGCACTGACCCGTGCATCAGCACGTAACCTGACCCTCCCACGTTTCGGTACCCTCACCTGTGCCCTAAGCCTTGCCGTTCCCTAACCCTAACCCTAGCCCGGAACGGAAACCCACCACCAGCCCTACACCTTACCCCCAAGCCGTAGCCTAATCCTGGCCCGTACGCTGGCACTGACATGTGCGTCAGCACGCAGCCTGACCCTCCCATATTTCCGTCCCCTCACCTGTGCCCTAATCCTTGCCGTTCCCTAACCCTAACCCTAGCCCGGAACGGAAACCCACAACCAGCCCTACACCTTACCCCAAGCCGTAGCCTACTCCTGGCCCGTACGATGGCACTGACCCGTGCGTCAGCAAATAGCCTGACCCTCCCACGTTTCCGTACCCTCACCTGTGCCCTAAGCCTTGCCGTTCCCTAACCCTAACCCTAGCCCGGAACGGAAACCCACCACCATCCCTACACCTTACCCTACGCCGTAGCCTACTCCTGGCCCGTACGCTGGCACTAACCCGTGTGTCAGAACGTAGCCACACCCTCCCATGTTTCCGTACCCTCACCTGTGCCCTACACCTTGCCGTTCCCTAACCCTAACCCTAGCACAGTACGGAAACCCACCACCAGCCCTACACCTTACCCCCAAGCCGTAGCCTACTCCTGGCCCGTACGCTGGCACTGACCCGTGCGTCAGCACGTAGCCTGAACCTCCAACGTTTCTGTACCCTCACCTGTGCCCTATGCCTTGCCGTTCCCTAACCCTAACCCTAGCCCGGAACAGAAAACCACCACCAGCCCTACACCTTACCCCCAAGTCGTATTCTACTCCTGGCCCATACGCAGGCACTGACCCGTGCGTCAGCACTTAGCCTGACACTCGCACGTTTCCTTACCCTCAACTGTGCCCTAAGCCTTGCCGTTCCCTAACCCTAACCCTAGCTCGGAACGGAAACCAACCACCAGCCCTACACCTTGCCCTACGCCGGAGCCTACTCCTGGCCCGTACGCTGGCACTGACCCGTGCGTCAGCACGTAGCCTGACCCCCCCACGTTTCCGTACCCTCACCTGTGCCCTAAGCCTTGCTGTTCCCTAACCCTAACCCTAGTCCGGATCGGAAACCCACCACCAGCCCTACACCTTACCCTACGACGTAGCCAACTCCTGGCCCGTACGCTGGCACTGACACGTGCGTTAGCACATAGCCTGACCCTCCCACGTTTCCGTACCCTCACTTGTGCCCTAAGCCTTGCCGTTCCCTAACCCTAACCCTAGCCCGGAACGGAAACCCACCACCAGCCCCACAACTTACCCCCAAGCCGTAGCCTAATTCTGGCCCGTACGCTGGTACTGACCAGTGCGTCAGCACGTAGCCTGACACTCCCACGTTTGTGTAACCTCACCTGTGCCCTAAGCTTTGCCGTTCCCTAATCCTAACCCTAGCCCGGAACGGAAACCCACCAACAGCCCTATACCTTACCCTACGCAGTAGCCTACTCCTGGCCCGTACGCTGTCACGGACCCGTGGGTCAGCACGTAGCCTGACCCTCCCACGTTTTCGTACCCTCAACTCTGCCCTAAGCCTGGCCGTTCCGTAACCCTAACCGTAGCCCGGAACGGAAACCCACCCCCCGCCCTACACCTTACCCCCAAGCCGTAGCCTACTCCTGGCCCGTACGCTGGCACTGACCCGTGCGTCAGCATGTAGACTGACCCTCCCACCTTTCCGTACCCTCACCTGTGCCCTAAGCCTTACCATTCCCTATCCCTTACCCTAGCCCGGAACGGAAACCCACCACCAGCCCTACACCTTACCCCCAAGCCGTAGCCTACTCCTGGCCGTACGCTGGCACTGACCCGTGCGTCAGCACGTAGCCTGACCCTCCCACGTTTCTGTACCCTCACCTGTGCCCTATGCCTTGCCGTTCCCTAACCCTAACCCTAGCCAAGAACAGAAAACCACCACCAGCCCTACACCTTACCCCCAAGCCGTAGTCTACTCCTGGCCCATACGCTGGCACTGACCCGTGCGTCAGCACTTAGCCTGACCCTCGCACGTTTCCTTACCCTCAACTGTGCCCTAAGCCTTGCCGTTCCCTAACCCTAACCCTAGCTCGGAACGGAAACCAACCACCAGCCCTACACCTTGCCCTACGCCGTAGCCTACTCCTGGCCCGTACGCTGGCACTGACACTTGCGTTAGCACGTAGCCTGACCCTTCCACTTTTCCGTACCCTCACCTGTGCCCTAAGACTTGCCGTTCCCTAACCCTTACCCTGGACCGGAACGGAAACCCACAAGCAGCCCTACACCTTACCCTGTGCCATAGCCTACTCCTGGCCCGTACGCTGGCACTGACCCGTGCATCAGCACGTATCCTGAACCTCCCACGTTTCCGCACCCTCACCTGTGCCCTAAGCCTTGCCGTTCCCTAACCCTAACGCTAGCCCCGAACGGAAACCCACCACCAGCCCTACACCATTCCGTACGCCGTAGCCTACTCCTGGCCCGTACGCTGGAACTGACCCGTGCGTCAGCACGTAGCCTAACACTCCCACGTTTCCGTACCCTCACCTGTGCCCTAAGCCTTGCCGTTCCCTAACCCTAACCCTAGCCCGGAACGGAAACCCACCACCAGCCCTACACCTTACCCCCAAGCCTTAGCATAATCCTGGCCCGTACTCTGGCACTGACCCTTGCGTCAGCACGCAGCCTGACCCTCCCACGTTTCCGTACCCTCACCTGTGCCCTAAACTTGCCGTTCCCTAACCCTAACCCTAGCCCTGCAAGGAAACCCACCTGTAGCCCTACACCTTACCCTCAAGCCGTAGCCTAATCCTGGCCCGTACGCTGGCACTGACCCGTGCGTCAGCACGTAGCCTGACCCTCCCACGTTTCCGTACCCTCACCTGTGCCCTAAGCCTTGCCGTTCCCTAACCCTAACCCTAGCCCGGATCGGAAACCCACCACCAGCCCTACACCTTACCCTATGACGTAGCCAACTCCTGGCCCGTACGCTGGCACTGACCCGTGCGTCAGCACGTCGCCTGACCCTCCCACGTTTCCGTACCCTCTCTTGTGCCCTAAGCCTTGCCGTTCCCTAACCCTAACCCTAGCCCGGAATGAAAACCCACCACCAGCCCCACAACTTACCCCCAAGCCGTAGCCTAATCCTGGCCCGTACGCTGGTACTGACCCGTGCGTCAGCACGTAGCCTGACACTCCTACGTTTGTGTACCCTCACCTGTGCCCTAAGCCTTGCCGTTCCCTAACCCTAACCCTAGCCCGGAACGGAAACCCACCAACAGCCCTACACCTTACCCTACGCCGTAGCCTACTCCTGGCCCGTACGCTGTCACTGACCCGTGGGTCAGCACGTAGCCTGACCCTTCGTACCCTCAACAGTGCCCTAAGCCTGGCCGTTCCTTAACCCTAACCCTAGCCCGGAACGGAAACCCACCCCCAGCCCTACACCTTACCCCCAAGCCTTAGCCTACTCCTGGCCCGTACGCGGGCACTGACCCGTGCGTCAGCATGTAGACTGACCCTCCCAAGTTTCCGTACCCTCACCTGTGCCCTAAGCCTTACCATTCCCTATCCCTTACCCTAGCCTGGAACGGAAACCCACCACAAGCCCTACACCTTACCCCCAAGCCGTAGCCTACTCCTGGCCTATACGCTGGCACTGACCCGGGCGTCAGCACGTAGCATGACCCTCCCACGTTTCCGTACCCTCACCTGTGCCCTAAGCCTTGCCGTACCCTAACCCTCACCCTAGCCCGGAACGGAAACCCACCAGTAGCCCTACACCTTACCCTCAAGCCGTAGCCTTCTCCTGGCCCGTACGCTGGCACTGACCCGTGCATCAGCACGTAACCTGACCCTCCCACGTTTCGGTACCCTCACCTGTGCCCTAAGCCTTGCCGTTCCCTAACCCTAACCCTAGCCCGGAACGGAAACCCACCACCAGCCCTAAACCTTACCCCCAAACCGTAGCCTAATCCTGGCCCGTACGCTGGCTCTGACATGTGCGTCAGCATGCAGCCTGACCCTCCCATATTTCCGTACACTCACCTGTGCCCTAATCCTTGCCGTTCCCTAACCCTAACCCTAGCCCGGAACGGAAACCCACCACCAGCCCTACACCTTACCCCAATCCGTAGCCTACTCCTGGCCCGTACGCTGGCACTGACCCGTGCGTCAGCACGTAGCCTGACCCTCCCACGTTTCCGTACCCTCACCTGTGCCCTAAGCCTTGCCGTTCCCTAACCCTAACCCTAGCCCGGAACGGAAACCCACCACCAGCCCCACAACTTACCCCCAAGCCGTAGCCTAATCCTGGCCCGTACGCTGGTACTGACCCTTGCGTCAGCACGTAGCCTGACACTCCCCCGTTTGTGTAACCTCACCTGTGCCCTAAGCCTTGCCGTTCCCTAACACTAACCCTAGCCCGGAACGGAAACCCACCAACAGCCCTATACCTTACCCTACGCAGTAGCCTACTCCTGGCCCGTACGCTGTCACGGACCCGTGGGTCAGCACGTAGCCTGACCCTCCCACGTTTTCGTACCCTCAACTCTGCCCTAAGCCTGGCCGTTCCCTAACCCTAACCGTAGCCCGGAACGGAAACACACCCCCAGCCCTACACCTTACCCCCAAGCCGTAGCCTACTCCTGGCCCGTACGCTGGCACTGACCCGTGCGTCAGCATGTAGACTGACCCTGCCACCTTTCCGTACCCTCACCTGTGCCCTAAGCCTTACCATTCCCTATCCCTTACCCTAGCCCGGAACGGAAACCCACCACCAGCCCTACACCTTACCCCAAGCCGTAGCCTACTCCTGGCCCGTACGCTGGCACTGACCCGTGCGTCAGCACGTAGCCTGACCCTCCCACGTTTCTGTACCCTCACCTGTGCCCTATGCCTTGCCGTTCCCTAACCCTAACCCTAGCCCGGAACAGAAAACCACCACCAGCCCTACACCTTACCCCCAAGCCGTAGTCTACTCCTGGCCCATACGCTGGCACTGACCCGTGCGTCAGCACTTAGCCTGACCCTCGCACGTTTCCTTACCCTCAACTGTGCCCTAAGCCTTGCCGTTCCCTAACCCTAACCCTAGCTTGGAACGGAAACCAACCACCAGCCCTACACCTTGCCCTACGCCGTAGCCTACTCCTGGCCCGTACGCTGGCGCTGACACTTGCGTCAGCACGTAGCCTGACCCTTCCACTTTTCCGTACCCTCACCTGTGCCCTAAGCCTTGCCGTTCCCTAACCCTAACCCTAGCCCGGAACGGAAACCCACAACCAGCCCTACACCTTACCCTGTGCCATAGCCTACTCCTGGCCCGTACGCTGGCACTGACCCGTGCATCAGCACGTATCCTGAACCTCCCACGTTTCCGCACCCTCACCTGTGCCCTAAGCCTTGCCGTACCCTAACCCTAACGCTAGCCCCGAACGGAAACCCACCACCAGCCCTACACCATTCCGTACGCCGCAGCCTACTCCTGGCCCGTACGCTGGAACTGACCCGTGCGTCAGCACGTAGCCTGACCCTCCCACGTTTCCGTACCCTCACCTGTGCTCTAAGCCTTGCCGTTCCCTAACCCTAACCCTAGCCCGGAACAGAAACCCACCACCAGCCCTACAACTTACCCCCAATCCGTAGCCTACTCCTGGCCCGTACGCTGGCACTAACCAGTGCGTCAGCACGTAGCCTGACCCTCCCACGTTTCCGTACCCTCACCTGTTCCCTAAGCCTTGCCGTTCCCTAACCCTAACCCTAGCTCGGAAGGGAAACCCACCACCAGCCCTACACCTTACCCTACGCCGTAGCCTACTCCTGTCCCGTACGCTGGCACTGACCCGTGCGTCAGCACGTAGCCTGAACCTCCCACGTTTCCGTACCCTCACCTGCGCCCTAAACCTTGCCGTTCTCTAACCCTAACCCTAGCCCGGAACGGAAACCCACCACTAGCCCTACACCTTACCCTACGCCGTAGCCTACTCCTGTCCCGTACGCTGGCACTGATGCGTGCGTCAGCAGGTAGCCTGACCCTCCAACGTTTCTGTACCCTCACCGGTGCCCTAAGCCTTGCCGTTCCCTAACCCTAACCCTAGCCCGGAATGGAAACCCACCACCAGCCCTACACCTTATACTACGCCATAGCCTTCTCCTGGCCCGTACGCTGGTACTGACCCGTGCATCAGCACGTAACCTGACCCTCCCACGTTTCGGTACCCTCACCTGTGCCCTAAGCCTTGCCGTTCCCTAACCCTAACCCTACCCCGGAACGGAAACCCACCACCAGCCCTACACCTTACCCCCAAGCCTTAGCCTAATCCTGGCCCGTACTCTGGCACTGACCCTTGCGTCAGCACGCAGCCTGACCCTCCCACGTTTCCATACCCTCACCTGTGCCCTAAAGCTTGCCGTTCCCTAACCCTAACCCTAGCCCGGCAAGGAAACCCACCAGTAACCCTACACCTTACCCTCAAGCCGTAGCCTAATCCTGGCCCGTACGCTGGCACTGAACCGTGCGTCAGAACGTAGCCTGACCCTCCCACGTTTCCGTACCCTCACCTGTGCCCTAAGCCTTGCCGTTCCCTAACCCTAACCCTAGCCCGGCAAGGAAACCCACCAGTAACCCTACACCTTACCCTCAAGCCGTAGCCTAATCCTGGCCCGTACGCTGGCACTGACCCGTGCGTCAGAACGTAGCCTGACCCTTCGTACCCTCAACTGTGCCCTAAGCCTGGCCGTTCCCTAACCCTAACCCTAGCCCGGAACGGAAACCCACCCCAAGCCCTACACCTTACCCCCAAGCCTTAGCCTACTCCTGGCCCGTACGCGGGCACTGACCCGTGCGTCAGCATGTAGACTGACCCTCCCAAGTTTCCTTACCCTCACCTGTGCCCTAAGCCTTACCATTCCCTATCCCTTACCCTAGCCTGGAACGGAAACCCACCACAAGCCCTACACCTTACCCCCAAGCCGTAGCCTACTCCTGGCGTGTACGCTGGCACTGACCCGGGCGTCAGCACGTAGCATGACCCTCCCACGTTTCCGTACCCTCACCTGTGCCCTAAGCCTTGCCGTACCCTAACCCTAACCCTAGCACGGCAGGGAAACCCACCAGTAGCCCTACACCTTACCCTCAAGCCGTAGCCTAATCCTGGCACTTACGCTGGCACTGACCCGTGCGTAAGCACGTACCCTGACCCTCCCACGTTTCCGTACCCTCACCTGTGTCCTACGTCTTGCTGTTCCCTAACTCTAACCCTAGCCCGGAACGGAAACCCACCACCAGCCCTACACCTTACCCTACGCCGTAGCCTACTCCTGTCCCGTACCTGGCACTGACGCGTGCATCAGCAGGTAGCCTGACCCTCCCACCTTTCTGTACCCTCACCGGTGCCCTAAGCCTTGCCGTTCCCTAACCCTAACCCTAGCCCGGAACGGAAACCCACCACGAGCCCTACACCTTACCCTACGCCAGAGCCTTCTCCTGGCCCGTACGCTGACACTGACCCGTGCATCAGCACGTAACCTGACCCTCCCACGTTTCGGTACCCTCACCTGTGCCCTAAGCCTTGCCGTTCCCTAACCCTAACCCTAGCCCGGAACGGAAACCCACCACCAGCCCTACACCTTACCCCCAAGCCGTAGCCTAATCCTGGCACGTACGCTGGCACTGACATGTGCGTCAGCATGCAGCCTGTCCCTCCCATATTTCCGTACACTCACCTGTGCCCTAATCCTTGCCGTTCCCTAACCCTAACCCTAGCCCGGAACGGAAACACACCACCAGCCCTACACCTTACCCCAATCCGTAGCCTACTCCTGGCCCGTACGCTGGCACTGACCCGTGCGTCAGCACGTAGCCTGACCCTCCCACGTTTCCGTACCCTCACCTGTGCCCTAAGCCTTGCCGTTCCCTAACCCTAACCCTAGCCCGGAACGGAAACCCACCACCAGCCCTACACCTTACCCCAAGCCGTAGCCTACTCCTGGCCCGTACGCTGGCACTGACCCGTGCGTCAGCACGTAGCCTGACCGTCCCACGTTTCCCTACCCTCACCTGTGCCCTAAGCCTTGCCGTTCCCTAACCCTAACCCTAGCCCGGAACGGACCCACCACCAGCCCTACACCTTACCCTACGCCGTAGCCTACTCCTGGCCCGTACGCTGGCACTAACCCGTGTGTCAGAACGTAGCCAGACCCTCCCATGTTTCCGTACCCTCACCTGTGCCCTACACCTAGCCGTTCCCTAACCCTAACCCTAGCACAGTACGGAAACCCACCAGCAGCCCTACAACTTACCCCCAAACTGTAACCTACTCCTGGCCCTTACGCTGGCACTGACCCGTGTGTCAGCACGTAGCCTGACCCTCCCACGTTTCCTTACCCTCAACTGTGCCCTAAGCCTTGCCGTTCCCTAACCCTAACCCTAGCTCGGAACGGAAACCAACCACTAGCCCTACACCTTGCCCTACGCCGTAGCCTACTCCTGGCCCGTACGCTGGCACTGACACTTGCGTCAGCACGTAGCCTGACCCTTCCACTTTTCCGTACCCTCACCTGTGCCCTAAGCCTTGCCGTTCCCTAACCCTAACCCTAGCCCGGAACGGAAACCCACAACCAGCCCTACACCTTACCCTATGCCATAGCCTACTCCTGGCCCGTACGCTGGCACAGACCCGTGCATCAGCACGTATCCTGAACATCCCACGTTTCCGCACCCTCACCTGTGCCCTAAGCCTTGCCGTTCCCTAACCCTAAAGCTAGCCCCGAACGGAAACCCACCACCAGCCCTACACCATTCCGTACGCCGTAGCCTACTCCTGGCCCGTACGCTGGCACTGACCCGTGTGTCAGCACGTAGCCTGACCCTCCCACGTTTCCGTACCCTCACCTGTGCCCTAAGCCTTGCCGTTCCCTAACCCTAACCCTAGCCCAGAACGGAAACCCACCACCAGCCCTACACCTTACCCTACGCCGTAGCCTACTCCTGGCCCGTACGCTGGCACTGACCCGTGCGTCAGCACATAGCCTGACCCTCCCACGTTTCCGTACCATCAACTGTGCCCTAAGCCTTGCCGTTCCCTAACCCTAACCCTAGCCCGGCACGGAAACCCAACAGCAACCCTACACCTTACCCTCAAGCCATAGCCTACTCCTAGCCCGTACGCTGGCACTCACCCGTGCGTCAGCACGTAGCCTGACCCTCCCACGTTTCCGTACCCTCACCGGTGCCCTAAGCCTTACCATTCCCTAACCCTAACCCTAGCCCGGAACGGAAACCCACCACCAGCCCTACACCTTACACCCAAGCCGTAGCCTACTCCTGGCCCGTACGCTGGCACTAACCAGTGCGTTAGCACGTAGCCTGACCCTCCCACGTTTCCATACCCTCACCTGTGCCCTAAGCCTTGCCGTTCCCTAACCCTAACCCTAGCCCGGAACGGAAACCCACCACCATCCCTACACCTTACCCTACACCGTAGCCTACTCCTGGCCCGTACGCTGGCACTAACCCGTGTGTCAGAACGTAGCCCGACCCTCCCATGTTTCCGTACCCTCACCTGTGCACTAAACCTTGCCGTTCCCTAACCCTAACCCTAGCACAGTACGGAAACCCACCAGCAGCCCTACAACTTACCCCCAAGCTGTAACCTACTCCTGGCCCGTACGCTGGCACTGACCCGTGCGTCAGCACGTAGCCTGACCCTCCCACGTTTCCGTACCCTCACCTGTGCCCTAAGCCTTGCTGTTCCCTAACCCTAACCCTAGCCCGGATCGGAAACCCACCACCAGCCCTACACCTTACCCTACGACGTAGCCAACTCCTGGCCCGTACGCTGGCACTGACACGTGCGTTAGCACGTAGCCTGACCCTCCCACGTTGCCGTACCCTCACTTGTGCCCTAAGCCTTGCCGTTCCCTAACCCTAACCCTAGCCCGGAACGGAAACCCACCACAAGCCCCACAACTTACCCCCAAGCCGTAGCCTACTCCTGGCCCGTACGCTGGCACTGACCCGTGCGTCAGCATGTAGACTGACACTCACACGTTTGTGTAACCTCACCTGTGCCCTAAGCCTTGCCGTTCCCTAACCCTAACCCTAGCCCGGAACGGAAACCCACCAACAGCCCTATACCTTACCCTACGCAGTAGCCTACTCCTGGCCCGTACGCTGTCACGGAACCGTGGGTCAGCACGTAGCCTGACCCTGCCAAGTTTTCCTACCCTCAACTCTGCCCTAAGCCTGGCCGTTCCCTAACCCTAACCGTAGCCCAGAACGAAAACCCACCCCCAGCCCTACACCTTACCCCCAAGCCGTAGCCTACTCCTGGCCCGTACGCTGGCACTGACCCGTGCGTCAGCATGTAGACTGACCCTCCCACGTTTCCGTACCCTCACCTGTGCCCTAAGCCTTACCATTCCCTATCCCTTACCCTAGCCCGGAACGGAAACCCACCACCAGCCCTACACCTTACCCCCAAGCCGTAGCCTACTCCTGGCCCGTACGCTGGCACTGACCCGTGCGTCAGCACGTAGCCTGACCCTCCCACGTTTCTGTACCCTCATCTGTGCCCTAAGCCTTGCCGTTCCCTAACCCTAACCCTAGCCCGGAACAGAAAACCACCACCAGCCCTACACCTTACCCCCAAGCCGTAGTCTACTCTTGGCCCATACGCTGGCACTGACCCGTACGTCAGCACTTAGCCTGACCCTCGCACGTTTCCTTACCCTCAACTGTGCCCTAAGCCTTGCCGTTCCATAACCCTAACCCTAGCTCGGAACGGAAACCAACCACCAGCCCTACACCTTGCCCTACGCCGTAGCCTACTCCTGGCCCGTACGCTGGCACTGACCCGTGCGTCAGCACGTAGCCTGACCCTTCCACTTTTCTGTACCCTCACCTGTGCCCTAAGCCTTGCCGTTCCCTAACCCTAACCCTAGCCCGGAACGGAAACCCACAACCAGCCCTACACCTTACCCTGTGCCATAGCCTACTCCTGGCCCGTACGCTGGCACTGACCCGTGCATCAGCACGTATCCTGAACCTCCCACGTTTCCGCACCCTCACCTGTGCCCTAAGCCTTGCCGTACCCTAACCCTAACGCTAGCCCCGAACGGAAACCCACCACCAGCCCTACACCATTCCGTACGCCGTAGCCTACTCCTGGCCCGTACGCTGGAACTGACCCGTGCGTCAGCACGTAGCCTGACCCTCCCACGTTTCCGTACCCTCACCTGTTCCCTAAGCCTTGCCGTTCCCTAACCCTAACCCTAGCTCGGAAGGGAAACCCACCACCAGCCCTACACCTTACCCTACGCCGTAGCCTACTCCTGGCCCGTACGCTGGCCCTGACCCGTGCGTCAGCACGTAGCCTGAACCTCCCACGTTTCCGTACCCTCACCTGCGCCCTAAACCTTGCCGTTCTCTAACCCTAACCCTAGCCCGGAACGGAAACCCACCACTAGCCCTACACCTTACCCTACGCCGTAGCCTACTCCTGTCCCGTACGCTGGCACTGATGCGTGCGTCAGCAGGTAGCCTGACCCTCCAACGTTTCTGTACCCTCACCGGTGCCCTAAGCCTTGCCGTTCCCTAACCCTAACCCTAGCCCGGAATGGAAACCCACCACCAGCCCTACACCTTATACTACGCCATAGCCTTCTCCTGGCCCGTACGCTGGTACTGACCCGTGCATCAGCACGTAACCTGACCCTCCCACGTTTCGGTACCCTCACCTGTGCCCTAAGCCTTGCCGTTCCCTAACCCTAACCCTACCCCGGAACGGAAACCCACCACCAGCCCTACACCTTACCCCCAAGCCTTAGCCTAATCCTGGCCCGTACTCTGGCACTGACCCTTGCGTCAGCACGCAGCCTGACCCTCCCACGTTTCCATACCCTCACCTGTGCCCTAAAGCTTGCCGTTCCCTAACCCTAACCCTAGCCCGGCAAGGAAACCCACCAGTAACCCTACACCTTACCCTCAAGCCGTAGCCTAATCCTGGCCCGTACGCTGGCACTGACCCGTGCGTCAGAACGTAGCCTGACCCTCCCACGTTTCCGTACCCTCACCTGTGCCCTAAGCCTTGCCGTTCCCTAACCCTAACCCTAGCCCGGATCGGAAACCCACCACCAGCCCTACACCTTACCCTATGACGTAGCCAACTCCTGGCCCGTACGCTGGCACTGACCCGTGCGTCAGCACGTCGCCTGACCCTCCCACGTTTCCGTACCCTCACTTTTGCCCTAAGCCTTGCCGTTCCCTAACCCTAACCCTAGCCCGGAATGAAAACCCACCACCAGCCCCACAACTTACCCCCAAGCCGTAGCCTAATCCTGGCCCGTACCCTGGTACTGACCCGTGCGTCAGCATGTAGCCTGACACTCCTACGTTTGTGTACCCTCACCTGTGCCCTAAGCCTTGACGTTCCCTAACCCTAACCCTAGCCCAGAACGGAAACCCACCAACAGCCCTACACCTTACCCTACGCCGTAGCCTACTCCTGGCCCGTACGCTGTCACTGACCCGTGGGTCAGCACGTAGCCTGACCCTTCGTACCCTCAACTGTGCCCTAAGCCTGGCCGTTCCCTAACCCTAACCCTAGCCCGGAACGGAAACCCACCCCAAGCCCTACACCTTACCCCCAAGCCTTAGCCTACTCCTGGCCCGTACGCGGGCACTGACCCGTGCGTCAGCATGTAGACTGACCCTCCCAAGTTTCCTTACCCTCACCTGTGCCCTAAGCCTTACCATTCCCTATCCCTTACCCTAGCCTGGAACGGAAACCCACCACAAGCCCTACACCTTACCCCCAAGCCGTAGCCTACTCCTGGCGTGTACGCTGGCACTGACCCGGGCGTCAGCACGTAGCATGACCCTCCCACGTTTCCGTACCCTCACCTGTGCCCTAAGCCTTGCCGTACCCTAACCCTAACCCTAGCACGGCAGGGAAACCCACCAGTAGCCCTACACCTTACCCCCAAGCCTTAGCCTAATCCTGGCCCGTACGCTGGCACTGACATGTGCGTCAGCACGCAGCCTGACCCTCCCATATTTCCGTACACTCACCTGTGCCCTAATCCTTGCCGTTCCCTAACCCTAACCCTAGCCCGGAACGGAAACACACCACCAGCCCTACACCTTACCCCAAGCCGTAGCCTACTCCTGGCCCGTACGCTGGCACTGACCTGTGCGTCAGCACGTAGCCTGACCCTCCCACGTTTCCGTACCCTCACCTGTGCCCTAAGCCTTGCCGTTCCCTAACCCTAACCCTAGCCCGGAACGGAAACCCACCACCAGCCCTACACCTTACCCCCAAGCCGTAGCCTACTCCTGGCCCATACGCTGGCACTGACCCGTGCGTCAGCACTTAGCCTGACCCTCGCTCGTTTCCGAACCCTCACCTGTGCCCTAAGCCTTGCCGTTCCCTAACCCTAACCCTAGCCCGGAACGGAAACCCACCACCAGCCCTACACCTTACCCGAAGCCGTAGCCTACTCCTGGCCCGTACGCTGGCACTGGCCCGTCCGTCAGCACGTAGCCTGACCCTCCCACGTTTCCGTACTCTCACCTGTGCCCTAATCCTTGTCGTTCCCTAACCCTAACCCTAGCCAAACACGGAAACCCACCAGCAACCCTACACCTTACCCTCAAGCCGTAGCCTACTCCTGGCCCGTACGCTGGCACTGACCCGTGCGTCAGCACGTAGCCTGACCCTCCCACGTTTCCGTACCCTCACCTGTGCCCTAAGCCTTACCATTCCCTAACCCTAACCCTAGCCCGGAATGAAAACCCTCCACCAGCCCTACACCTTACCCCCAAGCTGTAGCATACTCCTGGCCCGTACCCTGCACTGACCCGTGCGTCAGCACGTAGCCTGACCCTCCCACGTTTCCGTACCCTCACCTGTTCCCTAAACCTTGCCGTTCCCTAACCCTAACCCTAGCTCGGAACGGAAACCCACCACCAGCCCTACACCTTACCCTACGCCGTAGCCTACTCCTGTCCGGTACGCTTGCCCTGACACGTGCGTCAGCACGTTGCCTGAAACTCCCACGTTTCCGTACCCTCACCTGCGCCCTAAACCTTGCCGTTCTCTAACCCTAACCCTAGCCCGGAACGGAAACCCACCACCAGCCCTACACCATACCCTACGCCGTAGCCTACTCCTGTCCCGTACGCTGGCACTGACGCGTGCGTCAGCAGGTAGCCTGACCCTCCCACGTTTCTGTACCCTCACCAGTGCCCTAAGCCTTGCCGTTCCCTAACCCTAACCCTAGCCCAGAACGGAAACCCACCACCAGCCCTACACCTTACCCTACGCCATAGCCTTCTCCTGGTCCGTACGCTGGCACTGACCCGTGCATCAGCACGTAACCTGACCCTCCCACGTTTCGGTACCCTCACCTTTGCCCTAAGCCTTGCCGCTCCCTAACCCTAACCCTAGCCCGGAACGGAAACCCACCACCAGCCCTACACCTTACCCTATGCCGTAGCCTACTCCTGGACCGTGCGCTGGCACTGACCTGTGCGTCAGCACGTAGCCTGACCCTCCCACATTTCCATACCCTCACCTGTGCCGTAAGCCTTGCCGTTCCCTAACCCTAACCCTAGCCCGGAACGGAAACCCACCACCAGTCCTACACCTTACCCCCAAGCCTTAGCCTACTCCTGGCCCGTACGCTGGCACTGACCCGTGCGTCAGCACGTAGCCTGACCCTCCCACGTTTCCGTGCCCTCACCTGTGCCCTAAACCTTGCCGTTCCCTAACCCTAACCCTAGCCCAGAACGGAAACCCACCACCAGCCCTACACTTTACCCTACGCCGTATCCTACTGCTGGCCTGTACGCTGGCACTGACCCGGGCGTCAGCAGGTAGCATGACCCTCCCACGTTTCCGAACCCTCACATGTGCCCTAAGCCTTGCCGTTCCCTAACCCTAACCCTAGCCCGGCACGGAAACCCACCAGTAGCCCTACACCATACCCTCAAGCCGTAGCCTAATCCTGGCCCGTACGCTGGCACTGACCCGTGCGTCAGCACGTAGCCAAACCCTCCCACGTTTCCGTACCCTCACCTGTGCCCTAAGCCTTGCCGTTCCCTAACCCTAACCCTAGCCCAGAACGGAAACCCACCACCAACCCTACACCTTACCCGCAAGCCGTAGCCTACTCCTGGCCCGTACGCTGGCACTGACCCATGCGTCAGCACGTAGACTGACCTTCCCACGTTTCCATACCCTCACCTGTGCCCTAAGCCTTGCCGTTCCCTACCCCTAACGGTAGCCCGGAACGGAAACCCACCACCAGCCCTACACCTTACCCTACGCCGTAGCCTACTCCTGGCCCGTACGCTGGCACTGACATGTGCGTCAGCACGTAGCCTGACACTCCCACGTTTCGGTACCCTCACCTGTGCCCTAAGCCTTGCTGTTCCCTAACCCTAACCCTAGCCAAGAACGGAAACCCACCACCAGCCCTACACCTTTCCCCCAAGCCGAAGCCTACTCCTGGCCCGTACGCTGGCACTGACCCGTGCGTCAGCACGTAGCCTGACCCTCCCACTTTTCTGTACCCTCACCTGTGCCCTAAGCCTTGCCGTTCCCTAACCCTAACCCTAGCCCGGAACTGAAACCCACCACCAGCCCTACACCTTACCCTACGCCATAGCCTACTCCTGGCCCGTACGCTGGCACTGACCCATGCATCAGCACGTAACCTGAACCTACCACGTTTCCGTACCCTCACCTGTGCCCTAAGCCTTGCCGTTCCCTAACCCAAACCCTAGCCCGGAACAGAAACCCACCACCAGCCCTACACCTTACCCCCAAGCCGTAGCCTACTCCTGGCCTGTACGCTGGCACTGACCCGTGCGTCAGTACATAGCCTGACCCTCCCACGTTTCCGTACCCTCACCTGTGCCCTAAGCCTTGCCGTTCCCTAACGCTAACCCTAGCCCAGGATGGAAACCCACCACCAGCCCTACACCTTACCCTACGCCGTAGCCTACTCCTGGCCCGTACGCTGGCACTGACCCGTGTGTCAGCACGTAGCGTGACCCTCCCACGTTTCCGTACCCTCACCTGTGCCCTAAGCCTTGCCGTTCCCTAACCCTAACCCTAGCCCAGAATGGAAACCCACCACCAGCCCTACACCTTACCCCCTAGCCAGCACGTAGCCTGACCCTCCAACGTTTCCGTACCCTCACCTGTGCCCTAAGCCTTGCCGTTCCCTAACCCTAACCCTAGCCCAGAATGGAAACCCACCACCAGCCCTACACCTTACCCCCTAGCCAGCACGTAGCCTGACCCTCCCACGTTTCCGTACCCTCACCTGTGCCCTAAGCCTTGCCGTTCCCTAACCCTAACCCTAGCCCAGAACAGAAACCCACCACCAACCCTACACCTTATCCGCAAGCCGTAGCCTACTCCTGGCCCGTACGCTGGCACTGACCCGTGCGTCAGCACGTAGCCTGACCCTCCCACGTTTCCGTACCCTCACCTGTGCCCTAAGCCTTGCCGTTCCCTAACCCTAACCCTAGCCCGGAATGGAAACCCACCACCAGCCCTACACCTTACCCTACGCCTTAGGCTACTCCTGGCCCGTACGCTGTCACTGACCCGTGCGTCAGCACGTAGCCTGACCCTCCCACGTTTCCGTACCGTCACCTGTGCCCTAAGCCTTGCCGTTCCCAAACCATAACCCTAGCCAGGAACGGAAACCCACCACCAGCCCTACACATTACCCCAAGCCGTAGCCTACTCCTGGCCCGTATGCTGGCACGGACCCGTGCGTCAGCACGCAGCCTGACCCTCCCATATTTCCGTAGCCTCACCTGTGCCCTAAGCCTTGCCGTTCCCTAACCCTAACCCTAGCCCGGAACGGAAACCCACCACCATCCCTACAACTTACCCGCAAGCCGTAGCCTACTCCTGGCTCGTACGCTGGCACTGACCCGTGCGTCAGCACATAGCCTGACCCTCCCACGTTTCCGTACCCTCACCTGTGCCCTAAGCCTTGCTGTTCCCTAACCCTAACCCTAGCCCGGAATGGAAACCAACCACCAGCCCTACACCTTACCCTACGCCTTAGCCTGCTCCTGGCCCGTACGCTGGCACTGACCCGTGCGTCAGCACGTAGCCTGACCCTCCCACGTTTCCGTACCCTCACCTGTGCCCTAAGCCTTGCCGTTCCGTAACCCTAATGCTAGCCCGGAACGGAAACCCACCACCAGCCCTACACCTTTCCCTAGGCCGTAGCCTACTCCTGGCCCGTACGCTGTCACTGACCCGTGCGTCAGCACGTAGCCTGACCCTCCCACGTTTCCATACCCTCACCTGTGCCCTAAGCCTTGCCGTTCCCTAACCCTAACCCTAGCCCGGAACGGAAACCCACCACCAGCCCTACACCTTACTCTACGCCGTAGCCTGCTCCTGGCCCGTACGCTGGCACTAACCCGTACGTCAGCACGTAGCCTGACCCTCCCACGTTTCCGTACCCTCACCTGCGCCCTAAGCCTTGCCGTTCCCTAACCCTAACCCTAGCCCAGAACAGAAACCCACCACCAGCCCTACACCTTACCCCCAAGCCGTAGCCTACTCCTGGCCCGTACGTTGGCACTGACCCGTGTGTCAGCATGTAGCCTGACCCTCCCACGTTTCCGTACCCTCACCTCTGCCCGAAGCCTTGCCGTTCCCTAACCCTAACCCTAGCCCGGAACGGAAACCCACCACCAGCCCTATACCTTTCCCTACGCTGTAGCCTACTCCTGTCCCGTACGCTGTCACTGACCCGTGCGTCAGCACGTAGCCTGACCCTCCCACGTTTCCGTACCCTCACTTGTGCCCTAAGCCTTGCCATTCCCTAACCCTAACCTTAGCCCAGAATGGAAACCCACCACCAGCCCTACACCTTACCCTACGCCGTACCCTACTCCTGGCCCGTACGCTGGCACTGACCCGTGCGTCAGCACGTAGCCTGACCCTCCCACGTTTCCGTACCCTCACCTGTGCCCTAAGCCTTGCCGTTCCCTAACCCTAACCCTAGTCCGGAACGGAAACCCACCACCAGCCCTACACTTTACCCTATGCCGTAGCCTACTCCTGGCCTGTACGCTGGCAGTGACCCGTGCGTCACCACGTAGCCTGACCCTCCCACGTTTCCGTACCCTCACCTGTGCGCTAAGCCTTGCCGTTCCCTAACCCTAACCCTAGCCTGGAACGGAAACCCACCACCAGCCCTACACCTTACCCTATGCTGTAGCCTACTCCTGGCCCGAACCTGGCACTGACCCGTACTGGGGCTCAGGCTAGGACTGAGGCTGGGGCTAGGGCTAGGGCTAAGGCTCGGCCTGGTCCTTCGTCTACGGCTGGGGTATGGGCTGTGGCTAAGGCTAGGGTTAGGCCCTTAGTTAGGAATAGTGTCACGGCCTTAGTTTATGTCACTGTCATGGCCTTAGGTTTAGCATCAGAGCTTTTGTTAGGTATAATGACAGGGCCTGAGTTAGTAGTAGTGTCAAGGCATGTGTTAAGGACAGTGTCAGGGCAAGGTCTAGGAGAAGCATAAGGGCCTTTGTAGGATAAGCATCAGAGGCTGGGGCTCGGGTTTGGGTTGGGGCTGGGACTGGGGCTGGGCTGGGGCTGGGGCTGGGCCTGGGCCTGGGGCTGGGGCTGGGGCTGGGGCTGGGGCTGGGGCTAGGGCTAGGGCTAGGCCCTTAGTTAGGAATAGTGTCAAGGCCTTAGTTAGTGTCACTGTGAAGGCCTTAGTTAGGGTTAGCATCAGAGCTTTCGTTAGGTATAATGACAGGGCCTGAGTTAGTAGTAGTGTCAAGGCCTGAGTTAAGGACCGTGTCAGGGCAAGGCCTAGGAGGAGCATAAGTGCCTCTGTAGGATCAGCATCAGGGGATGGGGTTCGGCCTGGGGCTGGGGCTAGGACTGGTGCTGGGGCTGGGGCTAGGGCTAGGGCTGGGCCTGGGGCTGGGGCTTGGGCTGGCGCTGGGGCTAGGGCTAGGGCTACGCCCTTAGTTAGGAATAGTGTGAAGGCCTTAGTTAGGGTCACAGTCAGGGCCTTACTTAGGGTTAGCGTCAGAGCCTACGATAGGTATAATGTCAGGGAATGAGTTAGAAGTAGTGTCAGGGCCTTAGTGAGGGACAGTATCGGGGCCTCAGTTAGGAGGAGCGTCAGAGCCTTTTTTATGTATAATGGCAGGGCCAGAGTTAGGAGGACATCCAGTCCCTTAGACAGGAACACTGTCAGGGCCTTAGTTAGGGACAGTATTACAGCCTGAATTATTAGTACTGTCAAGGCCTGAGTTAAGGACAGTGTCAGGGCAAGGCCTAGGAGGAGCAAAAAGCCCTCTATAGGATCAGCATCAGGGGCTGGGGCTGCGGCTGGGACTGGACCTGGGGCCTTATTTAGAAATAGTGTCAAGGCCTTAGTTACCACATTGTCAGGAGAAGGCCTAGGAGGATCATAAGGGCCTCTATAGGATCAGCATCAGGGGCTAGGGCTGAGGCTGGGGCTAGGGCTGGGGTTGGGGCTAGGGCTGGAGCTGGGGCTAGGGGTCAGGCTAGGGCTGGGTCCTTAGTTAGTGTCACTGTCAGGGCCTTAGTTAGGTTTAGCATCTGAGCTTTCGTTAGGTATAATGACAGGGCCTGAGTTAGTAGTAGTGTCAAGGCCTGAGTTAAGGACAGTGTCAGGGCAAGGCCTAGGAGGAGCATAAGGGCCTCTGTAGGATCAGCATCAGGGGATGGGGTTGGGCCTGGGGCTGTGGCTGGGGCTTGGGCTGGGGCTGGGGCTGGAGCTGGGGCTAAGGCTAAGACTAGGGCTGGGTCTCGGGCTAGTGCTGGGGCTAGGGCTGGGGCTGCGGCTGGGACTGGGGCTGGGGCTGGGCTTGGGACTGGGGCTAGGGCTAGGGCTGGGGCTAGGGCTGGGGCTGGGGCTGGGGCTAGGTTTAGGGCTAGGCCCTTAGTTAGGTATAGGGTCAAGGCCTTACTTAAGGACAGTGTCAGGGCAAGGCCTAGGAGGAGCATAAAGGCCTCTATAGGATCAGCATCAGGGGCTGGGGCTGAAGATGGGGCTGGACTTGGGGCCTTAGTTAGAAACAGTGTCAAGGCCTTAGTTACCACATTGTCAGGGGAAGGCCTAGGAGGATCGCAAGGGCCTCTATAGCATCAGCATAAGGGGCTAGGAATGGGACTGGGGCGGGGGTTGCGGCTAGGGCTGGGACTGTGGCTGCGGCTAGGGCTAGGGCTGGGGCTGGGGCTTGGGCTCGGGCTGCGGCTGGGGCTAGGGCTGGGGCTGGGGCTAGGGCTGGGTCTGGGTCTAGTGCTGTGGCTGGGTCTGTGGCTGTGGCTGGGGCTGGGGCTGGGGCTGGGGCTGCGGCTGGGGCTGGGACTGTGGCTGGGGCTGGGGATGGGACAGTGGCTGGGGCTGGGGCTGGGGCCAGGCCTAGGGCTAGGGCTGGGGCTAGGGCTGGGGCTGGGCCTGGGCCTAGGTTTAGGGCTAGGCCCTTAGTTAGGAATAGGGTCAAGCCCTTACTTAAGGACAGTGTCAGGGCAAGGCCTAGGAGGAGCACAAAGGCCTCTATATGATCAGCATCAGGGGCTGGGGCTGCGGCTGGGGCTGGACCTGGGGCCTTAGTTAGAAATAGTGTCAAGGCCTTAGTTACCTCATTGTCAGGGGAAGGCCTAGGAGGATCATAAGGGCCTCTATAGGATCAGCATCAGGGGCTAGGGCTGGGGCTGGGGCTAGGGCTGGGGTTGGTGCTAGGGCTGGAGCTGGGGCTAGGGGTCAGGCTAGGGCTGGGGCCTTAGTTAGTGTCACTGTCAGGGCCCTAGTTAGGTTTAGCATCAGAGCTTTCGTTAGGTATAATGACATGGCCTGAGTTAGTAGTAGTGTCAAGGCCTGAGTTAAGGACAGTGTCAGGGCAAGGCCTAGGAGGAGCATAAGAGCCTCTGTAGGATCAGCATCAGGGGATGGTGTTCGGCCTGAGGCTGGGGCTAGGACTGGAGCTGGGGCTGGGGCTAGGGCTAGGGCTGGGCCTGGGGCTGGGGCTGGGGCTAGTGCTGGTGCTGGGGCTTGGACTGGGGCTGCGGCTATGGCTAGGGCTACGCCCTTAGTTAGGAATAGTGTGAAGGACTTAGGGTCACATTCACGGCCTTACTTAGGGTTAGCGTCAGAGCCTACGTTAGGTATAATGTCAGGGCATGAGTTAGAAGTGGTGTCAGGGCCTTAGTGAGGGACAGTATCGGGGCCTCGGTTAGGATGATCGTCAGTGCTTTTTTTATGTATAATTGCAGGACCAGAGTTAGGAGGACATCCAGTCCCTTAGACAGGGACACTGTCAGGGCCTTAGTTAGGGACAGTATCACAGCCTGAGTTATTAGTAGTGTCAAGGCCTGAGTTAAGGACAGTGACAGGGAAAGGCCTAGGAGGAGCATAAGGGCCTCTGTAGGATCAGCATCAGGGGATGGGTTTCGGCCTGGGGCTGGGGCTCGGGCTAGGGCTAGGGCTAGGTCTGTAGCTGGGGCTTGGGCTGGGGCTGGGACTGCAGCTGGAGCTGGGTCTGAGGCTAAGGCTAGGGCTGGGGCTGGGGCTAGTGCTGGGGCTGTGGCTGGGGCTGGGGCTGGGACTGGGGCTAGGGCTAGGGCTGGGGCTAGGGCTGGGGCTGGGGCTAGTGCTGGGGCTGTGGCTGGGGCTGGGGCTGGGACTGGGGCTAGGGCTAGGGCTGGGGCTAGGGCTGGGGCTGGGGCTGGGGCTAGCTTTAGGGCTAGGGCCTTAGTTAGGTATAGGGTCAAGGCCTTACTTAAGGACAGTGTCAGGGCAAGGCCTAGGAGGAGCACAAAGGCCTCTATAGGATCAGCATCAGGGGCTGGGGCTGCGGCTCGGGCTGGACCTGGGGACTTAGTTAGAAATAGTGTCAAGGCCTTAGTTACCACATTGTCAGGAGAAGGCCTAGGAGGATCATAAGGGCCTCTATAGGATCAGCATCAGGGGCTAGGGCTGGGGTTGTTGCTAGGGCTGGGGCTGGGGCTGGGGCTGGGGCTTGGGCTCGGGCTGGGGCAGGGGCTAGGGCTGGGGCTAGGGCTGGGTCTGGGGCTAGTGCTGGGGCTGGGGCTGGGGCTGGGACTGGGACTGGGGCTAGGGCTAGGGCTAGGGCTGAGGCTAGGGTTGGGGCTGTGGCTAGTGCTGGGGCGGGGGCGGGGGCTGGGGCTGGGACTGGGGCCAGGGCTAGGGCTGCGGCTAGGGCTGGGGCTGGGGCTGGGGCTAGGGCTACGGCTGGGCCTGGGACTTGGGCTGGGGCTGGGGCTAGGGCTAGGGCTCCGCCCTTAGTTAGCAATAGTGTGAAGGCCTTAGTTAGGGTCACAGTCAGGGCCTTACTTAGAGTTAGCATCAGAGCCTACGTTAGGTATAATGTCAGAGCATGAGTTAGAAGTAGTGTCAGGGCCTTAGTGAGGGACAGTATCGGGGCCTCAGTTAGGACGAGCGTCAGAGATTTTTTTATGTATAATGGCAGGGCCAGAGTTAGGAGGACATCCAGTCCCTTAGACAGGGACACTGTCAGGGACTTAGTTAGGGACAGTATCACAGCCTGAGTTATTAGTAGTGTCAAGGCCTGAGTTAAGGACAGTGTCAGGGCGAGGCCTAGGAGGAGCATAAGGGCCTCTGTAGGATCAGCATCAGGGGCTGGGGTTGTGCCTGGGGCTGTGGCTGGGGCTGGGGCTGGGGCTGGAGCTGGGGCTGGGGCTGGGGCTAGGGCTGGGTCTGCGGCTAGTGCTGAGGCTAGGGCTGGGGCTGGGGCTGGGGCTGGGACTGGGGCTAGGGTTGGACTTGGGTCCTTAGAAACAGTGTCAAGGCCTTAGTTCCCACATTGTCAGGGGAAGGCCTAGGAGGATCGCAAGGGCCTCTATAGGATCAGCATCAGGGGCTAGGGCTGGGGCTGGGGCTAGGGCTGGGGTTGGGGCTAGGGCTGGGACTGCAGCTGCGGCTAGGGCTAGGGCTGGGGCTGGGGCTTGGGCTCAGGCTGGGGCTGGAGCTAGGGCTATGTCTGGGGCCAGTGCTGGGGCTGGGGCTGGGGCTGGGGATGGGGCTGGGACTGGGGCTAGGCCTAGGGCTGCGGCTAGGGCTGGGGCTGGGGCTAGTGCTGGGGCGGGGGCGGGGGCTGGGACTGGGGCGAGTGCTGGGCCTGTGGCTGGGGCTGGGACTGGGGCCAGGGCTAGGGCTGCGGCTAGGGCTGGGGCTGGGGCTGGGGCTGGGGTTAGCTTTAGGACTAGGGCCTTAGTTAGGAATGGGGTCAAGGCCTTACTTAAGGACTGTGTCAGGGCAAGTCCTAGGAGGAGCATAAAGGCCTCTATAGGATCAGCATCAGGGGCTGGGGCTGCGGCTGGGACTGGACCTGGGGCCTTATTTAGAAATAGTGTCAAGGCCTTAGTTACCACATTGTCAGGAGAAGGCCTAGGAGGATCATAAGGGCCTCTATAGGATCAGCATCAGGGGCTAGGGCTGGGGCTGGGGCTAGGGCTGAGGTTGGGGCTATGGCTGGAGCTGGGGCTAGGGGTCAGGCTAGGGCTGTGGCCTTAGTTAGTGTCACTGTCAGGGCCTTAGTTAGGTTTAGCATCTGAGCTTTCGTTAGGTATAATGACAAGGCCTGAGTTAGTAGTAGTGTCAAGGCCTGAGTTAAGGACCGTGTCAGGGCAAGGCCTAGGAGGAGCATAAGGGCCTCTGTAGGATCAGCATCAGGGGATGGGGTTCGGCCTGGGGCTGGGGCTAGGACTGGGGCTGGGGCGAGGGCTAGGGTTGGGCCTGGGGCGGGGGCTGGGACTGGGGCTAGGGCTAGGGCTGAGGCTGGGGCTGGGGCTGGGGCTAGTGCTGGGGATGGGGATGGGGCTGGGACTGGGGCTTGGGCTGGGGCTGGGGCTAGGGCTGGGGCTGGGGCTGGGGCTAGTGCTGGAACTGCGGCTACGGCTAGGGCTGGGGCCGGAGCTTGGCCTCGGCCTGGGGCTGGGGCTAGGGATGGGGCTGGGGCTGGGGCTGAGGCTGGGTTTGGGGCTAGTGCTGTGGCTGTGCCTGGGGATGTGGCTGGGGCTGGGGATGGGACTGCGGCTAGGGCTAGGGCTGAGTCTAGGGCTGGGGCTGGGGCGGGGGCTGGGGCTAGGTTTAGGGCTAGGCCCTTAGTTAGGAATAGGGTCAAGGCCTTACTTAAGGACAGTGTCAGGGCAAGGCCTAGGAGGAGCAAAAAGGCCTCTATAGGATCAGCATCAGGGGCTGGGGCTGCGGGTGGGGCTGGACCTGGGGCCTTAGTTAGAAATAGTGTCAATTCCTTAGTTACCACGTTGTCAGGAGAAGGCCTAGGAGGATCATAAGGGCCTCCATAGGATCAGCATCAGGGGCTAGGGCTGGGGCTGGGGCTGGGGCTGGGGCTGGGGCTGAGGCTGGGGCTGTGGCTGGGGCTGGGGCTAGTACTGGGGCTGGGGTTGGGGCTGTGACTTTGGTTAGGGCTTGGGCTGCGGCTGGGGCTGGGGCTGGGACTGGGGCTAGGGTTAGGGCTGTGGCTTCGGCTGGGGCTGGGGCTGGGGCTGGGGCTAGGGCTGGGTCTAAGTCTGAGGCTAGGGCTGGGGCTGGGGCTGGGGCTAGTGCTGGGGCTGGGGCTCTGACTGGGGCTAGGGCTAGGGCTGCGGCTAGGGCTGGGGCTGGGGCTGAGGCTAGGGCTGGGGCTGGGGCAAGGGCTGGGGCAGGCGCTAGTGCTGGGGCTGGGACTGGGGCTTGGGCTCCGTCTAGGGCTGGGGCTAGGGCTGGGGCTAGGGCTGGGGCTGGGACTGGGGCTGGGGCTGGGACTGGGGATAGGGCTAGGGCTGCGGCTTCGGCTGGGGCTCGGGCTGGGGCTCGGGCTGGGGCTGGGGCTGGGGCTGGGGCTGGGGCTAGTGCTGGGACTGGGACTGGGGCTGGGGCTGGGACTGGGGATAGGGCTAGGGCTGCGGCTGGGGCTGGGGCTGGGACTGGGGATAGGGCTAGGGCTGCGGCTGGGGCTGGGGCTGGGACTGGGGATAGGGCTAGGGCTGCGGCTTCGGCTGGGGCTGGGGCTTCGGCTGGGGCTGGGGCTGGGGCTGGGACTGGGACTGGGGCTGGGGCTGGGGCTGGGGCTGGGGCTAGGGCTGGATCTGGGGCTAGTGCTGTGGCTGTGGCTGGGGCTGGGACTGGGGCTGGGACTGGGGCTAGGGCTAGGGCTGGGGCTGGGGCTGGGCCTGGGGCTAGGGCTGGAGCTGGGCTGAGTCTAAGGCTAGGGCTGGGTCTGCAGCTAGTGCTGGGGCTGTGGCTGGGGCTTGGGCTCGAGCTGGGGCTGGGGCTAGGGTTGGGGCTAGGGCTGGGGCTGGCGCTGGGGCTAGGGCTGGGGCTAGGGCTGGGGCTAGGGCTGGGGCTGGGGCTGGGGCTAGGGCTGGGGCTGGGACTGGGGCTAGGGCTAGGGCTGCGGCTGGGGCTGGGACTGGGGCTAGGGCTAGGGCTGCGGCTTCGGCTGGGGCTGGGGCTGGGACTGGGGCTGGGGCTGGGGCTGGGGCTGGGGCTGGGGCTAGGTTTAGGGCTAGGCCGTTAGTTAGGAATAGGTTCAAGGCCTTACTTAAGGACAGTGTCAGGGCAAGGCCTAGGAGGAGCAAAAAGGCCTCTATAGGATCAGCATCAGAGGCTGGGGCTGCGGCTGGGGCTGGACTTGGGGCCTTAGTTAGAAATAGTGTCAAGTCCTTAGTTACCACGTTGTCGGGAGGCGGCCTAGGAGGATCATAAGGGCCTCTATAGGATCAGCATCAGGGGCTAGGGCTGGGGCTGGGGCTAGGACTGGGGTTGGTGCTAGGGCTGGGACTGTGCTGCGGCTAGGGCTAGGGCTGGGGCTGGGGCTTGGGCTCGGGCTGGGGCTGGGGCTAGGGCTGGGGCTAGGGCTGGGGCTGGGGCTAGGGCTGGGTCTGGGGATAGTGCTGTGGCTGCGGCTTCGGCTGGGGCTCGGGCTGGGGCTGGGGCTGGGGCTGGGGCTGGGGCTAGTGCTGGGACTGGGACTGGGGCTGGGGCTAGGACTGGGGATAGGGCTAGGGCTGCGGCTCGGGCTGGGACTGGGGATAGGGCTAGGGCTGCGGCTTCGGCTGGGGCTGGGAATGGGGATAGGGCTAGGGCTGCGGCTTCGGCTGGGGCTGGGACTGGGGCTGGGGCTGGGGCTGGGTCTGGGGATAGTGCTGTGGCTGTGGCTGGGGCTGGGGCTGGGACTGGGGCTAGGGCTAGGGCTGAGGCTAGGACTGGGGCTGGGGCTGGGGCTAGTGCTGGGGCTGGGGCTGGGAGTGGGGCTAGGTCTGGGGCTGGGGCTGGGGCTGGGGCTAGGGCTGGGACTGGGGCTAGTGCTGGGAATGAGGCTGTGGCTAGGGCTAGGGCTGGGGCTAGGGCTTGGCCTCGGCCTGGGGCCGGGGCTAGGGATGGGGCTGGGGCTGGGGCTAGTGCTGTGGCTGTGACTGGGGCTGGGGCTACGGCTGGGCCTGGGACTTGGGCTAGGGCTGGGGCTGCGGCTAGGGCTGGTGCTCGGGCTGGGGCTCGGCTAGGGCTAGGGCTGGGGCTGGGACTGGGGCTGGGGCTGGGGCTTGCGCTCAGTCTAGGGCTGGGGCTAGGGCTGGGGCTAGGGCTGGGGCTGGGGCTAGTGCTGGGGCTAGGGCTGGGGCTGGGGCTAGGGCTGGGGCTGAGGCTAGGGCTGGGGCTGGGGCTGGGACTGGGGCTGGGGCTGGGGCTGGGGCTTGCGCTCGGTCTAGGGCTGGGGCTAGGGCTGGGGCTAGGGCTGGGGCTAGGGCTGGGGCTGGGGCTAGTGCTGGGGCTAGGGCTGGGGCTGGGGCTAGGGCTGGGGCTGGGGCTGGGGCTAGGGCTGGGGCTGGGGCTAGTGCTGGGGCTAGGGCTGGGGCTGGGGCTAGGGCTGGGGCTGGGGCTAGGGCTGGGGCTGGGGCTGGGGCTAGGGCTGCGGCTTCGGCTGGGGCTGGGTCTGGGGCTGGGGCTGGGCCTGAGGATAGGGCTGGGGCTGAGGCTGGGGCTGGGGCTGTGGCTAGTGCTGGGGCTGGGGCTGGGGCTGTGACTGGGGCTAGGGCTAGGGCTGCGGCTAGGGCTGGGGCTGGGGCTGGGGCTGAGGCTAGGGCTGGCGCTGGGGCTGTGGCAGGGGCTAGTGCTGGGGCTGGGGCTGGGTTTGGGCCTGGGGCTAGGGCTGGGGCTAGGGCTAGGGCTGGGGCTGGGGCTTGTGTTCGGGCTGGGGCCAGGGCTGGGGCTGGGGCTAGGGCTGGGTTTGGGGCTGGGGCTAGGGCTGGGGCTAGGGCTGGGGCTGGGGCTAGTGCTGGGGCTAGGGCTGGGGCTGGCGCTGGGGCTAGGGCTGGGGCTAGGGCTGGACCTGGGGCCTTAGTTAGAAATAGTGTCAAGGCCTTAGTTACCACACTGTCAGGGGAAGGCCTAGGAGGATCGCACGGGCCTCTATAGGATCAGCATAAGGGGCTAGGAATGGGGCTTCAGCGGGGGTTGGGGTTAGGGTTAGGGCTGGGATTGTGGCTACGGCTAGGCCTAGGGCTGGGCCTGGGGCTTGGGCTCGGGCTGGGGCTGGGGCTGAGGCTAGGGCTGGGGCTAGGGCTGGGGCTGGGGCTAGGGCTGGGTCTGGGGCTAGTGCTGTGGCTGGGGCTGGGGCTGGGGCTAGGGCTGCGGCTGGGGCTGGGGCTAGTGCTGGGGCTGGGGCTTGGGCTGGGGCTGCGGCTAGGGCTAGGGCTACGCCCTTAGTTAGGAATAGTGTGAAGGCCTTAGTTAGGGTCACAGTCAGGGCCTTACTTAGGGTTAGCGTCAGAGCCTACGTTAGGTATAATGTCAGGGCATGAGTTAGAAGTAGTGTCAGGGCCTTAGTGAGGGACAGTATCGGGGCCTCGGTTAGGACGAGCGTCAGAGCTTTTTTTATGTATAATGGCAGGGTCAGAGTTAGGAGGACATCCAGTCCCTTAGACAGGGATACTGTCAGGGCCTTAGGAACAGTATCACAGCCTGAGTTATTAGTAGTGTCAAGGCCTGAGTTAAGGACAGTGTCAGGGAAAGACCTAGGAGGAGCATTAAGGGCCTCTGTAGGATCAGCATCAGGGGATGAGTTTCGGCCTGGGGCTTGGGCTGGGGCTAGGGCTAGGGCTAGGTCTGTGGCTGGGGCTGGGGCTGGGGCTGGGGCTGCGG
The DNA here is from genome assembly GCF_964341445.2 of Mesoplodon mirus. Classification (NCBI taxonomy): domain Eukaryota; kingdom Metazoa; phylum Chordata; class Mammalia; order Artiodactyla; family Ziphiidae; genus Mesoplodon; species Mesoplodon mirus. The sequence goes on from NW_028295379.1 coordinate 315,425, forward strand.
CTGGAGCTGGGGCTGAGGCTAAGGCTAGGGCTGGGTCTGGGGCTAGTGCTGGGGCTGGGGCTGAGGCTGGGGCTGGGACTGGGGCTAGGGCTAGGGCTGGGGCTAGGGCTGGGGCTGGGGCTGGGGTTAGGTTTAGGGCTAGGGCCTTAGTTAGGTATAGGGTCAAGGCCTTACTTAAGGACAGTGTCAGGGCAAGGCCTAGGAGGAGCACAAAGGCCTCTATAGGATCAGCATCAAGGCATGGGGCTGCGGCTGGGGCTTGGGCTCGAGCTGGGGCTGGGGCTAGGGTTGGGGCTAGGGCTGGGGCTGGCGCTGGGGCTAGGGCTGGGGCTAGGGCTGGGGCTAGGGCTGGGGCTGGGGCTAGGGCTGGGGCTGGGGCTGGGGTTAGGGCTGGGGCTGGGGCTGGGGCTGGGGCTGGGACTGGGGCTAGGGCTAGGGCTGCGGCTGGGGCTGGGACTGGGGCTAGGGCTAGGGCTGCGGCTTCGGCTGGGGCTGGGACTGGGGCTGGGGCTGGGGCTTGGGCTCGGGCTGGGGCTGGGGCTGGGGCTGGGGCTGGGGCTGGGGCTGGGGCTGGGACTGGGGCTGGGCCTAGGGCTGCGGCTGGGGCTGGGACTGGGGCTAGGGCTAGGGCTGCGGCTTCGGCTGGGGCTGGGACTGGGGCTGGGGCTGGGGCTTGGGCTCGGGCTGGGGCTGGGGCTAGGGCTGGGGCTGGGGCTGGGGCTGGGGCTTGGGCTCGGGCTGGGGCTGGGGCTAGGGCTGGGGCTAGGGCTGGGGCTGGGGCTAGGGCTGGGTCTGGGGATAGTGCTGTGGCTGGGGCTGGGGCTGGGACTGGGGCTAGGGCTAGGGCTGAGGCTAGGACTGGGGTTGGGGTTGGGGCTGGGGCTGGGGCTAGTGCTTGGGGTGGGGCTGGGAGTGGGGCTAGGTCTGGGGCTGGGGCTGGGGCTGGGGCTAGGGCTGGGGCTGGGGCTGGGCCTAGGGCTAGGGCTGCGGCTAGGGCTGGTGCTGGGGCTGGGGCTGAGGCTAGGGCTGGGGCTGGGGCTGGAGCTGGGCTGAGGCTAAGGCTAGGGCTGGGTCTGGAGCTAGGGCTGGGGCTGGGGCTGGGGCTAGGGCTGGGGCTAGGGCTGGGGCTGTGGCTGGGGCTTGGGCTCGAGCTGGGGCTAGGGCTGGGGCTGGGGCTGGGGCTGGGACTGTGGCTAGGGCTTGGGCTGCGGCTGGGGCTGGGGCTGGGACTGGGGCTAGGGCTAGGGCTGTGGCTTCGGCTGGGGCTGGGGCTGGGGCTGGGGCTAGGGCTGGGGCTAAGTCTGAGGCTAGGGCTGGGGCTCAGGGTGGGGCTGGGGCTGGGGCTGGGGCTAGTGCTGGGGCTGGGGCTCTGACTGGGGCTAGGGCTAGGGCTGCGGCTAGGGCTGGGGCTGGGGCTGAGGCTAGGGCTCGGGCTGGGGCTAGGGCTGGGGCAGGCGCTAGTGCTGGGGCTGGGACTGGGGCTTGGGCTCCGTCTAGGGCTGTGGCTAGGGCTGGGGCTAGGGCTGGGGCTGGGACTGGGGCTAGGGCCAGGGCTGCGGCTGGGGCTGGGGCTGGGGCTGGGACTGGGGATAGGGCTAGGGCTGCGGCTTCGGCTGGGGCTCGGGCTGGGGCTGGGGATGGGGCTGGGGCTAGTGCTGGGACTGGGACTGGGGCTGGGGCTGGGGCTGGGGCTGTGGCTAGGGCTGGATCTGGGGCTAGTGCTGTGGCTGTGGCTGTGGCTGGGGCTGGGACTGGGGCTGGGACTGGGGCTAGGGCTAGGGCTGGGGCTGGGGCTGGGGCTGGGTCTGGAGCTAGTGCTGGGGCTGTGGCTGGGGCTTGGGCTCGAGCTGGGGCTGGGGCTACGGTTGGGGCTAGGGCTGGGGCTGGCGCTGGGGCTAGGGCTGGGGCTAGGGCTGGGGCTAGGGCTGGGGCTGGGGCTGGGGCTAGGGCTGGGGCTGGGGTTAAGGCTGGGGCTGGGGCTGGGACTGGGGCTAGGGCTAGGGCTGCGGCTGGGGCTGGGACTGGGGCTAGGGCTAGGGCTGCGGCTTCGGCTGGGGCTGGGGCTGGGGCTGGGGCTAGGGCTAGGGCTGAGGCTAGGACTGGGGTTGGGGTTGGGGCTGGGGCTGGGGCTAGTGCTGGGGCTGGGGCTAGGAGTGGGGCTAGGTCTGGGGCTGGGGCTAGGGCTGGGACTGGGACTGGGGCTGGGGCTGGGGCTGGGGCTAGGGCTAGGGCTGCGGCTAGGGCTGGGGCTGGGGCTGGGGCTGAGGCTAGGGCTGGGGCTGGGGCTGGAGCTGGGCTGAGGCTAAGGCTAGGGCTGGGTCTGGAGCTAGGGCTGGTTCTGGAGCTAGGGCTGGGGCTGGGGCAAGGGCTGGGGCTGGGGCTGGGGCTGGGGCTGGGGCTTGGGCTCGAGCTGGGGCTGGGGCTGGGGCTGGGGCTGGGGCTGGGGATGGGACTGGGGCTAGGGCTTGGGCTACGGCTGGGGCTGGGGCTGGGACTGGGGCTAGGGCTAGGGCTGTGGCTTCGGCTGGGGCTGGGGCTGGGGCTAGGGCTGGGGCTAGGGCTGAGGCTAGGGCTGGGGCTCAGGCTGGGGCTGGGGCTGGGGCTGGGGCTAGTGTCAAGTCCTTAGTTACCACGTTGTCAGGAGAAGGCCTAGGAGGATCATAAGGGCCTCTATAGGATCAGCATCAGGGGCTAGGGCTGGGGCTGTGGCTAGGGCTAGGGCTGGGGCTGTGGCTAGGGCTGGGGTTGGGGCTAGGGCTGGGGCTGGGGCTGAGGCTAGGGCTGGGGCTGGGGCTAGGGCTGGGACTGGGACTGGGGCTGGGGATGGGACTGGGGATAGGGCTGGGGCTGGGGCTTGGGCTCTGTCTAGGGCTGTGGCTAGGGCTGGGGCTAGGGCTGGGGCTGGGACTGGGGCTAGGGCTAGGGCTGCGGCTTCGGCTGGGGCTCGGGCTGGGGCTGAGGCTGGGGCTGGGGCTGGGGCTAGTGCTGGGACTGGGACTGGGGCTGGGCCTGGGGCTGGGGCTGTGGCTAGGGCTGGATCTGGGGCTAGTGCTGTGGCTGTGGCTGGGGCTGGGACTGGGGCTGGGACTGGGGCTAGGGCTAGGGCTGGGCCTGGGGCTCGGGCTGGGCCTGGGGCTAGGGCTGGAGCTGGGCTGAGGCTAAGGCTAGGGCTGGGTCTGGAGCTAGTGCTGGGGCTGTGGCTGGGGCTTGGGCTCGAGCTGGGGCTGGGGCTAGGGTTGGGGCTAGGGTTGGGGCTAGGGCTGGGGCTGGCGCTGGGGCTAGGGCTGGGGCTAGGGCTGGGGCTAGGGCTGGGGCTGGCGCTGGGGCTAGGGCTGGGGCTGGGGTTAGGGCTGGGGCTGGGGCTGGGGCTGGGGCTGGGACTGGGGCTAGGGCTAGGGCTGCGGCTGGGGCTGGGACTGGGGCTAGGGCTAGGGCTGCGGCTGGGGCTGGGGCTGGGGCTGGGGCTGGGGCTGGGGCTAGGTTTAGGGCTAGGCCGTTAGTTAGGAATAGGTTCAAGGCCTTACTTAAGGACAGTGTCAGGGCAAGGCCTAGGAGGAGCAAAAAGGCCTCTATAGGATCAGCATCAGGGGCTGGGGCTGCGGCTGGGGCTGGACTTGGGGCCTTAGTTAGAAATAGTGTCAAGTCCTTAGTTACCACGTTGTCAGGAGAAGGCCTAGGAGGATCATAAGGGCCTCTATAGGATCAGCATCAGGGGCTAGGGCTGGGGCTGGGGCTAGGGATGGGGTTGGGGCTAGGGCTGGGACTGCGGCTGCGGCTAGGGCTAGGGCTGGGGCTAGGGCTTGGCCTCGGCCTGGGGCCGGGGCTAGGGATGGGGCTGGGGCTGGGGCTGGGGCTAGTGCTGTGGCTGTGACTGGGGCTGGGGCTGCGGCTGGGCCTGGGACTTGGGCTAGGGCTGGGGCTGCGTCTAGGGCTGGTGCTCGGGCTAGGGCTAGGGCTGGGGCTGGGGCTAGGGCTAGGGCTGGGGCTGGGACTGGGGCTGGGGCTGGGGCTTGCGCTTGGTCTAGGGCTGGGGCTAGGGCTGGGGCTAGGGCTGGGGCTGGGGCTAGTGCTGGGGCTAGGGCTGGGGCTGGGGCTAGGGCTGGGGCTAGTGCTGGGGCTGGGGCTGGGGCTGGGGCTTGTGCTCGGTCTAGGGCTGGGGCTAGGGCTGGGGCTAGGGCTGGGGCTGGGGCTAGTGCTGGAGCTAGGGCTGGGGCTGGGGCTAGGGCTGGGGCTGTGGCTGGGGCTAGGGCTGGGGCTGGGGCTGGAGCTGGGCTGAGGCTAAGGCTAGGGCTGGGTCTGGAGCTAGGGCTGGGGCTGGGGCTGGGGCTAGGGCTGGGGCTAGGGCTGGGGCTGTGGCTGGGGCTTGGGCTCGAGCTGGGGCTAGGGCTGGGGCTGGGGCTGGGGCTGGGACTGTGGCTAGGGCTTGGGCTGCGGCTGGGGCTGGGGCTGGGACTGGGGCTAGGGCTAGGGCTGTGGCTTCGGCTGGGGCTGGGGCTGGGGCTGGGGCTAGGGCTGGGGCTAAGTCTGAGGCTAGGGCTGGGGCTCAGGGTGGGGCTGGGGCTGGGGCTGGGGCTAGTGCTGGGGCTGGGGCTCTGACTGGGGCTAGGGCTAGGGCTGCGGCTAGGGCTGGGGCTGGGGCTGAGGCTAGGGCTCGGGCTGGGGCTAGGGCTGGGGCAGGCGCTAGTGCTGGGGCTGGGACTGGGGCTTGGGCTCCGTCTAGGGCTGTGGCTAGGGCTGGGGCTAGGGCTGGGGCTGGGACTGGGGCTAGGGCCAGGGCTGCGGCTGGGGCTGGGGCTGGGGCTGGGACTGGGGATAGGGCTAGGGCTGCGGCTTCGGCTGGGGCTCGGGCTGGGGCTGGGGATGGGGCTGGGGCTAGTGCTGGGACTGGGACTGGGGCTGGGGCTGGGGCTGGGGCTGTGGCTAGGGCTGGATCTGGGGCTAGTGCTGTGGCTGTGGCTGTGGCTGGGGCTGGGACTGGGGCTGGGACTGGGGCTAGGGCTAGGGCTGGGGCTGGGGCTGGGGCTGGGTCTGGAGCTAGTGCTGGGGCTGTGGCTGGGGCTTGGGCTCGAGCTGGGGCTGGGGCTACGGTTGGGGCTAGGGCTGGGGCTGGCGCTGGGGCTAGGGCTGGGGCTAGGGCTGGGGCTAGGGCTGGGGCTGGGGCTGGGGCTAGGGCTGGGGCTGGGGTTAAGGCTGGGGCTGGGGCTGGGACTGGGGCTAGGGCTAGGGCTGCGGCTGGGGCTGGGACTGGGGCTAGGGCTAGGGCTGCGGCTTCGGCTGGGGCTGGGGCTGGGGCTAGGGCTAGGGCTGAGGCTAGGACTGGGGTTGGGGTTGGGGCTGGGGCTGGGGCTAGTGCTGGGGCTGGGGCTAGGAGTGGGGCTAGGTCTGGGGCTGGGGCTGGGGCTAGGGCTGGGACTGGGACTGGGGCTGGGGCTGGGGCTGGGGCTAGGGCTAGGGCTGCGGCTAGGGCTGGGGCTGGGGCTGGGGCTGAGGCTAGGGCTGGGGCTGGGGCTGGAGCTGGGCTGAGGCTAAGGCTAGGGCTGGGTCTGGAGCTAGGGCTGGTTCTGGAGCTAGGGCTGGGGCTGGGGCAAGGGCTGGGGCTGGGGCTGGGGCTGGGGCTGGGGCTTGGGCTCGAGCTGGGGCTGGGGCTGGGGCTGGGGCTGGGGCTGGGGATGGGACTGGGGCTAGGGCTTGGGCTACGGCTGGGGCTGGGGCTGGGGCTGGGACTGGGGCTAGGGCTAGGGCTGTGGCTTCGGCTGGGGCTGGGGCTGGGGCTAGGGCTGGGGCTAGGGCTGAGGCTAGGGCTGGGGCTCAGGCTGGGGCTGGGGCTGGGGCTGGGGCTAGTGTCAAGTCCTTAGTTACCACGTTGTCAGGAGAAGGCCTAGGAGGATCATAAGGGCCTCTATAGGATCAGCATCAGGGGCTAGGGCTGGGGCTGTGGCTAGGGCTAGGGCTGGGGCTGTGGCTAGGGCTGGGGTTGGGGCTACGGCTGGGGCTGGGGCTGAGGCTAGGGCTGGGGCTGGGGCTAGGGCTGGGACTGGGACTGGGGCTGGGGATGGGACTGGGGATAGGGCTGGGGCTGGGGCTTGGGCTCTGTCTAGGGCTGTGGCTAGGGCTGGGGCTAGGGCTGGGGCTGGGACTGGGGCTAGGGCTAGGGCTGCGGCTTCGGCTGGGGCTCGGGCTGGGGCTGAGGCTGGGGCTGGGGCTGGGGCTAGTGCTGGGACTGGGACTGGGGCTGGGCCTGGGGCTGGGGCTGTGGCTAGGGCTGGATCTGGGGCTAGTGCTGTGGCTGTGGCTGGGGCTGGGACTGGGGCTGGGACTGGGGCTAGGGCTAGGGCTGGGCCTGGGGCTCGGGCTGGGCCTGGGGCTAGGGCTGGAGCTGGGCTGAGGCTAAGGCTAGGGCTGGGTCTGGAGCTAGTGCTGGGGCTGTGGCTGGGGCTTGGGCTCGAGCTGGGGCTGGGGCTAGGGTTGGGGCTAGGGTTGGGGCTAGGGCTGGGGCTGGCGCTGGGGCTAGGGCTGGGGCTAGGGCTGGGGCTAGGGCTGGGGCTGGCGCTGGGGCTAGGGCTGGGGCTGGGGTTAGGGCTGGGGCTGGGGCTGGGGCTGGGGCTGGGACTGGGGCTAGGGCTAGGGCTGCGGCTGGGGCTGGGACTGGGGCTAGGGCTAGGGCTGCGGCTGGGGCTGGGGCTGGGGCTGGGGCTGGGGCTAGGTTTAGGGCTAGGCCGTTAGTTAGGAATAGGTTCAAGGCCTTACTTAAGGACAGTGTCAGGGCAAGGCCTAGGAGGAGCAAAAAGGCCTCTATAGGATCAGCATCAGGGGCTGGGGCTGCGGCTGGGGCTGGACTTGGGGCCTTAGTTAGAAAGTGTCAAGTCCTTAGTTACCACGTTGTCAGGAGAAGGCCTAGGAGGATCATAAGGGCCTCTATAGGATCAGCATCAGGGGCTAGGGCTGGGGCTGGGGCTAGGGATGGGGTTGGGGCTAGGGCTGGGACTGCGGCTGCGGCTAGGGCTAGGGCTGGGGCTAGGGCTTGGCCTCGGCCTGGGGCCGGGGCTAGGGATGGGGCTGGGGCTGGGGCTGGGGCTAGTGCTGTGGCTGTGACTGGGGCTGGGGCTGCGGCTGGGCCTGGGACTTGGGCTAGGGCTGGGGCTGCGTCTAGGGCTGGTGCTCGGGCTAGGGCTAGGGCTGGGGCTGGGGCTAGGGCTAGGGCTGGGGCTGGGACTGGGGCTGGGGCTGGGGCTTGCGCTCGGTCTAGGGCTGGGGCTAGGGCTGGGGCTAGGGCTGGGGCTGGGGCTAGTGCTGGGGCTAGGGCTGGTGCTGGGGCTAGGGCTGGGGCTAGTGCTGGGGCTGGGGCTGGGGCTGGGGCTTGTGCTCGGTCTAGGGCTGGGGCTAGGGCTGGGGCTAGGGCTGGGGCTGGGGCTAGTGCTGGAGCTAGGGCTGGGGCTGGGGCTAGGGCTGGGGCTGTGGCTGGGGCTAGGGCTGGGGCTGGGGCTAGTGCTGGGGCTAGGGCTGGGGCTGGGGCTAGGGCTGGGGCTGGGGCTAGGGCTGGGGCTGGGGGTGGGACTGGGACTGGGGCTGGGGCTGGGGCTGGGGCTGGGGCTAGGGCTGGGGCTGGGGCTGGGGCTAGGGCTGGGGCTTCGGCTGGGGCTGGGGCTGGGGCTGGGGCTGGGGCTGAGGCTAGGGCTGGGGCTGAGGCTGGGGCTGGGGCTAGTGCTGGGGCTGGGGCTGTGACTGGGGCTAGGGCTAGGGCTGCGGCTAGGGCTGGGGCTGGGGCTGGGGCTGAGGCTAGGGCTGGCGCTGGGGCTGTGGCAGGGGCTAGTGCTGGGGCTGGGGCTGGGTTTGGGCCTGGGGCTAGGGCTGGGGCTAGGGCTGGGGCTGGGGCTTGTGTTCGGGCTGGGGCCAGGGCTGGGGCTGGGGCTAGGGCTGGGTTTGGGGCTGGGGCTAGGGCTGGGGCTAGGGCTGGGGCTGGGGCTAGTGCTGGGTCTAGGGCTGGGGCTGGCGCTGGGGCTAGGGCTGGGGCTAGGGCTGGACCTGGGGCCTTAGTTAGAAATAGTGTCAAGGCCTTAGTTACCACACTGTCAGGGGAAGGCCTAGGAGGATCGCACGGGCCTCTATAGGATCAGCATAAGGGGCTAGGAATGGGGCTTCAGCGGGGGTTGGGGTTAGGGTTAGGGCTGGGATTGTGGCTACGGCTAGGCCTAGGGCTGGGCCTGGGGCTTGGGCTCGGGCTGGGGCTGGGGCTGAGGCTAGGGCTGGGGCTAGGGCTGGGGCTGGGGCTAGGGCTGGGTCTGGGGCTAGTGCTGTGGCTGGGGCTGGGGCTGGGGCTGGGGCTAGGGCTGCGGCTGGGGCTGGGGCTAGTGCTGGGGCTGGGGCTTGGGCTGGGGCTGCGGCTAGGGCTAGGGCTTCGCCCTTAGTTAGGAATAGTGTGAAGGCCTTAGTTAGGGTCACAGTCAGGGCCTTACTTAGGGTTAGCGTCAGAGCCTACGTTAGGTATAATGTCAGGGCATGAGTTAGAAGTAGTGTCAGGGCCTTAGTGAGGGACAGTATCGGGGCCTCGGTTAGGACGAGCGTCAGAGCTTTTTTTATGTATAATGGCAGGGTCAGAGTTAGGAGGACATCCAGTCCCTTAGACAGGGATACTGTCAGGGCCTTAGGAACAGTATCACAGCCTGAGTTATTAGTAGTGTCAAGGCCTGAGTTAAGGACAGTGTCAGGGAAAGACCTAGGAGGAGCATTAAGGGCCTCTGTAGGATCAGCATCAGGGGATGAGTTTCGGCCTGGGGCTTGGGCTGGGGCTAGGGCTAGGGCTAGGTCTGTGGCTGGGGCTGGGGCTGGGGCTGGGGCTGCGGCTGGAGCTGGGGCTGAGGCTAAGGCTAGGGCTGGGTCTGGGGCTAGTGCTGGGGCTGGGGCTGAGGCTGGGGCTGGGACTGGGGCTAGGGCTAGGGCTGGGGCTAGGGCTGGGGCTGGGGCTGGGGTTAGGTTTAGGGCTAGGGCCTTAGTTAGGTATAGGGTCAAGGCCTTACTTAAGGACAGTGTCAGGGCAAGGCCTAGGAGGAGCACAAAGGCCTCTATAGGATCAGCATCAAGGCATGGGGCTGCGGCTGGGGCTTGGGCTCGAGCTGGGGCTGGGGCTAGGGTTGGGGCTAGGGCTGGGGCTGGCGCTGGGGCTAGGGCTGGGGCTAGGGCTGGGGCTAGGGCTGGGGCTGGGGCTAGGGCTGGGGCTGGGGCTGGGGTTAGGGCTGGGGCTGGGGCTGGGGCTGGGGCTGGGACTGGGGCTAGGGCTAGGGCTGCGGCTGGGGCTGGGACTGGGGCTAGGGCTAGGGCTGCGGCTTCGGCTGGGGCTGGGACTGGGGCTGGGGCTTGGGCTCGTGCTGGGGCTGGGGCTAGGGCTGGGGCTGGGGCTGGGGCTGGGGCTGGGACTGGGGCTAGGGCTAGGGCTGCGGCTGGGGCTGGGACTGGGGCTAGGGCTAGGGCTGCGGCTTCGGCTGGGGCTGGGGCTGGGGCTGGGGCTTGGGCTCGGGCTGGGGCTGGGGCTGGGGCTGGGGCTTGGGCTCGGGCTGGGGCTGGGGCTAGGGCTGGGGCTAGGGCTGGGGCTGGGGCTAGGGCTGGGTCTGGGGATAGTGCTGTGGCTGGGGCTGGGGCTGGGACTGGGGCTAGGGCTAGGGCTGAGGCTAGGACTGGGGTTGGGGTTGGGGCTGGGGCTGGGGCTAGTGCTTGGGGTGGGGCTGGGAGTGGGGCTAGGTCTGGGGCTGGGGCTGGGGCTGGGGCTAGGGCTGGGGCTGGGGCTGGGCCTAGGGCTAGGGCTGCGGCTAGGGCTGGGGCTGGGGCTGGGGCTGAGGCTAGGGCTGGGGCTGGGGCTGGAGCTGGGCTGAGGCTAAGGCTAGGGCTGGGTCTGGAGCTAGGGCTGGGGCTGGGGCTGGGGCTAGGGCTGGGGCTAGGGCTGGGGCTGTGGCTGGGGCTTGGGCTCGAGCTGGGGCTAGGGCTGGGGCTGGGGCTGGGGCTGGGACTGTGGCTAGGGCTTGGGCTGCGGCTGGGGCTGGGGCTGGGACTGGGGCTAGGGCTAGGGCTGTGGCTTCGGCTGGGGCTGGGGCTGGGGCTGGGGCTAGGGCTGGGGCTAAGTCTGAGGCTAGGGCTGGGGCTCAGGGTGGGGCTGGGGCTGGGGCTGGGGCTAGTGCTGGGGCTGGGTCTCTGACTGGGGCTAGGGCTAGGGCTGCGGCTAGGGCTGGGGCTGGGGCTGAGGCTAGGGCTCGGGCTGGGGCTAGGGCTGGGGCAGGCGCTAGTGCTGGGGCTGGGACTGGGGCTTGGGCTCCGTCTAGGGCTGTGGCTAGGGCTGGGGCTAGGGCTGGGGCTGGGACTGGGGCTAGGGCCAGGGCTGCGGCTGGGGCTGGGGCTGGGGCTGGGACTGGGGATAGGGCTAGGGCTGCGGCTTCGGCTGGGGCTCGGGCTGGGGCTGGGGATGGGGCTGGGGCTAGTGCTGGGACTGGGACTGGGGCTGGGGCTGGGGCTGGGGCTGTGGCTAGGGCTGGATCTGGGGCTAGTGCTGTGGCTGTGGCTGTGGCTGGGGCTGGGACTGGGGCTGGGACTGGGGCTAGGGCTAGGGCTGGGGCTGGGGCTGGGGCTGGGTCTGGAGCTAGTGCTGGGGCTGTGGCTGGGGCTTGGGCTCGAGCTGGGGCTGGGGCTACGGTTGGGGCTAGGGCTGGGGCTGGCGCTGGGGCTAGGGCTGGGGCTAGGGCTGGGGCTAGGGCTGGGGCTGGGGCTGGGGCTAGGGCTGGGGCTGGGGTTAAGGCTGGGGCTGGGGCTGGGACTGGGGCTAGGGCTAGGGCTGCGGCTGGGGCTGGGACTGGGGCTAGGGCTAGGGCTGCGGCTTCGGCTGGGGCTGGGGCTGGGGCTGGGGCTAGGGCTAGGGCTGAGGCTAGGACTGGGGTTGGGGTTGGGGCTGGGGCTGGGGCTAGTGCTGGGGCTGGGGCTAGGAGTGGGGCTAGGTCTGGGGCTGGGGCTAGGGCTGGGACTGGGACTGGGGCTGGGGCTGGGGCTGGGGCTAGGGCTAGGGCTGCGGCTAGGGCTGGGGCTGGGGCTGGGGCTGAGGCTAGGGCTGGGGCTGGGGCTGGAGCTGGGCTGAGGCTAAGGCTAGGGCTGGGTCTGGAGCTAGGGCTGGTTCTGGAGCTAGGGCTGGGGCTGGGGCAAGGGCTGGGGCTGGGGCTGGGGCTGGGGCTTGGGCTCGAGCTGGGGCTGGGGCTGGGGCTGGGGCTGGGGCTGGGGATGGGACTGGGGCTAGGGCTTGGGCTACGGCTGGGGCTGGGGCTGGGACTGGGGCTAGGGCTAGGGCTGTGGCTTCGGCTGGGGCTGGGGCTGGGGCTAGGGCTGGGGCTAGGGCTGAGGCTAGGGCTGGGGCTCAGGCTGGGGCTGGGGCTGGGGCTGGGGCTAGTGTCAAGTCCTTAGTTACCACGTTGTCAGGAGAAGGCCTAGGAGGATCATAAGGGCCTCTATAGGATCAGCATCAGGGGCTAGGGCTGGGGCTGTGGCTAGGGCTAGGGCTGGGGCTGTGGCTAGGGCTGGGGTTGGGGCTAGGGCTGGGGCTGGGGCTGAGGCTAGGGCTGGGGCTGGGGCTAGGGCTGGGACTGGGACTGGGGCTGGGGATGGGACTGGGGATAGGGCTGGGGCTGGGGCTTGGGCTCTGTCTAGGGCTGTGGCTAGGGCTGGGGCTAGGGCTGGGGCTGGGACTGGGGCTAGGGCTAGGGCTGCGGCTTCGGCTGGGGCTCGGGCTGGGGCTGAGGCTGGGGCTGGGGCTGGGGCTAGTGCTGGGACTGGGACTGGGGCTGGGCCTGGGGCTGGGGCTGTGGCTAGGGCTGGATCTGGGGCTAGTGCTGTGGCTGTGGCTGGGGCTGGGACTGGGGCTGGGACTGGGGCTAGGGCTAGGGCTGGGCCTGGGGCTCGGGCTGGGCCTGGGGCTAGGGCTGGAGCTGGGCTGAGGCTAAGGCTAGGGCTGGGTCTGGAGCTAGTGCTGGGGCTGTGGCTGGGGCTTGGGCTCGAGCTGGGGCTGGGGCTAGGGTTGGGGCTAGGGTTGGGGCTAGGGCTGGGGCTGGCGCTGGGGCTAGGGCTGGGGCTAGGGCTGGGGCTAGGGCTGGGGCTGGCGCTGGGGCTAGGGCTGGGGCTGGGGTTAGGGCTGGGGCTGGGGCTGGGGCTGGGGCTGGGACTGGGGCTAGGGCTAGGGCTGCGGCTGGGGCTGGGACTGGGGCTAGGGCTAGGGCTGCGGCTGGGGCTGGGGCTGGGGCTGGGGCTGGGGCTGGGGCTGGGGCTAGGTTTAGGGCTAGGCCGTTAGTTAGGAATAGGTTCAAGGCCTTACTTAAGGACAGTGTCAGGGCAAGGCCTAGGAGGAGCAAAAAGGCCTCTATAGGATCAGCATCAGGGGCTGGGGCTGCGGCTGGGGCTGGACTTGGGGCCTTAGTTAGAAATAGTGTCAAGTCCTTAGTTACCACGTTGTCAGGAGAAGGCCTAGGAGGATCATAAGGGCCTCTATAGGATCAGCATCAGGGGCTAGGGCTGGGGCTGGGGCTAGGGATGGGGTTGGGGCTAGGGCTGGGACTGCGGCTGCGGCTAGGGCTAGGGCTGGGGCTAGGGCTTGGCCTCGGCCTGGGGCCGGGGCTAGGGATGGGGCTGGGGCTGGGGCTGGGGCTAGTGCTGTGGCTGTGACTGGGGCTGGGGCTGCGGCTGGGCCTGGGACTTGGGCTAGGGCTGGGGCTGCGTCTAGGGCTGGTGCTCGGGCTAGGGCTAGGGCTGGGGCTGGGGCTAGGGCTAGGGCTGGGGCTGGGACTGGGGCTGGGGCTGGGGCTTGCGCTCGGTCTAGGGCTGGGGCTAGGGCTGGGGCTAGGGCTGGGGCTGGGGCTAGTGCTGGGGCTAGGGCTAGGGCTGGGGCTAGGGCTGGGGCTAGTGCTGGGGCTGGGGCTGGGGCTGGGGCTTGTGCTCGGTCTAGGGCTGGGGCTAGGGCTGGGGCTAGGGCTGGGGCTGGGGCTAGTGCTGGAGCTAGGGCTGGGGCTGGGGCTAGGGCTGGGGCTGTGGCTGGGGCTAGGGCTGGGGCTGGGGCTAGTGCTGGGGCTAGGGCTGGGGCTGGGGCTAGGGCTGGGGCTGGGGCTAGGGCTGGGGCTGGGGGTGGGACTGGGACTGGGGCTGGGGCTGGGGCTGGGGCTGGGGCTAGGGCTGGGGCTGGGGCTGGGGCTAGGGCTGCGGCTTCGGCTGGGGCTGGGTCTGGGGCTGGGGCTGGGGCTGAGGCTAGGGCTGGGGCTGAGGCTGGGGCTGGGGCTAGTGCTGGGGCTGGGGCTGTGACTGGGGCTAGGGCTAGGGCTGCGGCTAGGGCTGGGGCTGGGGCTGGGGCTGAGGCTAGGGCTGGCGCTGGGGCTGTGGCAGGGGCTAGTGCTGGGGCTGGGGCTGGGTTTGGGCCTGGGGCTAGGGCTGGGGCTAGGGCTAGGGCTGGGGCTGGGGCTTGTGTTCGGGCTGGGGCCAGGGCTGGGGCTGGGGCTAGGGCTGGGTTTGGGGCTGGGGCTAGGGCTGGGGCTAGGGCTGGGGCTGGGGCTAGTGCTGGGGCTAGGGCTGGGGCTGGCGCTGGGGCTAGGGCTGGGGCTAGGGCTGGACCTGGGGCCTTAGTTAGAAATAGTGTCAAGGCCTTAGTTACCACACTGTCAGGGGAAGGCCTAGGAGGATCGCACGGGCCTCTATAGGATCAGCATAAGGGGCTAGGAATGGGGCTTCAGCGGGGGTTGGGGTTAGGGTTAGGGCTGGGATTGTGGCTACGGCTAGGCCTAGGGCTGGGCCTGGGGCTTGGGCTCGGGCTGGGGCTGGGGCTGAGGCTAGGGCTGGGGCTAGGGCTGGGGCTGGGGCTAGGGCTGGGTCTGGGGCTAGTGCTGTGGCTGGGGCTGGGGCTGGGGCTGGGGCTAGGGCTGCGGCTGGGGCTGGGGCTAGTGCTGGGGCTGGGGCTTGGGCTGGGGCTGCGGCTAGGGCTAGGGCTACGCCCTTAGTTAGGAATAGTGTGAAGGCCTTAGTTAGGGTCACAGTCAGGGCCTTACTTAGGGTTAGCGTCAGAGCCTACGTTAGGTATAATGTCAGGGCATGAGTTAGAAGTAGTGTCAGGGCCTTAGTGAGGGACAGTATCGGGGCCTCGGTTAGGACGAGCGTCAGAGCTTTTTTTATGTATAATGGCAGGGTCAGAGTTAGGAGGACATCCAGTCCCTTAGACAGGGATACTGTCAGGGCCTTAGGAACAGTATCACAGCCTGAGTTATTAGTAGTGTCAAGGCCTGAGTTAAGGACAGTGTCAGGGAAAGACCTAGGAGGAGCATTAAGGGCCTCTGTAGGATCAGCATCAGGGGATGAGTTTCGGCCTGGGGCTTGGGCTGGGCCTGGGGCTGGGGCTAGGGCTAGGGCTAGGTCTGTGGCTGGGGCTGGGGCTGGGGCTGGGGCTGCGGCTGGAGCTGGGGCTGAGGCTAAGGCTAGGGCTGGGTCTGGGGCTAGTGCTGGGGCTGGGGCTGAGGCTGGGGCTGGGACTGGGGCTAGGGCTAGGGCTGGGGCTAGGGCTGGGGCTGGGGCTGGGGCTAGGTTTAGGGCTAGGCCGTTAGTTAGGAATAGGTTCAAGGCCTTACTTAAGGACAGTGTCAGGGCAAGGCCTAGGAGGAGCAAAAAGGCCTCTATAGGATCAGCATCAGGGGCTGGGGCTGCGGCTGGGGCTGGACTTGGGGCCTTAGTTAGAAACAGTGTCAAGTCCTTAGTTACCACGTTGTCAGGAGAAGGCCTAGGAGGATCATAAGGGCCTCTATAGGATCAGCATCAGGGGCTAGGGCTGGGGCTGGGGCTAGGGCTGGGGTTGGGGCTAGGGCTGGGACTGCGGCTGCGGCTAGGGCTAGTGCTGGGGCTGGGGCTGGGAGTGGGGCTAGGTCTGGGGCTGGGGCTGGGGCTAGGGCTGGGACTGGGGCTAGTGCTGGGACTGAGGCTGCGGCTAGGGCTAGGGCTGGGGCTAGGGCTTGGCCTCGGCCTGGGGCCGGGGCTAGGGATGGGGCTGGGGCTGGGGCTGGGTCTAGTGCTGTGGCTGTGACTGGGGCTGGGGCTGCGGCTGGGCCTGGGACTTGGGCTAGGGCTGGGGCTGCGGCTAGGGCTGGTGCTCGGGCTAGGGCTAGGGCTGGGGCTGGGGCTGGGGCTAGGGCTAGGGCTGGGGCTGGGACTGGGGCTGGGGCTGGGGCTTGCGCTCGGTCTAGGGCTGGGGCTAGGCCTGGGGCTGGGGCTAGGGCTGGGGCTAGGGCTGGGGCTGGGGCTGGGGCTGGGGCTGGGGCTGGGGCTGGGGCTGGGGCTTGCGCTCGGTCTAGGGCTGGGGCTAGGGCTGGGGCTGGGGCTAGTGCTGGGGCTAGGGCTGGGGCTGGGGCTAGGGCTGGGGCTAGTGCTGGGGCTGGGCCTGGGGCTGGGGCTTGTGCTCGGTCTAGGGCTGGGGCTAGGGCTGGGGCTAGGGCTGGGGCTGGGGCTAGTGCTGGAGCTAGGGCTGGGGCTGGGGCTAGGGCTGGGGCTGTGGCTGGGGCTAGGGCTGGGGCTGGGGCTAGTGCTGGGGCTAGGGCTGGGGCTGGGGCTAGGGCTGGGGCTGGGGGTGGGACTGGGACTGGGGCTGGGGCTGGGGCTGGGGCTTGCGCTCGGTCTAGGGCTGGGGCTAGGGCTGGGGCTAGGGCTGGGGCTGGGGCTAGTGCTGGGGCTAGGGCTGGGGCTGGGGCTAGGGCTGGAGCTGGGGCTGGGGCTAGGGCTGGGGCTGGGGCTAGTGCTGGGGCTAGGGCTGGGGCTGGGGCTAGGGCTGGGGCTGGGGCTAGGGCTGGGGCTGGGGCTGGGGCTAGGGCTGGGGCTGGGGCTGGGGCTAGGGCTGCGGCTTCGGCTGGGGCTGGGTCTGGGGCTGGGGCTGGGGCTGAGGCTAGGGCTGGGGCTGAGGCTGGGGCTGGGGCTAGTGCTGGGGCTGGGGCTGGGGCTGTGACTGGGGCTAGGGCTAGGGCTGCGGCTGGGGCTGGGGCTGGGGCTGAGGCTAGGGCTGGCGCTGGGGCTGTGGCAGGGGCTAGTGCTGGGGCTGGGGCTGGGTTTGGGCCTGGGGCTAGGGCTGGGGCTAGGGCTGGGGCTGGGGCTGGGGCTTGTGTTCGGGCTGGGGCCAGGGCTGGGGCTGGGGCTAGGGCTGGGTTTGGGGCTGGGGCTAGGGCTGGGGCTAGGGCTGGGGCTGGGGCTAGTGCTGGGGCTAGGGCTGGGGCTGGCGCTGGGGCTAGGGCTGGGGCTAGGGCTGGACCTGGGGCCTTAGTTAGAAATAGTGTCAAGGCCTTAGTTACCACACTGTCAGGGGAAGGCCTAGGAGGATCGCACGGGCCTCTATAGGATCAGCATAAGGGGCTAGGAATGGGGCTTCAGCGGGGGTTGGGGTTAGGGTTAGGGCTGGGATTGTGGCTACGGCTAGGCCTAGGGCTGGGCCTGGGGCTTGGGCTCGGGCTGGGGCTGGGGCTGAGGCTAGGGCTGGGGCTAGGGCTGGGGCTGGGGCTAGGGCTGGGTCTGGGGCTAGTGCTGTGGCTGGGGCTGGGGCTGGGGCTGGGGCTAGGGCTGCGGCTGGGGCTGGGGCTGGGGCTAGTGCTGGGGCTGGGGCTTGGGCTGGGGCTGCGGCTAGGGCTAGGGCTACGCCCTTAGTTAGGAATAGTGTGAAGGCCTTAGTTAGGGTCACAGTCAGGGCCTTACTTAGGGTTAGCGTCAGAGCCTACGTTAGGTATAATGTCAGGGCATGAGTTAGAAGTAGTGTCAGGGCCTTAGTGAGGGACAGTATCGGGGCCTCGGTTAGGACGAGCGTCAGAGCTTTTTTTATGTATAATGGCAGGGTCAGAGTTAGGAGGACATCCAGTCCCTTAGACAGGGATACTGTCAGGGCCTTAGGAACAGTATCACAGCCTGAGTTATTAGTAGTGTCAAGGCCTGAGTTAAGGACAGTGTCAGGGAAAGACCTAGGAGGAGCATTAAGGGCCTCTGTAGGATCAGCATCAGGGGATGAGTTTCGGCCTGGGGCTTGGGCTGGGGCTGGGGCTGGGGCTAGGGCTAGGGCTAGGTCTGTGGCTGGGGCTGGGGCTGCGGCTGGAGCTGGGGCTGGAGCTGGGGCTGAGGCTAAGGCTAGGGCTGGGTCTGGGGCTAGTGCTGGGGCTGGGGCTGAGGCTGGGGCTGGGACTGGGGCTAGGGCTAGGGCTGGGGCTAGGGCTGGGGCTGGGGCTGGGGCTAGGTTTAGGGCTAGGGCCTTAGTTAGGTATAGGGTCAAGGCCTTACTTAAGGACAGTGTCAGGGCAAGGCCTAGGAGGAGCACAAAGGCCTCTATAGGATCAGCATCAAGGCATGGGGCTGCGGCTGGGGCTTGGGCTCGAGCTGGGGCTGGGGCTAGGGTTGGGGCTAGGGCTGGGGCTGGCGCTGGGGCTAGGGCTGGGGCTAGGGCTGGGGCTAGGGCTGGGGCTGGGGCTGGGGTTAGGGCTGGGGCTGGGGCTGGGGCTGGGGCTGGGACTGGGGCTAGGGCTAGGGCTGCGGCTGGGGCTGGGACTGGGGCTAGGGCTAGGGCTGCGGCTTCGGCTGGGGCTGGGGCTGGGACTGGGGCTGGGGCTGGGGCTGGGGCTGGGGCTAGGTTTAGGGCTAGGCCGTTAGTTAGGAATAGGTTCAAGGCCTTACTTAAGGACAGTGTCAGGGCAAGGCCTAGGAGGAGCAAAAAGGCCTCTATAGGATCAGCATCAGGGGCTGGGGCTGCGGCTGGGGCTGGACTTGGGGCCTTAGTTAGAAACAGTGTCAAGTCCTTAGTTACCACGTTGTCAGGAGAAGGCCTAGGAGGATCATAAGGGCCTCTATAGGATCAGCATCAGGGGCTAGGGCTGGGGCTGGGGCTAGGGTTGGGGCTAGGGCTGGGACTGCGGCTGCGGCTAGGGCTAGTGCTGGGGCTGGGGCTGGGAGTGGGGCTAGGTCTGGGGCTGGGGCTGGGGCTAGGGCTGGGACTGGGGCTAGTGCTGGGACTGAGGCTGCGGCTAGGGCTAGGGCTGGGGCTAGGGCTTGGCCTCGGCCTGGGGCCGGGGCTAGGGATGGGGCTGGGGCTGGGGCTGGGTCTAGTGCTGTGGCTGTGACTGGGGCTGGGGCTGCGGCTGGGCCTGGGACTTGGGCTAGGGCTGGGGCTGCGGCTAGGGCTGGTGCTCGGGCTAGGGCTAGGGCTGGGGCTGGGGCTGGGGCTAGGGCTAGGGCTGGGGCTGGGACTGGGGCTGGGGCTGGGGCTTGCGCTCGGTCTAGGGCTGGGGCTAGGCCTGGGGCTGGGGCTAGGGCTGGGGCTAGGGCTGGGGCTGGGGCTGGGACTGGGGCTGGGGCTGGGGCTGGGGCTTGCGCTCGGTCTAGGGCTGGGGCTAGGGCTGGGGCTGGGGCTAGTGCTGGGGCTAGGGCTGGGGCTGGGGCTAGGGCTGGGGCTAGTGCTGGGGCTAGGGCTAGGGCTGGGGCTAGTGCTGGGGCTAGGGTTGGGGCTAGGGTTGGGGCTGGGGCTAGGGCTGGGGCTGGGGCTAGGGCTGGGGCTGGGGCTGGGGCTAGGGCTAGGGCTGCGGCTTCGGCTGGGGCTAGTGCTGGGGCTGGGGCTGGGGCTGTGACTGGGGCTAGGGCTAGGGCTGCGGCTAGGGCTGGGGCAGGGGCTGGGGCAGGGGCTAGTGCTGGGGCTGGGGCTGGGTTTGGGCCTTGGGCTAGGGCTGGGGCTAGGGCTAGGGCTGGGGATGGGGCTAGGGCTGGGTTTGGGGATGGGGCTGCGGCTGGAGCTGGGGCTGAGGCTAAGGCTAGGGCTGGGCCTGGGGCTAGTGCTGGGTCTGGGGCTGGGGCTGGGGCTTGGGCTGGGGCTGGGACTGGGGCTAGGGCTAGGGCTGGGGCCGCTGCTGGGGCTAGGACTGGGGCTAGGGCTAGGGCTGAGGCTAGGACTGGGGTTGGGGTTGGGGCTGCGGCTGGGGCTAGTGCTGGGGCTGGGGCTGGGAGTGGGGCTAGGTCTGGGGCTGGGGCTGGGGCTGGGGCTGGGACTGGGACTGGGGCTGGGGCTGGGGCTAGGGCTAGGGCTGCGGTTAGGGCTGGGGCTGGGGCTGGGGCTGGGGCTGAGGCTAGGGCTGGGGCTGGGGCTGGAGCTGGGCTGAGGCTAAGGCTAGGGCTGGGTCTGGAGCTAGGGCTGGGGCTGGGGCTAGGGCTGGGGCTAGGGCTGGGGCTGTGGCTGGGGCTTGGGCTCGAGCTGGGGCTAGGGCTGGGGCTGGGGCTGGGGCTGGGACTAGGGCTAGGGCTTGGGCTGCGGCTGGGGCTGGGGCTGGGACTGGGGCTCGGGCTAGGGCTGTGGCTTCGGCTGGGGCTGGGGCTGGGGCTGGGGCTAGGGCTGAGGCTAGGGCTGGGGCACAGGCTAGGGCTGGGGCTGGGGCTGGGGCTAGTGCTGGGGCTGGGGCTCTGACTGCGGCTAGGGCTAGGGCTGCGGCTAGGGCTGGGGCTGGGGCTGAGGCTAGGGCTGGGGCTGGGGCTAGGGCTGGGACTGGGACTGGGGCTGGGGATGGGACTGGGGATAGGGCTGGGGCTGGGGCTTGGGCTCCGTCTAGGGCTGTGGCTAGGGCTGGGGTTAGGGCTGGGGCTGGGACTGGGGCTAGGGCTAGGGCTGCGGCTTCGGCTGGGGCTAGTGCTGGGGCTGGGGCTGGGGCTGGGGCTGTGACTGGGGCTAGGGCTAGGGCTGCGGCTAGGGCTGGGGCTGGCGCTGGGGCTGAGGCTAGGGCTGGGGCTGGGGCAGGGGCTAGTGCTGGGGCTGGGGCTGGGTTTGGGCCTGGGGCTAGGGCTGGGGCTAGGGCTAGGGCTGGGGATGGAGCTAGGGCTGGGTTTGGGGCTGGGGCTGCGGCTGGAGCTGGGGCTGAGGCTAAGGCTAGGGCTGGGCCTGGGGCTAGTGCTGGGTCTGGGGCTGGGGCTGGGGCTTGGGCTGGGGCTGGGACTGGGGCTAGGGCTAGGGCTGGGGCTGCTGCTGGGGCTTGAGCTAGTGCTGTGGCAGGGGCTGGGGCCGCTGCTGGGGCTAGGACTGGGGCTAGGGCTAGGGCTGAGGCTAAGACTGGGGTTGGGGTTGGGGCTGGGGCTGGGGCTAGTGCTGGGGCTGGGGCTGGGAGTGGGGCTAGGTCTGGGGCTGGGGCTGGGGCTAGGGCTGGGACTGGGACTGGGGCTGTGGCTGGGGCTGGGGCTAGGGCTAGGGCTGCGGCTAGGGCTGGGGCTGGGGCTGGGGCTGGGGCTGGGGCTGAGGCTAGGGCTGGGGCTGGGGCTGGAGCTGGGCTGCGGCTAAGGCTAGGGCTGGGTCTGGAGCTAGGGCTGGGGCTGGGGCTGGGGCTAGGGCTGGGGCTGTGGCTGGGGCTTGGGCTCGAGCTGGGGCTAGGGCTGGGGCTGGGGCTGGGGCTGGGGCTGGGGCTGGGACTGGGGCTAGGGCTTGGGCTGCGGCTGGGGCTGGGGCTGGGACTGGGGCTAGGGCTAGGGCTGTGGCTTCGGCTGGGGCTGGGGCTGGGGCTGGGGCTAGGGCTGGGGCTAGGGCTAGGGCTGAGGCTAGGGCTGGGGCACAGGCTAGGGCTGGGGCTGGGGCTGGGGCTAGTGCTGGGGCTGGGGCTCTGACTGGGGCTAGGGCTAGGGCTGCGGCTAGGGCTGGGGCTGGGCCTGAGGCTAGGGCTGGGGCTGGGGCTAGGGCTGGGACTGGGACTGGGGCTGGGGATGGGACTGGGGATAGGGCTGGGGCTGGGGCTTGGGCTCCGTCTAGGGCTGTGGCTAGGGCTGGGGTTAGGGCTGGGGCTGGGACTGGGGCTAGGGCTAGGGCTGCGGCTTCGGCTGGGGCTAGTGCTGGGGCTGGGGCTGGGGCTGGGGCTGTGACTGGGGCTAGGGCTAGGGCTGCGGCTAGGGCTGGGGCTGGGGCTGGGGCTGAGGCTAGGGCTGGGGCTGGGGCTGGGGCTGGGGCAGGGGCTAGTGCTGGGGCTGGGGCTGGGTTTGGGCCTGGGGCTAGGGCTGGGGCTAGGGCTAGGGCTGGGGATGGGGCTAGGGCTGGGTTTGGGGCTGGGGCTGCGGCTGGAGCTGGGGCTGAGGCTAAGGCTAGCGCTGGGCCTGGGGCTAGTGCTGGGTCTGGGGCTGGGGCTGGGGCTTGGGCTGGGGCTGGGACTGGGGCTAGGGCTAGGGCTGGGGCTGCTGCAGGGGCTTGAGCTAGTGCTGTGGCAGGGGCTGAGGCCGCTGCTGGGGCTAGGACTGGGGCTAGGGCTAGGGCTGAGGCTAAGACTGGGGTTGGGGTTGGGGCTGGGGCTGGGGCTAGTGCTGGGGCTGGGGCTGGGAGTGGGGCTAGGTCTGGGGCTGGGGCTGGGGCTAGGGCTGGGACTGGGACTGGGGCTGTGGCTGGGGCTGGGGCTAGGGCTAGGGCTGCGGCTAGGGCTGGGGCTGGGGCTGGGGCTGGGGCTGAGGCTAGGGCTGGGGCTGGGGCTGGAGCTGGGCTGTGGCTAAGGCTAGGGCTGGGTCTGGAGCTAGGGCTGGGGCTGGGGCTGGGGCTAGGGCTGGGGCTGTGGCTGGGGCTTGGGCTCGAGCTGGGGCTAGGGCTGGGGCTGGGGCTGGGGCTGGGGCTGGGGCTGGGACTGGGGCTAGGGCTTGGGCTGCGGCTGGGGCTGGGACTGGGGCTAGGGCTAGGGCTGTGGCTTCGGCTGGGGCTGGGGCTGGGGCTAGGGCTGGGGCTAGGGCTGAGGCTAGGGCTGGGGCACGGGCTGGGGCTGGGGCTGGGGCTGGGGCTAGTGCTGGGGCTGGGGCTCTGACTGGGGCTAGGGCTAGGGCTGCGCCTAGGGCTGGGGCTGGGGCTGAGGCTAGGGCTGGGGCTGGGGCTAGGGCTGGGACTGGGACTGGGGCTGGGGATGGGACTGGGGATAGGGCTGGGGCTGGGGCTTGGGCTCCGTCTAGGGCTGTGGCTAGGGCTGGGGCTAGGGCTGGGGCTGGGACTGGGGCTAGTGCTAGGGCTGCGGCTTCGGCTGGGGCTCGGGCTGGGGCTGGGGCTGGGGCTGGGGCTGGGGCTAGTGCTGGGACTGGGACTGGGACTGGGGCTGGGGCTGGGGCTGGGGCTGTGGCTGGGGCTGGGGCTGGGACTGGGGCTGGGACTGGGGCTAGGGCTGGAGCTGGGCTGAGGCTAAGGCTAGGGCTGGGTCTGGAGCTAGTGCTGGGGCTGGGGCTGGGGCTTGGGCTCGAGCTGGGGCTGGGGCTAGGGTTGGGGCTAGGGTTGGGGCTAGGGCTGGGGCTGGCGCTGGGGCTAGGGCTGGGGCTAGGGCTGGGGCTAGGGCTGGGGCTGGCGCTGGGGCTAGGGCTGGGGCTGGGGTTAGGGCTGGGGCTGGGGCTGGGGCTGGGGCTGGGACTGGGGCTAGGGCTAGGGCTGCGGCTGGGGCTGGGGCTGGGACTGGGGCTAGGGCTAGGGCTGCGGCTGGGGCTGGGGCTGGGGCTGGGGCTGGGGCTGGGGCTAGGTTTAGGGCTAGGCCGTTAGTTAGGAATAGGTTCAAGGCCTTACTTAAGGACAGTGTCAGGGCAAGGCCTAGGAGGAGCAAAAAGGCCTCTATAGGATCAGCATCAGGGGCTGGGGCTGCGGCTGGGGCTGGACTTGGGGCCTTAGTTAGAAATAGTGTCAAGTCCTTAGTTACCACGTTGTCAGGAGAAGGCCTAGGAGGATCATAAGGGCCTCTATAGGATCAGCATCAGGGGCTAGGGCTGGGGCTGGGGCTAGGGCTGGGGTTGGGGCTAGGGCTGGGACTGCGGCTGCGGCTAGGTTCTAGGGCTGGGGCTGGGGCTTGGGCTCGGGCTGGGGCTGGGGCTAGGGCTGGGGCTAGGGCTGGGGCTGGGGCTAGGGCTGGGTCTGGGGATAGTGCTGTGGCTGTGGCTGTGGCTGGGGCTGGGACTGGGGCTAGGGCTAGGGCTGAGGCTAGGACTGGGGCTGGGGCTGGGGCTAGTACTGGGGCTGGGGCTGGGAGTGGGGCTAGGTCTGGGGCTGGGGCTGGGGCTAGGGCTGGGACTGGGGCTAGTGCTGGGACTGAGGCTGCGGCTAGGGCTAGGGCTGGGGCTAGGGCTTGGCCTCGGCCTGGGGCCGGGGCTAGGGATGGGGCTGGGGCTGGGGCTGGGGCTAGTGCTGTGGCTGTGACTGGGGCTGGGGCTGCGGCTGGGCCTGGGACTTGGGCTAGGGCTGGGGCTGCGTCTAGGGCTGGTGCTCGGGCTAGGGCTAGGGCTGGGGCTGGGGCTAGGGCTAGGGCTGGGGCTGGGGCTGGGGCTGGGGCTGGGGCTTGCGCTCGGTCTAGGGCTGGGGCTAGGGCTGGGGCTAGGCCTGGGGCTGGGGCTAGTGCTTGGGCTAGGGCTGGGGCTGGGGCTAGGGCTGGGGCTGGGACTGGGGCTGGGGCTGGGGCTGGGGCTTGCGCACGGTCTAGGGCTGGGGCTAGGGCTGGGGCTAGGGCTGGGGCTGGGGCTAGTGCTGGGGCTGGGGCTAGGGCTGGGGCTGGGGCTAGGGCTTGGGCTGGGGCTAGGGCTAGGGCTGCGGCTTCGGCTGGGGCTGGGGCTGGGGCTGGGGCTGGGGCTGAGGCTAGGGCTGGGGCTGAGGCTGGGGCTGAGGCTGGGGCTGGGGCTGGGGCTGGGGCTGGGGCTGGGGCTGTGACTGGGGCTAGGGCTAGGGCTGCGGCTAGGGCTGGGGCTGAGGCTAGGGCTGGGGCTGGGGCAGGGGCTAGTGCTGGGGCTGGGGCTGGGTTTGGGCCTGGGGCTAGGGCTGGGGCTAGGGCTAGGGCTGTGGCTGGGGCTAGGGCTGGGGCTAGGGCTGGGGCTAGGGCTGGGGCTGGGGCTGCGGCTGGGGCTGGGGCTGGGGTTAGGGCTTGGGCTGGGGCTGGGGCTGGGGCTGGGACTGGGGCTAGGGCTAGGGCTAGGGCTGCGGCTGGGGCTGGGACTGGGGCTAGGGCTAGGGCTGCGGCTTCGGCTGGGGCTGGGGCTGGGGCTGGGGCTAGGTTTAGGGCTAGGCCGTTAGTTAGGAATAGGTTCAAGGCCTTACTTAAGGACAGTGTCAGGGCAAGGCCTAGGAGGAGCAAAAAGGCCTCTATAGGATCAGCATCAGGGGCTGGGGCTGCGGCTGGGGCTGGACTTGGGGCCTTAGTTAGAAATAGTGTCAAGTCCTTAGTTACCACGTTGTCAGGAGAAGGCCTAGGAGGATCATAAGGGCCTCTATAGGATCAGCATCAGGGGCTAGGGCTGGGGCTGGGGCTAGGGCTGGGGTTGGGGCTAGGGCTGGGACTGCGGCTGCGGCTAGGGCTAGGGCTGGGGCTGGGGCTTGGGTCGGGCTGGGGCTGGGGCTGGGGCTAGGGCTGGGGCTAGGGCTGGGGCTAGGGCTGGGGCTGGGGCTAGGGCTGGGTCTGGGGATAGTGCTGTGGCTGTGGCTGGGGCTGGGACTGGGACTGGGGCTAGGGCTAGGGCTGAGGCTAGGACTGGGGCTGGGGCTGGGGCTAGTGCTGGGGCTGGGGCTGGGGCTGGGGCTGGGGCTGGAGCTGGGCTGAGGCTAAGGCTAGGGCTGGGTCTGGAGCTAGGGCTGGGGCTGGGGCTGGGGCTAGGGCTGGGGCTAGGGCTGGGGCTGTGGCTGTGGCTTGGGCTCGAGCTGGGGCTAGGGCTGGGGCTGGGGCTGGGGCTGGGGCTGGGGCTGGGGCTGGGGCTGGGGCTAGGGCTTGGGCTGCGGCTGGGGCTGGGGCTGGGACTGGGGCTAGGGCTAGGGCTGTGGCTTCGGCTGGGGCTGGGGCTCGGGCTGGGGCTAGGGCTGGGGCTAGGGCTGAGGCTAGGGCTGGGGCACAGGCTGGGGCTGGGGCTGGGGCTGGGGCTAGTGCTGGGGCTAGGGCTCTGACTGGGGCTAGGGCTAGGGCTGCGGCTAGGGCTGGGGCTGGGGCTGAGGCTAGGGCTGGGGCTGGGGCTGGGGCTGGGACTGGGACTGGGGCTGGGGATGGGACTGGGGATAGGGCTGGGGCTGGGGCTTGGGCTCCGTCTAGGGCTGTGGCTAGGGCTGGGGCTAGGGCTGGGGCTGGGACTGGGGCTAGGGCTAGGGCTGCGGCTTCGGCTGGGGCTCGGGCTGGGGCTGGGGCTGGGGCTGGGACTGGGGCTAGTGCTGGGACTGGGACTGGGACTGGGGCTGGGGCTGGGGCTGGGGCTGTGGCTAGGGCTGGATCTGGGGCTAGTGCTGTGGCTGTGGCTGGGGCTGGGACTGGGGCTGGGACTGGGGCTAGGGCTAGGGCTGGGCCTGGGGCTCGGGCTGGGCCTGGGGCTAGGGCTGGAGCTGGGCTGAGGCTAAGGCTAGGGCTGGGTCTGGAGCTAGTGCTGGGGCTGTGGCTGGGGCTTGGGCTCGAGCTGGGGCTGGGGCTAGGGTTGGGGCTAGGGTTGGGGCTAGGGCTGGGGCTGGCGCTGGGGCTAGGGCTGGGGCTAGGGCTGGGGCTGGGGCTGGGGCTGGGGCTAGGGCTGGGGCTGCGGTTAGGGCTGGGGCTGGGGCTGGGGCTGGGGCTGGGACTGGGGCTAGGGCTAGGGCTGCGGCTAGGGCTGGGACTGGGGCTAGGGCTAGGGCTGCGGCTTCGGCTGGGGCTGGGGCTGGGGCTGGGGCTAGGTTTAGGGCTAGGCCGTTAGTTAGGAATAGGTTCAAGGCCTTACTTAAGGACAGTGTCAGGGCAAGGCCTAGGAGGAGCAAAAAGGCCTCTATAGGATCAGCATCAGGGGCTGGGGCTGCGGCTGGGGCTGGACTTGGGGCCTTAGTTAGAAATAGTGTCAAGTCCTTAGTTACCACGTTGTCAGGAGAAGGCCTAGGAGGATCATAAGGGCCTCTATAGGATCAGCATCAGGGGCTAGGGCTGGGGCTGGGGCTAGGGCTGGGGTTGGGGCTAGGGCTGGGGCTGGGGCTTGGGCTCCGTCTAGGGCTGTGGCTAGGGCTGGGGCTAGGGCTGGGGCTAGGGCTGGGGCTGGGACTGGGGCTAGGGCTAGGGCTGCGGCTTCGGCCGGGGCTCGGGCTGGGGCTGAGGCTGGGGCTGGGGCTAGTGCTGGGACTGGGACTGGGGCTGGGGCTGGGGCTGGGGCTGTGGCTAGGGCTGGATCTGGGGCTAGTGCTGTGGCTGTGGCTGGGGCTGGGACTGGGGCTGGGACTGGGGCTAGGGCTAGGGCTGGGCCTGGGGCTCGGGCTGGGCCTGGGGCTAGGGCTGGAGCTGGGCTGAGGCTAAGGCTAGGGCTGGGTCTGGAGCTAGTGCTGGGGCTGTGGCTGGGGCTTGGGCTCGAGCTGGGGCTGGGGCTAGGGTTGGGGCTAGGGTTGGGGCTAGGGCTGGGGCTGGCGCTGGGGCTAGGGCTGGGGCTAGGGCTGGGGCTAGGGCTGGGGCTGGGGCTGGGGCTAGGGCTGGGGCTGGGGTTAGGGCTGGGGCTGGGGCTGGGGCTGGGGCTGGGACTGGGGCTAGGGCTAGGGCTGCGGCTGGGGCTGGGACTGGGGCTAGGGCTAGGGCTGCGGCTGGGGCTGGGGCTGGGGCTGGGGCTGGGGCTGGGGCTGGGGCTAGGTTTAGGGCTAGGCCGTTAGTTAGGAATAGGTTCAAGGCCTTACTTAAGGACAGTGTCAGGGCAAGGCATAGGAGGAGCAAAAAGGCCTCTATAGGATCAGCATCAGGGGCTGGGGCTGCGGCTGGGGCTGGACTTGGGGCCTTAGTTAGAAATAGTGTCAAGTCCTTAGTTACCACGTTGTCAGGAGAAGGCCTAGGAGGATCATAAGGGCCTCTATAGGATCAGCATCAGGGGCTAGGGCTGGGGCTGGGGCTAGGGCTGGGGTTGGGGCTAGGGCTGGTACTGCGGCTACGGCTAGGGCTAGGGCTGGGGCTGGGGCTTGGGCTCGGGCTGGGGCTGGGGCTAGGGCTGGGGCTAGGGCTGGGGCTGGGGCTAGGGCTGGGTCTGGGGATAGTGCTGTGGCTGTGGCTGTGGCTGGGACTGGGGCTAGGGCTAGGGCTGAGGCTAGGACTGGGGCTGGGGCTGGGGCTAGTACTGGGGCTGGGGCTGGGAGTGGGGCTAGGTCTGGGGCTGGGGCTGGGGCTGGGGCTGGGCTGGGACTGGGGCTAGTGCTGGGACTGAGGCTGCGGCTAGGGCTAGGGCTGGGGCTAGGGCTTGGCCTCGGCCTGGGGCCGGGGCTAGGGATGGGGCTGGGGCTGGGGCTGTGGCTGGGGCTAGTGCTGTGGCTGTGACTGGGGCTGGGGCTGCGGCTGGGCCTGGGACTTGGGCTAGGGCTGGGGCTGCGTCTAGGGCTGGTGCTCGGGCTAGGGCTAGGGCTGGGGCTGGGGCTAGGGCTAGGGCTGGGGCTGGGACTGGGGCTGGGGCTGGGGCTTGCGCTCGGTCTAGGGCTGGGGCTAGGGCTGGGGCTAGGGCTGGGGCTGGGGCTAGTGCTGGGGCTAGGGCTGGGGCTGGGGCTAGGGCTGGGGCTGGGGCTGGGACTGGGGCTGGGGCTGGGGCTGGGGCTTGCGCTCGGTCTAGGGCTGGGGCTAGGGCTGGGGCTAGGGCTGGGGCTGGGGCTAGTGCTGGAGCTAGGGCTGGGGCTGGGGCTAGGGCTGGGGCTGTGGCTGGGGCTAGGGCTGGGGCTGGGGCTAGTGCTGGGGCTAGGGCTGGGGCTGGAGCTAGGGCTGGGGCTGGGGCTAGGGCTGGGGCTGGGGCTAGGGCTGGGGCTGGGGCTAGGGCTAGGGCTGCGGCTTCGGCTGGGGCTGGGGCTGGGGCTGGGGCTGAGGCTAGGGCTGGGGCTGAGGCTGGGGCTGAGGCTGGGGCTGGGGCTGGGGCTGGGGCTAGTGCTGGGGCTGGGGCTGGGGCTGTGACTGGGGCTAGGGCTAGGGCTGCGGCTAGGGCTGGGGCTGGGGCTGAGGCTAGGGCTGGGGCTGGGGCTGGGGCAGGGGCTAGTGCTGGGGCTGGGGCTGGGTTTGGGCCTGGGGCTAGGGCTGGGGCTAGGGCTAGGGCTGGGGCTGGGGCTAGGGCTGGGTCTAGGGCTCGGGCTAGGGCTGGGGCTGGGGCTAGGGCTGGGGCTGGGGTTAGGGCTGGGGCTGGGGCTGGGGCTGGGGCTGGGACTGGGGCTAGGGCTAGGGCTGCGGCTGGGGCTGGGACTGGGGCTAGGGCTAGGGCTGCGGCTTCGGCTGGGGCTGGGGCTGGGACTGGGGCTGGGGCTTGGGCTGGGGCTGGGGCTGGGGCTAGGGCTGGGGCTAGGGCTGGGGCTGGGGCTTGGGCTGGGGCTGGGGCTGGGGCTAGTGCTGTGGCAGGGGCTGGGGCCACGGCTGGGGCTAGGACTGGGGCTGGGGCTAGGGCTAGGTCTGGGGCTAGCACTGTGGCTGTGGCTGGGGCTGGGGCTGGGGCTGGGGCTAGGGCTGCGGCTGGGGCTGTGGCTGGGGCTAGTGCTGGGGCTGGGCCTGGGGCTTGGGCTAGGGCTGGGGATTGGGCTAGGGCTAGGGCTGCGGCTAGGGCTGGGGCTGGAGCTGGGGCTGAGGCTAGGGCTGGGGCTAGGGCTGGGGCTGGGGCTGGGGCTGGGGCTGGGGCTGGGGCTGGGACTGGGGCTGGGGCTGGGGCTGGGGCTTGGGCTCGGTCTAGGGCAGGGGCCAGGGCTGGGGCTAGGGCTGGGGCTGTGGATAGGGCTGGGGCTGGGGCTAGTGCTGTGGCTGTGGCTGGGGCTGGGACTGGGACTGGGGCTAGGGCTAGGGCTGGGGCTGGGGCTGGGGCTGGGGCTGGGCCTGGGGCTCGGGCTGGGGCTGGGGCTAGGGCTAGGGCTGCGGCTAGGGCTGGGGCTGGTGGTGGGGCTGGGGCTGGGACTGGGGCTAGGGCTGGGGCTGGGGCTGGGGCTGGGGCTGGGGCTAGGTTTAGTGCTAGGCCCTTAGTTAGGAATAGGGTGAAGGCCTTACTTAAGGAAAATGTCAGAGCAAGGCCTAGGAGGAGCATAAAGGCCTCTATAGGATCAGCATCTGGGGCTGGGGCTGGGGCTGCGGCTGGGGCTGGACCTGGGGCCTTAGTTAGAAATAGTGTCAAGGCCTTAGTTACCACATTGTCAGGGGAAGGCCTAGGAGGATCGCAAGGGCCTCTATAGTATCAGCATAAGGGGCTAGGAATGGGGCTGCGGCGGGGGTTGGGGCTAGGGCTGGGACTGCGGCTAGGGTTAGGGCTGGGGCTGGGGCTTGGGCTCGGGCTGGGGCTAGGGCTGGGGCTAGGGCTGGGTCTGGGGCTAGTGCTGTGGCTGGGGCTGGGGCTGGGGCTGGGACTGCGGCTAGGGCTAGGGCTGTGGCTAGGGCTTGGGCTGGGGCTGGGCCTGGGGCTAGGTTTAGGGCTAGGGCCTTAGTTAGGAATAGGGTCAAGGCCTTACTTAAGGACTGTGTCAGGGCAAGGCCTAGGAGGAGCATAAAGGCCTCTATAAGATCAGCATCAGGGGATGGGGCTGCGGCTGGGGCTGGACCTGGGGCCTTAGTTAGAAATAGTGTCAAGGCCTTAGTTACCACGTTGTCAGGAGAAGGCCTAGTAGGATCATAAGGGCCTCTATAGGATCAGCATCAGGGGCTAGGGCTGGGGCTGGGGCTAGGGCTGGGTTTGGGGCTAGGCCTGGGATTGTGGCTACGGCTAGGCCTAGGGCTGGGCCTGGGGCTTGGGCTCAGGCTGGGGCTGGGGCTGAGGCTAGGGCTGGGCCTAGGGCTGGGGCTGGGGCTAGGGCTGGGTGTGGGGCTAGGGCTGGGGCTTGGGCTGGGGCCAGGGCTGCGGCTGGGGCTGGGGCTAGGGCTGCGGCTGGAGCTGGGCCTAGGGCTAGGGCTGGGGCTGGGGCTAGGGCTAGGGCTGGGGCTGGGGCTAGGACTGGGGCTGGGGCTGGAGCTGGGGCTGGGGCTGGGGCTGGGGCTAGGGCTGGGGCTGGGGCTGAGGCTAGGTTTAGGGCTAGGCCCTTAGTTAGGAATAGGGTCAAGGTCTTACTTAAGGACAGTGTCAGGGCAAGGCCTAGGAGGAGCATGAAGACCTCTATAGGATCAGCATCAGGGGCTGGGGCTGCGGCTGGGGCTGGACCTGGGGCCTTATTTAGAAATACTGTCAAGGCCTTAGTTACCACTTTGTCAGGAGAAGGCCTAGGAGGATTGCAAGGGCCTCTATAGGATCAGCATAAGGGGCTAAGAATGGGGCTGGGGCGGGGGTTGGGGCCAGGGCTGGGACTGCGGCTAGGGCTAGGGCTGGGGCCTGGGCTTGGGCTCGTGCTGGGGCTTGGGCTCGGGCTGGGGCTGGGGCTGGGGCTAGTGCTGTGGCTGGGGCTGGGGTTGTGGCTTGGGCTGGGGCTGGGACTGCGGCTAAGGCTAGGGCTGGGGCTAGGGCTAGGGCTGGGGCTGGGGCTGGGGCTGGGACTGGGACTGGGGCTGGGGCTAGGTTTAGGGCTAGGGCCTTAGTTAGGAATAGGCTCAAGGCCTTACTTAAGGACTGTGTCAGGGCAAGGCCTAGGAGGAGCATAAAGACCTCTATAGGATCAGCATCAGGGGCTGGGGCTGCGGCTGGGGCTGGACCTGGGGCTGGACCTGGGGCCTTAGTTAGAAATAGTGTCAAGGCCTTAGTTACCACATTGTCAGGGGAAGGCCTAGGAGGAGCATAAGGGCCTCTATAGGATCAGCATCAGGGGCTAGGGCTGGGGCTAAGGCTGGGGTTGGGGTTGGGGCTGGAGCTGGGGCTAGGGGTCGGGCTAGGGCTGGGGCCTTAGTGTCACTGTCAGGGCCTTAATTAGGTTTAGCATCAGAGCTTTCGTTAGGTATAATGACAGGGCCTGAGTTAGTAGTAGTGTCAAGGCCTGAGTTAAGGACAGTGTCAGGGCAAGGCCTAGGAGGAGCATAAGGGCCTCTGTATGATCAGCATCAGGGGATGGGGTTCGGCCTGGGGCTGGGCCTAGGACTGGGACTGGGGCTGGGGCTGGGGCTAGGGCCAGGGCAGGGCCTGGGCCTGGGGCTAGGGCTGGGGCTGGGGCTTGGGCTGGGGCTGCGGCTAGGGCTAGGGCTACGCCCTTAGTTAGGAATAGTGTGAAGGCCTTAGTTAGGGTCACAGTCAGGGCCTTACTTAGGGTTAGCGTCAGAGCCTACGTTAGGTATAATGTCAGGGCATGAGTTAGAAGTAGTGTCAGGGCCTTAGTGAGGGACAGTATCGGGGCCTCGGTTAGGACGAGCGTCAGAGCTTTTTTTATGTATAATGGCAGGGTCAGAGTTAGGAGGACATCCAGTCCCTTAGACAGGGATACTGTCAGGGCCTTAGGAACAGTATCACAGCCTGAGTTATTAGTAGTGTCAAGGCCTGAGTTAAGGACAGTGTCAGGGCAAGGCCTAGGAGGAGCATAAGGGCCTCTGTATGATCAGCATCAGGGGATGGGGTTCGGCCTGGGGCTGGGCCTAGGACTGGGACTGGGGCTGGGGCTGGGGCTAGGGCCAGGGCAGGGCCTGGGCCTGGGGCTAGGGCTGGGGCTGGGGCTTGGGCTGCGGCTGCGGCTAGGGCTAGAGCTACGCCCTTAGTTAGGAATAGTGTGAAGGCCTTAGTTAGGGTCACAGTCAGGGCCTTACTTAGGGTTAGCGTCAGAGCCTACGTTAGGTATAATGTCAGGGCATGAGTTAGAAGTAGTGTCAGGGCCTTAGTGAGGGACCGTATCGGGGCCTCGGTTAGGACGAGCGTCAGAGCTTTTTTTATGTATAATGGCAGGGCCAGAGTTAGGAGGACATCCAGTCCCTTAGGGACACTGTCAGGGCCTTAGTTAGGGACAGTATCACAGCCTGAGTTCTTAGTAGTGTCAAGGCCTGAGTTAAGGACAGTGTCAGGGCAAGGCCTAGGAGCTTCATAATGGCCTCTGTAGGATAAGCATCTGGGGCTGGAGCTGGTTCTGGGGCTGGGACTCGGGCTAGGCCTGGGGCTGTAGCTGGGAAACTCAGTCATTGTTCCAGAAAAAGAAAACGGGATCAGGATGGAAAAAGACATTTTCATACCGTTCGGACAGTAGGTGAAGGTTGAAGTGGGGCTGAGTATTAAATTATAATGTGGACATCAGGATTTCTTCATTTAGGGGTTATGTGCTGGTGCCTTGGGCAAAACACACTGAGCATTTTGTGTCAAGTGGCAAATGTGAGTACTTTTTGACATTATTGCAACTTTTCTGTACATTTTAAATGACTGGAAAGTAAATTACTTTTCTAGACAACCATGTCAGGATCATGCCAGAAAATCAGAGAAGACAGACATCAAATTTTTCTTATAGAGGCCAAGACTTACCCAGACCACGTTCAACCAAAGTTGTGATACTTATTTCCCTTGTAGGAGTCCGCACGGTATTAAGAGGCACCGTGGGAAGAGTGTATTAGTAGCTACCATGTCGTGGGTCCTGTGGATCACCTGGGGGGCAGTAGAAACGGTGAGATTTTAGTCTTGCAATTTTTCACATGACTTCAAAAAATATGTTTAAAAATAAATTCAGTAAAGTTGCAAAATATGCACTCAATATACACAAATCAGTTTCGTTTCTATGCACTAATAATGAACCACCAGCAAGAAACATTAAGAAAACAATCCCATTTACAATTCCATCCAAAAGAACGAACTATTTAGCAATAAATTTAACCAAGGACACGAAAGACCTATACTCAGAAAACTATAAAGCACTCGTAAAGAAACTGAAGGCACAATAGGAAACAATATTCCATGCTCATGCGTCAGAAAAATTACTATTATTAAAATGTTTGGGAGAGGGGGAAGATGGCGGAAGAGTACGACACGCAGATCACCTTCCTCTCCACAGATACATCCGAAATACAGCTACACGGGGAACCACCCCTACAGAACACCTACTGAACGCTGGCAGAAGACCTCAGACCTCCCAAAAGGCAAGAAACTCCCCACGGGGCTTCCCTGGTGGCACAGTGGTTGAGAGTCCGCCTGCCGATGCAGGGGGCACGGGTTCGTGCCCCGGGCCGGGAAGATCCCACATGCCGCGGAGCGGCTAGGCCCGTGAGCCATGGCTGCTGAGCCTGCGCGTCCGGAGCCTGTGCTCCGCAACGGGAGAGGCCACAACAGTGAGAGGCCCGTGTACCGAAAGAAAAAAAAAAAAGAAAAGAAAAGAAACTCCCCACGTACCTGGGTAGGGCAAAAGAAAACAGAATAAACAGAGACAAAAGGATAGGGCCGGGACCTGCACCAGTGGGAGGGAGCCGTGAAGGAGAAACGGTTTCCACACACTAGGAGCCCCTTCGCGGGCGGAGACTGCGGGTGGCGGAGGGGGAAAGCTTCGGAGCCGCGGAGGAGACCGCAGCCACAGGGGTATGGAGGGCAAAGCAGAGAGATTCCCGCACGGAGGACCGGTGCCGACCGCCACCCACCAGCCCGAGAGGCTTGTTCTCCTCACCCGCCGGGGCGGGCAGGGCTGGGAGCTGAGGCTCGGGCTTCAGTCAGAGCGCACTGGCGGCGTGAACACAGCCTGAAGGGAGTTAGTGCGCCACGGCCGGCCGGGAGGGAGTCCGGGGAACAGTCTGGAGCTGCCGAAGAGGCAAGAGACTTTTCCTTCCCTCTTTG